>NC_136065.1:886450296-886922796 GCF_964261635.1 Lissotriton helveticus | reverse complement strand
CTGCCGCATATAGATTCACGCTCCAAAGTTGTCCACCATGTGAGTAGCACGCGAGCAGCAGCTTTATTTATGTGTAGGTGAGGACGGGGATCCGCTTGTAGACGCCGCTCCGTAATGGATCTGCCCGACGCGTTTCGAAGCTCCATCTGCTTCTCTTCAGGGGCTTTAACAGAAGCGGTGTGCGCACCCGCTACACTTCTCCAATTATATGACTTGCCCGTCGATGGGAGGCTCCAGTGAGACTTCTGGGAAGTGTAGTACGGAAAGCACACAATCAAGTCCTGTATGGACTCCACAAGTGGGCCCGTCCTCGATTCCATGTACGGCTGCTACTTCACTGCCGTGACCCCCACGTTAACGGGGTGGTGCATACTCTGCGGCTGGACTGCTGCATATAGATTCACGCTCCAAGGTTGTCCACCATGTGAGTAGCACGCGAGCAGCAGCTTTATTTATGTGTAGGTGAGGACGGGGATCCGCTTGTAGACGCCGCTCCGTAATGGATCTGCCCGACGCGTTTCGAAGCTCCATCTGCTTCTCTTCAGGGGCTTTAACGGAAGCGGTGTGCGCACCCGCTACACTTCTCCAATTATATAACTCGCCCGTCGATGGGAGGCTCCAGTGAGACTTCTGGGAAGTGTAGTACGGAAAGCACACAATCAAGTCCTGTATGGACTCCACAAGTGGGCCCGTCCTCGATTCCATGTACGGCTGCTACTTCACTGCCGTGAACCCCACGTTAACGGGGTGGTGCATACTCTGCGGCTGGACTGCCGCATATAGATTCACGCTCCAAGGTTGTCCACCATGTGAGTAGCACGCGAGCAGCAGCTTTATTTATGTGTAGGTGAGGACGGGGATCCGCTTGTAGACGCCGCTCCGTAATGGATCTGCCCGACGCGTTTCGAAGCTCCATCTGCTTCTCTTCAGGGGCTTTAACGGAAGAGGTGTGCGCACCCGCTACACTTCTCCAATTATATAACTCGCCCGTCGATGGGAGGCTCCAGTGAGACTTCTGGGAAGTGTAGTACGGAAAGCACACAATCAAGTCCTGTATGGACTCCACAAGTGGGCCCGTCCTCGATTCCATGTACGGCTGCTACTTCACTGCCGTGACCCCCACGTTAACGGGGTGGTGCATACTCTGCGGCTGGAGTGCCGCATACAGATTCACGCTCCAAGGTTGTCCACCATGTGAGTAGCACGCGAGCAGCAGCTTTATTTATGTGTAGGTGAGGACGGGGATCCGCTTGTAGACGCCGCTCCGTAATGGATCTGCCCGACGCGTTTCGAAGCTCCATCTGCTTCTCTTCAGGGGCTTTAACGGAAGCGGTGTGCGCACCCGCTACACTTCTCCAATTATATAACTCGCCCGTCGATGGGAGGCTCCAGTGAGACTTCTGGGAAGTGTAGTACGGAAAGCACACAATCAAGTCCTGTATGGACTCCACAAGTGGGCCCGTCCTCGATTCCATGTACGGCTGCTACTTCACTGCCGTGACCCCCACGTTAACGGGGTGGTGCATACTCTGCGGCTGGACTGCCGCATATAGATTCACGCTCCAAGGTTGTCCACCATGTGAGTAGCACGCGAGCAGCAGCTTTATTTATGTGTAGGTGAGGACGGGGATCCGCTTGTAGACGCCGCTCCGTAATGGATCTGCCCGACGCGTTTCGAAGCTCCATCTGCTTCTCTTCAGGGGCTTTAACGGAAGCGGTGTGCGCACCCGCTACACTTCTCCAATTATATAACTCGCCCGTCGATGGGAGGCTCCAATGAGACTTCTGGGAAGTGTAGTACGGAAAGCACACAATCAAGTCCTGTATGGACTCCACAAGTGGGCCCGTCCTCGATTCCATGTACGGCTGCTACTTCACTGCCGTGACCCCCACGTTAACGGGGTGGTGCATACTCTGCGGCTGGACTGCCGCATATAGATTCACGCTCCAAGGTTGTCCACCATGTGAGTAGCACGCGAGCAGCAGCTTTATTTATGTGTAGGTGAGGACGGTGATCCGCTTGTAGACGCCGCTCCGTAATGGATCTGCCCGACGCGTTTCGAAGCTCCATCTGCTTCTCTTCAGGGGCTTTAACGGAAGCGGTGTGTGCACCCGCTACACTTCTCCAATTATATAACTCGCCCGTCGATGGGAGGCTCCAGTGAGACTTCTGGGAAGTGTAGTACGGAAAGCACACAATCAAGTCCTGTATGGACTCCACAAGTGGGCCCGTCCTCGATTCCATGTACGGCTGCTACTTCACTGCCGTGACCCCCACGTTAACGGGGTGGTGCATACTCTGTGGCTGGAGTGCCGCATATAGATTCACGCTCCAAGGTTGTCCACCATGTGAGTAGCACGCGAGCAGCAGCTTTATTTATGTGTAGGTGAGGACGGGGATCCGCTTGTAGACGCCGCTCCGTAATGGATCTGCCCGACGCGTTTCGAAGCTCCATCTGCTTCTCTTCAGGGGCTTTAACGGAAGCGGTGTGCGCACCCGCTACACTTCTCCAATTATATAACTCGCCCGTCGATGGGAGGCTCCAGTGAGACTTCTGGGAAGTGTAGTACGGAAAGCACACAATCAAGTCCTGTATGGACTCCACAAGTGGGCCCGTCCTCGATTCCATGTACGGCTGCTACTTCACTGCCGTGACCCCCACGTTAACGGGGTGGTGCATACTCTGCGGCTGGACCGCCGCATATAGATTCACGCTCCAAGGTTGTCCACCATGTGAGTAGCACGCGAGCAGCAGCTTTATTTATGTGTAGGTGAGGACGGGGATCCGCTTGTAGACGCCGCTTCGTAATGGATCTGCCCGACGCGTTTCGAAGCTCCATCTGCTTCTCTTCAGGGGCTTTAACGGAAGCGGTGTGCGCACCCGCTACACTTCTCCAATTATATAACTCGCCCGTCGATGGGAGGCTCCAGTGAGACTTCTGGGAAGTGTAGTACGGAAAGCACACAATCAAATCCTGTATGGACTCCACAAGTGGGCCCGTCCTCGATTCCATGTACGGCTGCTACTTCACTGCCGTGACCCCCACGTTAACGGAGAAGTGTAGCGGGTGCGCTTCCGTACTACACTTCCCAGAAGTCTCACTGGAGCCTCCCATCGACGGGAGAGTTATACAATTGGAGAAGTGTAGCGGGTGCGCACACCGCTTCCGTTAAAGCTGAAAACCAAGGGATTCGTGAAATGTCACGGCTGCAAAATGTGCCAGATTGCAAAACAAACCAAAGAGATCACGTTGGCTAACAAAAAGAAATGGCAAATCAAACAATGTATTACGTGTAAAACACCATTTACTGTATACGTCGTGGAATGCCCGTGCCCTTTGCAATATGTAGGGAGTACAACTGGGGAACTAAAAAATCGCATTTTACAGCATATGCGTGCAACAATTCATAAGGACCGCTCAAATGCCATAGCCAAACACATGGAACAATCACATCAGGGGGATTGGCTAAAACTGAGATTTTATGGCATACAAACAATTACCAAAGGTGAGCGGGGAGGTGATCGAGCAAAAAAACTAAGGCGAGCTGAATCAAGATTTATTATTAACCTGAGGACTCTGCACCCGAATGGGTTGAATCAATCTGAGGAATTGCATGTGCACTTATAAAATGACAATGAAATATGAACTATGAGAACACTGTAGAAAAAATTGTGATGACAATTGCCTATTGGAAGGCGGAACAAATAATGTGAGATATTAGCCTATTGGAAGGCATAATGAGTTTTTGCATTTAATACTGACCAACAGATTATAATTTTATAACTTCTGTGCACATTTAAAGTACTAATTTTGTTTCAAACAACCAGTAAAACTACAAGGACCAGAATCCTTAGCATGACATGTGACAGGAAATGCCAAAAATTTGAAAAAAATGTGTTTAAATGTTTGAGGGTGGGGCAAACCCGGTGATCGTGAGCAAGGTGGAGTGACACCGAAACGCGTAGATCAATGCGCTAGTTGCCCTGTGATTTGAGAAAATAAAAAGGATTGCTGTTTAAATCCGAACTGGTTGTGCGACCCATTGTTTCCCCCTTTTGGGGAATAGTTGGTGAAATATATATATATATATATATATATATATATGTACTTAAAGCAGAAGAAGATCCTCGCCCTACCTTGAGTTAGTGATGCTTTCACTACATCCACCCCAACAAGTGTGTGATCAATTATTGTTGTAAATTTAATTTAGTCACACCTCAATATAACTCACATAGCCCAGGGCAGAGGGTTAGGGTTTGATGAATGGTTGTGAAGGGGTAGTTAAGGGAAAGGTTTCACAAAGACAAACACTACACATGGACAACACACAATCTTGGAAGACAACATCATGAACCTGTTAAGGGAGAAAAGGGAAATGCATGCATGATGATGACTTGATGGTACTACACTGGTAGTACAGGGCAGTAGTATATTATTAATTATTATTAACATTATGCAATTGCCTTGCCTGTCAGCCCTCGGAGGGACCCAAATTACATACATTTTATGTTTTGTTGTACCGGGCTTCCTTTTAAAGCTAGCAAAGAAAATTTAAAAATAGCCGTAGGGGTCAAATGTATAAGCAAAGAGCAAACTCACACAGTCGTAATGATTGAAGAGTAAAATGAATCAAATCAATTAAAAGATGATGAATGATACCGAGTTACTATGATATGGTGAAATTGGGGAGTTACATCTCAGCATTCCTCTTGGTCCTTCCTTCCATGGACACTCCATCCGTCAATCTTGGGTGCCACTGCCTGCCTGGCGGATGCAGATTGGTAAGGTAAGTGTGATTTGTTTTTCCTAGTATAGCACAGGGTAAAGGCAGGTCTGTAAGTATAGATGGAAACACAAAAAGGATATTGAAAAATCAAGGAGAAAAGTAAAGTTAAAATGCAAACATTACAGAGGAGTGCAAAAAGAACACTTTCAGAGGTGGCATGGCTAAATCATCTCTACTCTGTTTTCAGCATTAACCTACAACAACAGGACAGAGCAGGCCGGCGGTGCCCACCCAAACTCCACTTAGCTTAGATTTTGTGCCAGATAGAGCACACATATACAGCAACATAGCATTTTCCAAATTAAGTAACTAAATCAAATCACCGCTGTCAGTCATACAACTACACTCGCCTCCACCACTACACAGACATATAGGTCTGCAGTGGTTGTTGTTGACTTGTTTATATTTTAGGTCACTTCATGAAATGCCCAGAGTTATTCCATTAATCATCTCCAATCCTCCTGACTGACAGCAATGAGTATAGTATGGTCATCATGGTGTCCAACCCTGTAGTGTACCGAGTGAGTCCAAATTCCATATAAAAAAATGCAATGGATCAGTCTGCAATAGAAGTACAATTTTGTTATTAAACAACACGAAGGTAAACATTGACTTGAGTCACTTTTTTGTGTCTGGAAGCAGATTAACAGCTTGGCTGCGGCGCCGATTCTCCCCCGGTGCTGAGCATTCTATTTGCGGGTGTGGTCATGACGGAATGGTTCTGTCATGAAGACACAACACGACCGATGCTCATGACGGAACCGCTCCGTCATGAGCATCGAAGGAGTTAAATACTAGTACACTTCATGCACAACAACAACAACACAAACATCACTGAGAGTCAGCGTCCAATGCATGCCATCATCACCTGTTCTAAAGGGGCAGTCCCTCTCGGCTCAGAAAAGAGGACAGCTATATTCATGTTCTTTGGAGAGACTCGATGAGGCAGGCACACATTTCTTGTACTATTCTCCATCCAATGTCTTGCTTGAGGGATTTAGCGTGAGTCAGGATAGAGCAGGACTCGAAGGAGTGGACTTACTTCTTTAATGATGGAACGCAGTTGCAACTCCAATCTGGCAATAAAAGAGTAAGACAGTGGTGATGGATTTGTTGTGATTCGAACCAGAAAGACTGGGACACACAAAAATAATAAAAGTAAATTAAGAAAAAAGAAAGTAACAATTTGAAAGCCTACTTGTCAGGGAAGTAGAACTTGTCCTCAAACTCTGGTGGTTCACCCAGAAGTAGGTCATCTAACACACTACTTCTATGACCTAAGTCGCTGTCATCATCTTCTTGCTGTGCTACTTCAGGTATGGTATAATCCAGTGGTATAAAGTGCTGATTTATTTTGATCATGGCTAACCTCTCCACGTTTTGAGGTGAGAGACTGGTCCTTTTCACTGTTACAAAGGCATCAACAGCACTGAAAACACACTCAGAAAAGACACTTGCGACAGGGCAAGCCAGGTAGTTTATCTGCTAAGCACTGGCTATTAGCCCCTTTTCCCAAACCAATACACCATTGGGTTTTGATCTATGTAGACCTCTGTTGGGGCATCCAGATAGGCCTGGACCATCCGCTCAATGCTCAGGGGTGCTCTGCTTTGCTCTTCCTCTTTTGTCTTTGCCTCAGCACTGGACCTAACAAACCTTTGCCATACATACCATTCCAGTGCCAAATTTACTGGGACTAACAATCATGTTCTTAATGTTGTTGTTCTTGGTGTTATTGGTGGTTTTGACTGCTGTGAGCCAACCTCACTGCCCTCAGGCTCTGAATTTGAACTTGACGCCGGCGACGCCTGCTGCCCTGCAGTACTTGTTGTGCGCTGGAGTAGTGAGCCTCTAATCCCCAGCAGTTCTTTTTCTAAGCGAGTGGCTTCCGCAGCTATCCAAGTTTTGTACTTGGCAACATCCACTTCTGAAAAAGGAATCAATGTGTTAGTCTTCAGTACTGCTTTGTACCGTGGATCCAGAATTGTGGCAGAAATGTAATAGTTGGATGTAGCATCTCTGTCAGGCATTTAACTAGGCCCCATTGGCCCATCTCAATGGTCATGCCTTTCACAGTAGCATCCCCTCTTTGCATGACATATTCATTGATTGGTCTGTACTGCTCAAACAGACATTCAAGCATGTAATAGGTTGAGTTCCAAAGTGTTGGCACCTCCTGGATGAGTGCTTTAACTGGGAGTCTATGCTCACTTTGAATGATCCTCAGCTGCTTCCGGGGTTCAAAAGCATGGCTAAAATATGTGCAGATTCTTCTTCAGGTGGTCAGTAAATTGCTGACTTGGTCTTCTTTTTTCAGAAAGTCTTGAACAATAATGTTAATGCAGTGTGCCAAAAATAAGGCCCTGAAATAGCCACCTTGTACATGGCTCTAACTACATTACTGTCATTGTCTGTGGCAACTAAACCAATGTAAAGCCCACTTGGGTGCAGCCATTGAAAGACCTTGCTGTTAAAGTCTTCCAAAATGTTTGTAGAAGTATGAGATTTCTCCATGGCGAACATGGCTACAGTTGCATGTGTCCGGGTGGCAATAAAAATCTCAGCAGTGACAACATCCGCAGATAACTTTTCTCTAACCCCCACAAAAGAGATCCAGTGTGAAGTGATGCACATGCAATCAGTGACCTGGTAACTGGTCCACATGTCTGTTGTCAGGTGGATAGTGTTAACAGCACTCTGCTGAAAAACTTGTCTAAGTAATTCCAGCATGTCGTGATGTAGTGCTGGAACAGCATCCCTGGCAAAATAGGACCAGCTGGGAACCTTCCATTTTGGGCAGATGGCTGTCACACATTCAAGAAAACCCACCCCTTCCACAAAAAAAGGTAGAACGTCCAGTGCTTACATTTTAGCCAGTTCCGCATTGTACAAACGTGCCATTGGGTGGTTGCGTTTGAACTGCCACTCTGATGTAAACATGCTGACAATGGTAGCCTGGATTTATTTCTTTTCTGGTGCCTCTGATGCAAGTGACATCTTCTTGACACTAGATGTTGTTAGGCTCAACACACATTTCATTGTGGGTCCCCTTGGTGTCTCAGCTTGACTCTTACTCTTGTGCCACTGCGATGTTGCTGATGCGGATCTGGCCAGTACCACTGCACTGCTGTGGACAGGGCTTCTTTGTGTACCAGAGAAAATGTCTCCCTCTTGTTCACCTTCCATCATGATCAGATCTTCTACTCCTTCATCCCTACCAACAACAATGGGTGCAGTTTTTTGGCTGCTAAGGAGCACTTCCCACTGGATCAAGAGATGTTTTTTCAGATGGGTTGTTTGGCCTCCGGTACCATAGTTTGTACCAAGCTTACACCTTGTACACAAATGGAGCATATCGCAATGTTCACCTCCTTCATGCTAACCAAAAAGAAGTTCCAAACTGGGGTCCTGAACTTTCCGGAGCTGCTGGTGCCACTTACAATGCTGGATGAACTGGTGTGGAACTTGACTCTCTGCGGTACATACTTCTACTGCGGTGGTTGTGGGTCCCTGCCGGGCCTCTGCAAATGCAAATATGGAAGCTGGAGGTGATGTTGATGTTATCAGTGTTGGTGGTATCTTTGCCACATCCCTCACAGCAATTTGAGATGGGGTAATGTCGGTCTTCACTGGGGAGGGACTACTGCCCATGATGATTGGCTCATCATCATCATGCTTCTCTTCTACATCTACCTCCATAACTCTAAGGCTTTCTGGAACCTTCCTTTTCCCTAGCCTTGTCTCGTGGCATGTCTTAATATTAGACTGAGGTGGTGGCTTCCAAGTGGCATGTAGATCATCAGAAGACGGACTTCCAGAAGAACTCAGTGGACTTACATTTCATTTCCTTTCAGGGGATCTGGAAGACAATGGATGTTCTGAAAGAGTGGCTTGCTCTTCTTCCTCTGCAGGAAGCTTGATTTCCTGAACTGCCAGAGGAACAACTACTATTGTGCTGGTGGATGAGGCTGTTTTTGTCCATTTATCTTAGTTTCCTGCATTGATTGGGTACTACATTGCGATAACGATAAGTCAATTTCAACATCACTGCTGATTGGCGTAGTTGTGATTAGACTGGCTTCCTCTGCGACAGACATGGGCTTGGGCCTAGGTTGGTGGGGTGGTTCTACTGATGCGGGGGTGATTTTTCCAGCTTGCTCCCCGGACACCGCTGCTGCCGGCACAATTTTTTGTTTTCCAAAAAAGATCTTGGGAGGCACACCAGTCTTGGTAAGTGGTAGTTCCTTCTTCTCACTGGCAACTTTTTTGGTGCTGGAGGACCTAGTACTTTTCTTTGGGGCCATCTTCTTCAGTAGTCAGCAGCACACAATGGCACAATTTGAAGAGATGTGTATGGTCACACATCATGTGACGTTGTGTGCAGCGGGACTTCTGTCTGGAAGTAGAATGGGTGATGATGCCTCCTCCTCTTTTGTGCACCTAAAAGCAAAGAAGCAAGAAGGACATCAGTGAAATGTGCCATTTATTGTAGTGATTCAATTACTACTAGTACAAACAAACACATATAATCCATAACTTAGTGTGTGGTCACACTTGTTAGTGTTATTAATAATATTATTACATTTATTAACTTAGTTATAAACATAACAACAGTGTAGACATTTGTGAGACTTTGACAACAAGGGCTTTCATGGTGTACTGTGTACACTCAGGAAGGATAGGAAATAAGAAGAACAAAAACAAACATGAAAATGTAATGGAGGGAACCTATTTGGCATTGAGCATCATGTGGGATGCAGCATTCAGGGAGCTTCAGCTGGCAATTGGGATGGAAGCAGTAAGCCAACTGGAACAAAGGAAAGACATATAGGCCTATGGGCTGGCAAAAGCAGCACACAACCACCACAAAATGACTACCAAAAGGAACACAAGCAAGCCTATATGGGCAGACAAAGGAGGCATGCTAAACAACAATGCAAAAACAGAAATCCACAGGGCTACAAAAGGTTTGCAAGTTACTCAACAACCACACCACGCGCATCCAATATAGGCATTTATTTAACACACACACAAAAAAAGTGAAATACACCCCCAAAAAACATTTGTAATTTAATCCAATGCCATCCATGCCCTAAATGATGTTTAAATTCAACAGACAGCAGAGAAACATTTATTTCATGCACCCATGAGTAGCTCTGGGCCTATTGGTTGAAAAACCCATTGGCAGCCTAGGCCACATAGTAAATCAATTCAAATCAATAATATTGCAAATGTATTAAAAAACTTAGTGAACTGTGCTTCATTTTTGGCTGGGTAAAAGAAGAAAAAATTGCATGCAAATCAACAACAAAGCATGGGCACCACAAACAATGGCGTGCAGGCCTTTGGAAAAAGCACACTGAATGCCTTTACAAAATGCCCAACGGCAACATGGCCAGGCCACAACAACAAGAAAGGGAAGACAGACAATGCAGGCCTATGGCAAAAGCACACTGACATCCTTCACAAAATAGCTGCCAGCCACATGGCCTGCCACCACAACAACAAGAAATTGAAGACAGACAATGCAGGCCTATGTCAAAAGCACATTGGCTGTCTTCACCAAATGGCCACCAGCCACATGGCCAGGCCACAACAAGAAGAAGAAGTAAGCTAAGAGAAACAAAGGAAACACATTCAGGCCACTGGCAAAAGCAGCACACTAACTACCACTACAAAATGATCACCAGCCACATGGTCACTCACAACAAGCAGGAGGCCTGGAAAACAATGAACTCAGGCAGGCCAATATGGCCAGACAAAGGAGGCATGCTAAACAACACAGCTTTAATGCAAATGCAAAAATGAAAATCCACAGGGCTAAAAAAGGTTTGCAAGTTATACAACAACCACACCACGCACATCCAACAAAGGCATTTATTTACCACACATGAAAAAAGTGAAATACCCCCCGAAAAACATTTTGCAATTCAATCCAATGCCATCCATGCCCTAAATTATGTTTAAATTCAACCAACACCACATAAACAGTTGTTTCATGCACCCATGAGTAACTCTGGGCCAACTGGACGAAAATGCCTATTGGCAGACTACTGGGCTAGTGAATTATATAAATATTGGAAATTAATTTCAAAAGTTGGAGAAAATGCAGTGAACTGTGCAACGTGTTTCCTTTATAAAGATGAAAAAATACATACAAAGAAACAACTAGGCTCCTACTGAACTACAGGCCACCCACCAAAATACATATTTTTTAAACTATGAAAAGTACAAAAAAAATATAGGTGCATTGCCCCAGTCAAACAAACAACACCAGTTTTCCAACTTGTGAAATCTCTGATTCAAAAGTCCTCAACTCCAATGACATATGATGCGGCAGCAACAAAGAGTGATCCTTCCAGCTCCAAATCCAAATGAAAAGTGAACAGGAGATGGACAAAGCACTGGGAGGAGCTAGCTGGACAGGAACAAGAAGTTGGAGACTCTGGAGCACTTCCTTCCTCTTCGGCAAAATGTTTTAAAAAAAAGGACTTATTGCACAAAAAAGTTCAGCCAAATGTCAATCTGAGGAGTTTCTATAACCCAAATCACCCTTTTGATACGGTTTTGTTGCTGCTCGAGAGAGATTCTTCTCCAGATTGCACATTCTACGTGTTCAGGATCGCGATCTTCGCAAAACTTCCGCCAGAAGTCCAAAGGCATGCCAAATGATGTGTTCGCAATCGCACACTCTGGCGAGAACATGCGGCTGGCTGCTAAATCTTGTGGTGCTCGCAAACAGATGGGAAATCTCATTGGCGATAGCAGGCACCCTTTAAGTCGCTCCAGCATTTGCGAAAACTTATTTTGAGAGTGCGAGCACAAAAAAACCTCTGCAGAGCGCGGAGTTTTCAGTAACTCTGCGTTCTACGTGGAACGCGGAGTTGCCAAAAATCCACAAACTCCACAAGCAGAGCAGATTTTACTTCCAGGGTTATTTCTGACATGCTGTGGCAGCCAATACTGCCCCTATTGTTGCTGTCTTTTTCAATTTATGTTTTACTAGTCTAGCAACTGCTCTTTCATATTCCGTTTGTTTTCTTTCTCCTTTACTACTTTTGTTTTGTAAAAGTACATAACATGTGCCACGATTTCTATACAGAGCTATGTTTCAACCCCACTATATTCTCTAAATTGGCCTGTACATCTGCTGGTAGCCCTCTTTTTATTATGTCATAGACGAATATAGTTTTGCTTCCTTCATTTTTCCATTCTTTCCCTGTATCTTGTCTCTACTTTTCTTTCATTCTATTTACATAATCAGTTACATTTTCATCTGGTCCCATTGTTTCTGCCCTCATCCCTCCTATATCTGGTTTATTGGGATAGTTTTTCCTTAGTGCTTCTCATATTTCTGTTCTGTAATTGTTGTAAAAACAGACAGAAAGAGATCTTCAAAATAGTTAACTTGTTTACAAATTTGAATAGTCTACTTCAAGAGATCCCTCCCTCCCAGAGTCTCTGCAATAACATAGCAGACTATTTTGAAGAAAAAGTCTTGACAATTATAAAAGACTTCCCCTCTCCTACTCCAATCACTATAAACAAGAGAACCTCTGCAGACACAGATACTGCCTGTATGAAAACCTTCCAGCCCATCACGCTGGAGGAATCAAGTCTGGCCATCTTATCCACCAAATCAGGTTCTCCTTTCGAGCCTTGCCCCCCCACTCTACTGCATGCCCTCATTGATGTTGTAAACCCCATTATCAACAATGTTATAAACTCTTCGTTTCTCAAAGCCAAGATCCCAATAGAATGGAAACTTGCGGCGAGAAAACCTCTCCAGAAAAAGCAACTGGCCGATCTAACAACCCTCTCTAACTTGCGACCCACCTCGCTCTTACCCAAGTTAACTGAAAAATCTGTTACTAGACAACTTACCACATTTCTAGAGGAAACAAATGTATGGCACTCTAATCAGCAAGGTTTCAGAGCCCAACACTCGACAGAATCTGCCCTTTTGTATACTGCAGAAACCCTACGAGCAGCCCTGGATCAGGAAAAGAAAGCAGTCCTGGTGCTATTAGACCTGTTTGCGGCTTTCAACATGGTCTCACATACCATTTTTCTAGACCGTCTTCCATCATCTGGCATATATGTGAATGTTCTAGAGTGGATTAAGATCTTTTTGCAAGATCTGCGCCAAGTGATCACACTAGGGCAATATAACTCAGAAGAAAAAGCCCTCATATCAGGGGTTCCTCAAGGACCGAGCCTGAGCCTCTTCAATGTGTTTATGTCCCCCCTGATTAAGCTAATAACGTCCTTCAAGACCAATACCATCTCATATGCGGATGATACTCAGCTTATCCTGGTCCTGGATAAAGACACTACTGAGGCAGAAGAAACCCTCAGAAAATGTCTATCAGCAACCTTCAAATGGATGAATGACAACCATCTGAGGGGTAACTCAGAAAAAACAGAGATCCTGCAAACAAAACCCCTTCATGCCTAAACCTTTGGTGGCAGGAAAAAGCCACCCCCCTCCTAATACAATAAATGCAGCTTGAAATTTAGGATTACAATTTGACACCACCCTATCTTTCAAACAACAATCCTTGGCAGTTCCAGGCACATGTTTCCATAATATAAAAAGTCTGAAGACATTCTTTGACTTGCTCCCCTACTCAGCCAGGCAAACTGTTGCTGTGCACTTATTACGTCTAGACTGGACTACTGTAACAAGCTTTATGCAGGAACTAACAAATCAGTACTGCACAAGCTTCAGATGGTCCAACACGCGGCTGCTCGGCTGGTACAGAAGTGGCCAAGGAAATCATCTACCTCTGCTGCTTTAGACATCTTGCACTGGTTGCCAGTTCACAAACGTGTTCTGTTTAAGGTCCTTATTATTACCTTTAGGGCCTTTCACTCACAAGGCCCACAATATCTTCAAACTGGCTTTAAGCGCTATGTTCCCTCTAGTAGCCTGAGATCATCTAACACAAATCTGTTGACTATTCCAACTTTTAGATTGGTGTCAAAGGGAGGAAAATCACTTGCTGTTATAGGCTCAAAGGCATGGAATCAAGTTCCACCGCAGCTCTGCCAGATGGCTTCTGAGTCTGTATTCAGGAAGGCCCTTAAAACTTGGATTTATAGTGCACCAGATATACTGTGCAAAAATCTGATCTAAATACCCTACTTCCCTTTGTTATGAGCAATTAACCAGTTTTTCTTTCCATCTCTGGTTCCGTATTAGCGCCAAGAGGCTCCTTGGAGTGATAGTAGCGCTATACAAGAACGCTTTTACATTTACATTTACATTGTTAAACTGAGATCCATCCAACTTATTCTCTGTAAGTGTTACTCCTGGAACTCTAGCTGTTTTGAAAATGTTGTCAGTTTGGCTTCCAATTAACCCTCTCAATAGACTGGTCAACCCTGCAGTATGTCTCTCAAAGCTACAGATCCACCTATCTGCCCTGTCTGACAGTGGTGGTAATTTGTTTTTTAGTCCTTTGTCCAATTGTGGCCATAGGATATAATTTAACCGACCTGCTCCTTTCTTAATTAGAGGTAACTGCATTATTCTATTATTTATTGCATGGGGGTTTTTATTATTATATCCTTCCCTGCCACAAATTACCTGTGGAATTTGGGTTCTAGATTGTCGTATGAATACTTTGCCAAAACAGTTAGACATTTTTACATATAATCAAAATCTCAGTTAGTGTCTCCCTTCCCACCCCTAATTCATCTTTCTGCTTTTGCCATGTCATCTGGGTCAAATGATCCTTCCCTGGGCAATGGTCTCCTCTGTGGGGCCAGTCCTTCTGTTCATTCAGCTAATTAATGACTGAAGGGTATCGCATATATATATCTCCTTCTTTTTCAAATATTATCTGTTTAAGTGTGAGATCTCTACTTCTTCCTCTGATATTTCTCACAATCAATGCAGCGTTGGCGGCTGAGCTCATACTTCTTGTAGTCTTTCCTGTCTTCTTACTTCTCACATAAATGTGCCCATAACCTGCCTGCTATTCTATTGAAGTTTGCGTTTCTTATGCTTGGTGCTGTATTGTCACTGTTTTCTCCTACTACTGTATCTGCATATGACATTTGTGTTGGTGGGGGTGGTGGCATATTATTATGATTATTTATATTCTCTGACATGAGTGAGTGTGGGGATGCGGGCATAGAGAAATAGTATGACAATGCTAGTGTTGGTGCTTCTATTAGGTCTCCTAATTCTTCTGCTTCTTCCTCTGTGTCCCATTCTCCTTCTAAGGCACCATCTGTTTGCTCCTCGACCTGACACCAATTATGTGCTGTATCTTTTAGTTTGTCATGTCCATTTTTGTTTATTCTAACTAAAAGGTGCCCTGTTCTTCACCTTCCAATTTAAGGTCCAGTCTTCACATTTCCGCGAGCTAACCCTTTTCCTTGTGTCTGTACCTCTTTTGGACTTTGTTTAATAGTTGTAGAATTGTGTACTTCTGGTGGGTTTTCAAATCTTGCTGCTGGGGGCCAAAGATTTAGGTATATTACTACATATTCAGGGGGTGTGGGGGTATTGTGGGCTTTGCCTCTGTGTCTTTATCATTATGTTGAATGGGCCTTTTAATTGACTGCTCCTTTTTATTTTCAAAGCTGTTTATTAATCTAGACCATAAGCTAAGAATTAACTCTCTTTTCAATTTCTTCCCTTTTTAGTTATCCCTGATAAATGTTGATGCGTCCTCAACAAGGTCTTTGTCAAATGAACCATCTTTTGGCCATGCATGTGAATTTTTTGCAGTTTACTTGTGCCATTCTTGGTTATATTTGTTTATTCTTTTTTTGTCGCTTGGAAATGTCTTTAGCATACTTTCTAGGGGAGACCCCATTTTCTTCCTATTCATCTTGCATGCCTTTAATATGTGCTGCATTCTACTGACAGTGTGTCTAAGCTATTTATCTAGTATTTGATGGCTAATTGTCCTTCTGTGTTTTTTGACTATTTTATTTCTCTTTAGAGCCTTTACTTATTTTTTACAATATACTTGCTTGTTTATTGTAATCTACATCTGATATGAACCAGTGGTATCATGGGTTTTTGGGTCCTCAATCAACTTACTCTTTTAGATTTACTTTCTCTTCAGATCTTCCAGACCTGGTCTGGAGTTGACTCTCTAACCTTAGAATGGGGTTTTGGTCTACACCTTTTAGACCTAGTCCTTCTCTCTCTCAGATCTGCTTTCCTTACCTACCTGCGGTGTAGAGTTCACATATGCATATCCCAGATGCCTTGTGCACGTGTTTAACATAACAAAAAATTCTTCATATATATGTTTTTACTTTAACCCAACCTTACTTCAATTTTTGTAAAGGTCAGCTTTGGCCTCCCCTTATGACAGGTGCCACCTTAGGGGGAACACTACCCATGAGAAGAGACAGACTTTTGATAAAACAAGCATCTGCTTACCTTCTTAGATAAATGGGCAGTCCTATTTCCAATGGGCAGTATCCGGTCTGCCAGTTGCCATCAGCGATGACCCCAGTGACCTCCAGGCTGGCTCGCCAGAATGTTGGCTAGAACTTAATTGAAGTAGAAAAACAAGGAAGAGTAAGTGATAAAGTATAAATGTTTTATTTTTTTATATTTTACCAGTCTGGTGGTCTACAGCCCACTAGACTCTTGGGGGAACGTGGTGGCTGTCTTCTGACCGCCCTATCACAATTAGGACGGTGGACCGCCATTTTCTTGCCACAGCCACCAGCAAACCTTCATTCCCTGGTGGTGTTGCGGCAGTCAGGAGGCTGCATTATGCTTGCTGTGACAGCTGCTGTCCCACTAAGCATATCACGAGTTTCCTCTCTGCCACGGTTTTCATGGCAGTTTCTCCTACATAAAAACTGTGGTGGAGAGGAAACAAGGGGGGCTGTACAGGGTCCCCTTGTGTCTCTGCGCCCTGGGGTTGATGCAGGGGGGCACAACATATGTCCCCCTGTGTGCAGGCACCACAGTTCATGCAAGGCATGGACTTTGCAGTCCATGCCATGCCGGAACCGATTTTGGTGTTTCCATTGCCATGCCCATTTTCAGGGCACCACTGTGGGAACATAAAAAAAAAACACCAGACACGAGAAATAATCTGGTGGGTGGCCCGAACACAGGTTTGGCAGTGCAGCGGTGGGGTAGACCTGGCACCTCCCCGGCAAACTCGTACTCCGGCCCTTAATGAAATGACAACAGATTGTGGGTTAGGACAAAGAGGCAATTATATTCTTTTCAAGGCGGAGCTCAGGTTACTGACATATATCTTAAAAGAAAGAATGGCAACAGTACAATAAATTCACAATAAATATTTGGTGTGAACGGCGCAGGAACCAGTAACAAAGTGGGATGTGCAATATTTACATAGTGAGTAAACACCTCACTTTTGTATATGGTATTTAACAGGGATATATAACACTCTACCAGTGGGATTGCAATTATTGAAAAAGCAATATGTCAGACTGTGTTGTTGACATTTTGACTCTTCTATCATAATTTTGCCATGGTCATCATCAGGATATAGTAGCCAAGCAGGTCACCATTTAGTTGTACAGGAAAGCAAATTGTAGTAACAATGTCTATATTGCATGCACATGCCGAAGGGTCTGTGTACCCACACACACATAATTCAACATTGGTCTTGTGATGTACAAGGGGGCACTTTTATTTTGTGTCACAACATAATATTGATGTGTGCAATATCATCGGAAATTAAATATGGAAAACCAAAATATTGACTTCCTATGCTCAACTAGTAAAACAACAAATATCGAGAACATAAATATTGTATTTAAAAATATAAACTTTTACTAATATTGAAAAACACAGAAATTGGAGACAATAATATTATAACTTTTAAATAAACATATAATATGCCAAAAATATGCAGTCACACAATATTGAGTACAAGATTATTGCCAAAATAATTAAATTAGCAGTAATACATTTTTGAAAAGTCACTTTTAATAGAAAGCAATTATTATAGAAAAAAAGCTAAAAAATGTTATACACATTTTAAATGAAATACAAATATATTACATCACAAAAATATGCAATTCTCACCCCAAAAAATTATATATCTAAAATAATTACAATTAAATCCCCAAAAAATAACATTAACTGCAAACACTTAGACAACAACCTAAATATTTATATATCTATTACCTACTGGTGGTCACCAGAAGGTAGTTATAGTTAGGACCTTGCTTATATTCAAAAAGTGTTTTTTCTTTTCCCAGTATCTTTGGCACCGTTTGCAAATCTTTGTGAAATTTTCAAAACTAGTAGCCCACTCACTTCAGCTGCTGTGTTGAAAGTGTCAGGGTGATTCGTCAAGTGGGGGGCCAAAAAAATGGGGTTCCCAAAAAGTTTTTTCTCTGTTGATTTCCATAGGGAAGTATTGATCCAGCTACAGCCCGAACTGCTAAAAGAAATTACACCCAATTTGGAAGAAATGTAGCTCTTGGTCCTGACTGCACTCTTTTTTTTAAATGGTGTAAATCTGTTCAGTAGTTTCTGAGAAATTTAAACATTCACAGATATCCATATTTCACCACAAAGGATCCGCGAACCCTCCCGATCACGAGCTTGAGATCTGATAGGCTTTCAACAATTCCAACCAGGAAGTGTTGGCAGCAATCTTATGACTCGGTTGCACTGAGTCATAAGAAAAATGGTAAAAAACAGGAAAAGGGGGCAGGGTAGAAACACCCTGACTCCCTAGGCCTTCTCAGGGGGTCCCACAAGGAACCCCAGGGTCACAAATAGCATTTTCTCTTTTAATTTTCAATGGGAGTTGCGTAGGGTCTGCGAATCCCAATGAAAATGAATAGATGCAAGAGCCCGTGTGTTCCCCCACAGCCCCGGGAACTGCCACCTCCATGGGGCTATAATCGTGAAATGAGGGGGCACATGGTCCCCCCAGCCCCAGGTACTGCCGCCTACTCGGGATTTTGAAAAAAAAGGCATGGGGGCTCCATCCCCCCCTGCAGCCCCAGGGACTGCCACCTCCCTGGGGCTATGTATAAAAAATCAAGTGTGGGGCCTCAAGCACCCCCACACTGCCCGAGAACCACCACCTCCCAGTGCATACACTTTGTAGACCCCCAGCCCCGGGGACCACTACCTCCCCAGGGCTTTAAACATGGTGGAGGGTGGCCGTGTGGCCCTTCTCGTGGAGCCCTCCATGGCCCTGGGAACCACCACCCCCAGGGCCAGCTCCAGCAATGTTACAGGGTGCCCATCCTTGGGACATCGCATTTTGCTATGGCATGGCGGGAGCACTGCTCAGGCTATGGCATAGCAAACACTGCTTTGCTTCATGGAAGCGAGAGCACGAAAAATCATCTTGGATCCATGAAGTGAAGCAGAATTGCTTTGGGGCGGGGGGAGATGCATGTTTGCAGCTCCCTCTGCCCAAAAGCAATGCCTGCTCCATCTAGAGGCAGGGAATCGGCAGGGACCAGGGGGGCCTTGGGGCTCCCCGGTGGTCCCCAATGAGAGGCTATGTCCCAGGGGATGGGGTCCACTGGGCTGAAAATGGCCTGGCTGGGGTCCACTCAGCTTCCCTTACTTTAAAACATTTTTTTTCAAATGATCGGGCCCCGGGGGATGGGGTCCCCGGAGCGTAAATTGGCCTCAGGAGGGGGGCAGCGTGGCCCCCTCCCTTTTTTAAAATAAAAAATAAAATGGGACAGGCCCCGGGGAATGGAGTCGCTGGGGCCCAAAATAGTCAAGAGAAGGTGGGCCACACACCCCTCCTTCCTAAAATAAAAAAACAAGGAAGGGGCAATGCGCTGGAGGCCCGCCCCCTTTCTCCATGAATTTATAAACGCGCCTCCTGGCATGCTCTCGGTTGAGGGATGATGTTCCCTTTTTTCCTGAGGGGAGATGCATTTGCAGAAGGATGGAGAAAAGGGGCATGGATTGCTACCACGTCTCAGCAATCCCACTGTGTGTGGCTAACTGGAGGTAACAAGTAGGTTAGTTGGACCCTAAGGACCCCCAGCAGTGAAGGGAACTTCATCCCCAACCAAGATTGTGCCAGGAGGCACTGATTCAGTGTGTGTGTGACTTACTGTATAAGTGAGTGATTAGGTGTCTCAGTGAATGTATGGGTGAGTGACTGGTTGTATGAATGTGTGTATCTGTCTGTCAGTTAATATCTAGGTGGGTTTATGAGTGTGTTAGAAGGTAGGTGAATGGCTATATGGGTGATTGATTGGTTGTCTGACTATGACTATGGTTGTCTGGGTGTCTGTGTGTGTGGGTGAGGAGGTGTGTGACTGCCTGTATGATTCAGTGAGTGGGTGAGTCAGTGGCTGTATGGGGTAGCATTGTGTGTGTGGAAAGTTGTATGAGTGAGTGTCTGTATGGCTGTGTTGGTGATTGAGTGCATTTGTCAGTATGGGCGAGTAACTGAGCATGTGAAAGGCAGCATGTATGAGTGATGGGGTATATGTGTGACTTTATGCATGAGGAAGTGAATGTGAGAATGGCTATATAGCTGAGTGCATGCTTCTGTCAGTGACTGTATAGCTCAGTGAGTATGTGTTCCTATATCTATGAGTAAGTAAGTGGGTGGGTCTGTAACTGTTGGGGTAGGTAAGTGGCTGTATGATGGACTGTATGTGTGAGTGTTTAGGTGTGCGAGTAGTTTTATAGGTGACTCACTTAGTGTGTCAGCGTCTGTATGGCTGTATGAGTGGATGAGTGTATGAGTGGCAGTATGGGTGAGCAAGTGGATGCGTGTATAGCTCAATGAATCAGTGAGTGGGTGTGTAAGTACTGGTATGGCTTTGTGAAAGGGTTTGTGAATGGTTGTGTGGGAATAGGAGTGGGTGTATAAAAGATTCTACAGTGGTGTGAGTGGGAACATCTTTGGAAACATGGTGAGACTTACAACAGTAACATGGGAAGGGTTGTTGTTTTATATTTCACTTGGCACAACATTATGAGCAGTCGGTAAATCGTGAAGCTGCCAGAGAACAGTAAGGTTTAAGACATGTTGGCAAAGGGATTAGGGATTAGGCTACTTTGTATAAGTCTCTGGAACAACCCATGCACTTATGCAATCACCCAGGCACTACCTCTGCATTCATGCATTCACTGAGGAACAACCCATGCACTCATCCAATCGTCCAAACACTAGCCGCGCACTCACTTTTCTCTGGAAGCTACACTATTCACTGACTGCTCGGAATGTTTTCCCTAGCCAAATATAAAACAACAACCCAACCCATGTCACTGTTGTAAGTCTCACCATGTTTCTGCACCTCTCTTGCTTCTTTCTGCAACTTTCTTGCATCATGATGCACTTCTCCTGCTTCTTTCTGCACCTCTCTTGCCTCTTTCTGCACCTCTCTTCCCTCTTTCTGCACATTATTTCTTCTTTCTGCACCACTCTTGCTTCTTTCTGCATATCTCTTGCTTCTTTCTGCACCACTCTTGCTTTTATCTGCACTCCTTTCTGCACCTCCTTTGCCTATTTCTGCACCTCTGTTGCCTCTTTATGCACATCTGTTGCCCCTTTATGCAACTCTGTTGCTTTCTTCTGCATTTCTCTTGCCTCTTTCTCTAATTTTCTTGCCTCTGTTTGTACTTCTCGTATCTTTTTCTGTACCTCTCTTGCCTCTTTCTGCACTTTGTGTGATTCTTTCTGTACCTCTCTTGTATCTTTCTGTACCTCCCTCCTTTCTTTCTGCACCTCTCCTGAATCTTTCATCACTTCTCTTGCTTCTTTCTGCATCTCACTTGCTTCATTCTACACCTCACTTGCTTCTTTTTGCACCTCTCTTGCTTCTTTTTGCACCCCGTTGCCTCTATCTGCACCTCTCTTTCCTCTTTCTGCACCTCTCTTTCCTCTTTCTGCACCTAACTCTCTTGTTTCTGCACCTCTCTTTCCTCTTTCTGCACCTAACTCTCTTGTTTCTGCACCTCTCTTGATTGTTTCTGCACCTCTCTTGTTTCTTTCTTCACCTATCTTGCCTTTATCTGCACCTCTCTTTCTTCTTTGTGTACCTCTCTGACCTCTTTCTGCACCTCACTGTCTTCTCTCTGCACTTTGCTTACTTCTTTATGTGCCTTTCTTCCTCTTTCTACACCTTCCTTCCTCTTTCTGCAGTTTTCCTGCTTCTATTTGCACATCTCTTGCTTCTTTCTGCACCTATCTTCCTCTTTGTGCACCTTTCTTCCTCTTTTTGTGCCTTCCTTCCTCTTTCAGCACATTTCTTCCTCTTTCTGTATTTCTCTTGCTTCTCTGTGCACCTCATTTGCTTCTTTCTGTATCTCTTTTCTTTCTGCTCCTCTCTTGCCTCTTTCTGCACCTCTCTTGCCTCTTTCTTTCTATACCTTTCTTCTTTCTGCATCTTGCTTCTTCTTCCTGCCCTTCTCCTGCATCTTTCTGCACTCCTTTTGCCTCTTTCTGCAATTCTCTTGCCTGTTTCGGTACTTCTATTGCCTCTTTCTATACTTCTCTTCCATCTTTCTGTACCATTGTTCCTCGTTCTGTATTCCTCTTGCTTCTTTCGGCGACTCTCTTGCCTCTCTTTGCACATCACTTGCTTCTTTCTGTACCTCACTCACTTGTTTCTACACCTCTCTTGTCTCTTTCTGCATCCTCTTGCTTTTTTCTACAATTCTCCTGCTTCTTTCTGTACTTCTCAGGCTTCTTTCGGTTCTGCACCTCTCTTGCTCTTTCTGCACCTTTCTTCCTTCTTTCTGCACCTCGCTTCCCCTTTTCATCATTACTCTTGCTTCTTTTTGCACCTCACTTGCTTCTTTCTGCACCTCACTTGCTTTTTCATGTACTTTTGTTTCTTTCTGCCCCCTCTTACCTCTTTCTGCACCTCTCTTGCCTCTTTCTGTACCTCACTCTTTTGTTTCTATAACTCTCTTGCTTCTTTCTGCACCTATCCTTCTTCTTTCTACAAATCTCTTGCCTCTTTCTGCACCTCTATTCTTCTTTCTGTTTTATTGCCTCTTTATTTATTGTTCTTGCATCTTCCTTCACCTTTCTTCCTCTTCCTCTACTTGTCTTTCCTCTTTTTGCACCTTTCTTCCTCTTTCAGCACCTATCTTCCTCTTTCTGCATTTCTCTTGCTTCTTTCTGCACATCTCTTGCTTCTTTCTGCACATCTCATGCCTCTTTCTGCACTTCTCTTGCCACTTTCTGTACCTCTCTTGAGTCTTTCTGTACGTCTCTTGCTTCTTTCTTTACCTCTCTTGCCTCTTTATGTACCTCTCTTGCTTCCTTCTGCACCTCTCTTGTTTCTTTCTGCAACTCTCTTCGTTCTTTCTGCACCACTCTTACCATTTTCATCACTTCTCTTGCTTCTTTATGCACCTCACTTGCTTCTTACTGAACTGCAGTTGCTTCTTTCTACACCCCTCTTGCCTCTTTCTACACCTCTCTTGCTTCTTTCTGTACCTCACTCTTTTGTTTCTGTACCTCTCTTGCTTCTTTCTGCACCTCTCTTGCTTCTTTCTATATATCTCTTGCCTTTGTCTGTACCTCTCTTGCTTCTTTCTACATCGCTCTTGCTTTTATCTGCACCTTTATTCTTCTTTCTGTGCTTCTTTTGCCTCTTTATACACTTTTCTTGCATCTTCCTTTACCTTTCTTCCTCTTCCTCCACTTGTCTTTCCTATTTCTGCACCTTTCTTCCTCTTTCAGCACCTTTTTTGCCTCTTCCTGCATTTTTATTGCTTCTTTATGCACCTCTCTGTCTTCTTTCTGCACATCTCAAGCCTCTTTTTGCACTTCTCTTGCCACTTTCTGCACCTCTTGTGCTTCTTTCTGTACTTCTATTGCTTCTCTCTGCACCTCTCTTGCCTCTTTCTGTACCTCTCTTGCTCCTTTCTGCAACTCTCTTCATTCTTTCTGTACCACTCTTGCCATTTTCATCACTTCTCTTGCTTCTTTCTGCACCTCTCTTGCTTCTTTCTGCACACCTCATGCCTCTTTCTGCACTTCTCTTGCCACTTTCTGCACCTCTCTTGAGTCTTTCTGTACTTCTCTTGGTTCTTTCTTCACCTCTCTTGCCTCTTTATGTACCTCTCTCGCTTCTTTCTGCACCTCTCTTGTTTCTTTCTGCAACTCTCTTCGTTCTTTCTGCACCACTCTTGCCATTTTCATCACTTCTCTTGCTTCTTTATGCACCTCACTTGCTTCTTACTGAACTGCAGTTGCTTCTTTCTACACCCCTCTTGCCTCTTTCTACACCTCTCTTGCTTCTTTCTGTACCTCACTCTTTTGTTTCTGTACCTCTCTTGCTTCTTTCTGCACCTCTCTTGCTTCTTTCTACATATCTCTTGCCTTTGTCTGTACCTCTCTTGCTTCTTTCTACATCGCTCTTGCTTTTATCTGCACCTTTATTCTTCTTTCTGTGCTTCTTTTGCCTCTTTATACACTTTTCTTGCATCCTCCTTTACCTTTCTTCCTCTTCCTCCACTTGTCTTTCCTATTTCTGCACCTTTCTTCCTCTTTCAGCACCTTTTTTGCCTCTTCCTGCATTTTTATTGCTTCTTTATGCACCTCTCTGTCTTCTTTCTGCACATCTCAAGCCTCTTTTTGCACTTCTCTTGCCACTTTCTGCACCTCTTGTGCTTCTTTCTGTACTTCTATTGCTTCTCTCTGCACCTCTCTTGCCTCTTTCTGTACCTCTCTTGCTCCTTTCTGCAACTCTCTTCATTCTTTCTGTACCACTCTTGCCATTTTCATCACTTCTCTTGCTTCTTTCTGCACCTCTCTTGCTTCTTTCTGCACACCTCATGCCTCTTTCTGCACTTCTCTTGCCACTTTCTGCACCTCTCTTGAGTCTTTCTGTACTTCTCTTGGTTCTTTCTTCACCTCTCTTGCCTCTTTATGTACCTCTCTCGCTTCTTTCTGCACCTCTCTTGTTTCTTTCTGCAACTCTCTTCGTTCTTTCTGCACCACTCTTGCCATTTTCATCACTTTTCTTGCTTTTTTCTGCACCTCACTTGCTTCCTACTGACCTGCAGTTGCTTCTTTCTACATCCCTCTTGCCTGTTTCTACACCTCTCTTGCCTCTTTCTGTACCTCACTCTTTTGTTTTTGTACCTCTCTTGCTTCTTTCTGCGCCTCTCTTGCTTCTTTCTACATCGCTCTTGCTTTGTTCTGCACCTTTATTCTTCTTTCTGTGCTTCTTTTGCATCTTTATACACTTTTCTTGCATCTTTCTTCACCTTTCTTCCTCTTCCTCCACTTGTCTTTCCTATTTCTGCACCTTCTTTCCTCTTTCAGCACCTTTTTTCCTCTTCCTGCATTTTTCTTGCTTCTTTCTGCACATCTCTTGCCTTTCTGCACCTCTCTTTCTTCTTTCTGCACATCTCAAGCCTCTTTTTGCACTTCTCTTGCCACTTTCTGCACCTCTTGTGCTTCTTTCTGTGCTTCTCCTGCTTCTTTCTGCACCTCTCTTGCCTCTTTCTGCACCTCTCTTGCTTCTTACTGCACTGCAGTTTCTTCTTTCTACAATCGTCTTGCCTCTTTCTGCACATCTCTTGCCTTTTTCTGTTCCTTACACACTTGTTTTTGCACCTCTCTTGCTTCTTTCTACACCTCTCTTACATCTTTCTGCACCTTTCCTGCTTCTTTCTGTACCTATATTGCCTTTTTCTGCACCTCTCTTGCCTCTTTCGGCAACTCACTCTTCTTTTTGTATCTCTCTTTTATCTTTCTGTACCTCTCTTGCATTTTTCTTCACTTCTCTTGCTTCTTCCTGCACTTCTCTTGCTTCTTTCTGTACCTTTCTTCCTCTTTCTGTACATTTCTTCCTCTATCTGCACCCGTCATCCTCTTTCTGAACTTCTCTTGCTTCTTTCTGCATCTCTTGCTTCTTTCTGTACCTCTCTTGCATTTTGTGTA
The DNA here is from genome assembly GCF_964261635.1 of Lissotriton helveticus. Lineage (NCBI taxonomy): Eukaryota > Metazoa > Chordata > Amphibia > Caudata > Salamandridae > Lissotriton > Lissotriton helveticus. Next base: position 886,897,140 of record NC_136065.1, on the reverse strand, counting down.
CCTCTCTTTGATATTTCTGCACATCTCCTGTGTCTCTTATCACTTCTATTTTTTCTTTCTGCATCTCACTTGCTTCTTTCTGTACCTCACTTGCTTCTTTCTGCACCTATCTTGGTTCTTTCTGTACCCCTTTTGCTTCTTTATGCACCTTTCTTGCCTTTGTGCACCTCCCTTAGTTTTTTCTGTACCTCTCTTCCTTCTTTCTGTACTACTCTTGCTTCTTTCTGTACTTCTCTTGCCTCTTTCATCACTTGTCTTGCTTCATTCTGCAACTGTCTTGCTTTTTTCTGTACCTTTCTTGCTCTTTCTATACGCGTATTGCCTCTTTCGGTACTTCTTTTGCAGCTTTCTGCACTACTCTTCTGTCTTTCTGTATCTCTCTTGCTTCTTTCTCTTACTCTTTTACTTCCAGTTGCAGCTCCTGGTGGGAGTGCTACCAGGTGGTGATGTGGGGTGGGAGAGGGGCAGGGTGGGGGTAGTAAACACCGGAATACGGATGAATACAGGTAAGTTGACACCAGCGTCAGCAGTAGAGGTTAAGGTAGGGAATTCACACATTCCATATTTAAGCTTAATTTACTCTCAATCTCAGCTTCTAATCTCAGAATTTTGAGACTCACCTTTGGGCCATTTGGTCTCCGGCAAGTTAATAGTATCATTTTAGAGTAGATAGGTCTTTGTGTGCTTTGTATTGATTGACTTTTCCTTCTGCATTTTACTACATCCCAGTAGTTTTACTTTCCGTTTTATACTTATTTCATAGAGTTTTGGGAATTGTTGACTCATTTTCAAGTTACTTTTCTTAGTAAGGGTTATGGCTAGTTGCAGGATGATTGCTCAGCAGTTTGTTGGTATGCTTTTTGAGTCTTCTTCTGACTATGATTATGAGACTGACTCTGCTTCTGATGCAGAGGAGGAAGGCCAGGATTCTGGCAGTGAATTTTCTGTCTCAAAAGAACCATATTTAAGTCCCTAGTAGATTATAGGGCCAGGAGGTTGAGCTCTGTCATCACTCCCACCCCACCCAATAAGCCTTCGAGCCGCCTGCAGAGTTCCTCAAGCTTTGGCCCGCCTGGCCAACAGGTGATTAATTGGTGTCAGGCATGGCACGGCCCTCCAGTACTTTCAGTTTGGGTACCCGCACTAGAGCTGGGCCGCCTGACTCCTTAGATACCACGGATGCCACAGCGCACACCACTACCACCATACTGGGTCCCTCTGAGATGCTGCAGACTCCCTCATCCGATGCTGCAGAACCAAGTCTAGAGAAAGTAAAGCTAGTGGAATTGCTGCATCACTATAGCAATGCTTTTGGTGAGCTTGGCAAGTTTACTTTTCCTACTTCATTGTTCCTCCATTTGCTTACCACCCAGCTTCCTCATCCTTGCTCTGCCTATCTGTCCCATTGTTTTCTGCTGTGGCTTCTTGTAACTTGCTGCCCCTTTGCCTTTGGTGTACTCAGGACACTGCAAATACCCCACAACTGTGCTTTCGAAGCCAGGCCATGACTGGTGAGGTGATACACAGCCACACGGGGCTGGGGGGGGGGGGTGAAATGGACAGAGAGCAGGCAAGGTGTGTCCAAGCGCCAATTCAGAGCAACCCACATTGCCATTGCCACAACATTGTTACAGGTGTTAAGCAGGGGGTGAGCCATAATAACAGGTGGTGCAGGATATGTATCTCCTGGGGCTGATATCAATTGCCCGGCGTTGCAGTGTGAAGGGGTGAGAGCACCAGTAGATTACCAGTAATCACTAAGAGGGGCGCCATTTTTGGTGGATTAATAAGATGCCCTCCAGGTGCTTTGCTCTGGTACCTCAATCACACCCTCGGGGTCCTCAATAGAGCCGCATGGATCTGTTCCTGGCATACCAAGACTTACGTCTAACCACTCTAGTTCTCCAACATTGATAACGACTATCAGGCTGAAGAAGCCCGGAGCTTGCCTGTCCCACCTGAAATCTCATCCCTCCATGCTGTCCATGTTCACAAAGGGTTTGAAGGGTACAACCTTAAAGAATAAGAAATCATGAATAGTCTTAGGTGTTGCTGAAGTGGACTTTGTACGCATATGTACTACTCTCCCTAAGTCAACAGTTTCACATCACCTCAAGTTCTCCAAATCAAACACACTTGTACCAACCCCTCCAGTTCAGCCTATTAATTATCATATTTTATCTTTGGAAGCTGGAAAATCTGAAACTGAAATGGGAATGGAAATAGATGAAAGTGTTTTATTTACAGAAGTCGGAAAAACTGAAATGGAAATGGGCATGGATTAGGATGATGACAAGGTTAAGCATGAGGCAAATGATGTTGTTGGTGTTAAGCTGTTATCTGAATCTGTGATTACAATGGAAGATACGATCTTGGCTGTTATAACTAGCCCCTTGAAAGTTGTAGAGCCACCACCAGGTACCTTACCAGTTAAAGTGAGCCCATGAGTGACCCATATTGATAATTGCAGTTTTGATCATGAGGATTTGGAGGATTTTACACTCCTGGACATTGCCATACATATGGAAACAAATCAAGAAATAGAGGCTCAACTTAAATTGCAATGAGTGCCAGGTGCCCTAGAATTAGCTTTGAGACTGTCGGCTAACTATCCTGTTAGATGTTCTCGTATGCCAGCCATGTACAGTAGCACTACTTCAAGTGCTTCACTTGCTTGACCATTGGGATTATAGAATTTGGAAGCGACCTCAAACGAAAGGGGACAAGATGTTTGTCATACACTGAATGAGGATGATAAGGAAAATAGGGAAGGGAGGGCAAATTTGGATGTATTTTATGTATTAGAGAGGATTCTTTCATCAATTTTAACCTTGCTTGAAAAATCCACCGCCCAGTCTGATCATCTGCTGGGTGTACTATCTCCAATTTTAAAGGGGGTGCAGCAGCTTAATTCTACTAGTTCTTGTTTAGGAAAGGCAGGAACGTGTAATGATGTGAAATCTCAAGCAAGTCAGACTAGCAGAATAAGGGGGATATAAATGGGGACCCAGGTAGGGAATTGGGAAGGTTTGGAGGCTACTCCCTCAGTGTTGCCCAGGGATAGCCCTATGCTTGTTAATGTGTCTTGTATCAACCCAGAAGATCACGGTAAACGGGGGTTCATCTGCACGGCATTATAGAGGAAGACATAAATACATTAGTATCTAGGAATACTCCACCGGTTTATTCTATTTCTCATAAAATGGAACACCAGGATGACGTGCGATACAGTTAGAACAACTGATGCTTTAGTTGGTAAACAATCCACGGTTGAGTTAGATGTTGTTCCCCCTGGGGAGGGTGGCCCTCAGGCAGAAACTAATGGCCCAAAAACACAGAGGGAGAAGAAGAAGAGGACCCAGCATATAATAAAACGTAAGGCCAAACAAATGCAGTTTCCAACTCTATTTAAGGAGCCTGTTGATTCATCCTTGCCCCAGGAAGGTAGTGAGTCCAAGCCCGCCGGGTCCCTAGTTGGTCAGAATCCTGTGTACCCAAAGGTAAATCCTCTCCTTCAACCTATCATGAAAGATTAACTTGTAGGGAGGGGTTTAGGACCAGAAGAAGGGCTGGAGGTGTTGATAGTAACTGGACATAATGGGGGGGACTGTGCTCTAAATGGAGAATCATAAAACAATGATAAATCATGCTGCTGCTCTTCATAAAATAAAGATAAACCCAGAGTCAGAGAATATAGTAGTAAAGACAAATTATGCTCTTTCAGATGTAGGGCAGCTTTCTCTCAAACCTTACTGGTAATGATACTCTCCCTGTATGGTTAGATCCAAACCATGGGAGGTTTTATGAAAGAGGGTCTATCTTTACTTCCCCTAAAGGACAAATGCCAGAGCCAGGGGCTGAGTCAAGGCTAAGTGATAGATTATGTGATGGACATGGGCTAGGACAAGTAGTGAATTCCTTGTTTTTTGCTTCACTATTTGATAGAGAACTGGGCCCACTTGATAGAAGTTTCCTTTTGCAGCTATTATGTGAAATCAAAGATTTGAGATTAGTAATAATAATAGATATTGAGCAGCTATTTTTAGAACCAATAAGTTAACTCCCACTTTCCAGAGTAACTTTTAGCTTTGGAATAATCGCAATGCTAGGATTGGCAGATGTCGATCTTTTTGAAAAAATTAGTTATCCAATACTAAGGGGATTGTTAATTTGAAAGACATTAAAATCTTGGTATGTACTACTTCTGAAAAAAGAGTGATTAACATTGTGAGACCCGTGGTTCAAAGTACCACTGAACATAGAGGGGGGAGGAGGTGTCCTAGTGAAGTTGGGTAGCTGGCTCATGGAATGCTTCAAAAGATGATAAAACAAATCCCTATGTTGCAGTGTTAGATGTCTGGAAAGGGTTTTGTCCTGGAACACGGTTGGGTTAGGAAATCCCTGCTCTAAGCTAGACACCCTAATGAAACATGATCCAATGATAATCTGCCTACAGGTAATATGGACGTGGCAGATTTTAATTTTGAGAATCTCTTTGTATTCTGTTGTGCAGCAAAACATTCAGCAAAAGCTCTTGCAAGTGGTGGTTTAGCTATTTTACTTAGCTGGAGGATTAATAGGAATCCCCTGATTTCAATGCAAACATTTCAAACTGTTCCACCATGGTCTTTTGTAACCTGGAGCTAGAGAATGTATGGACCATCGCTGAGCTAATGTTGCCCAGGTATATTAGGTCAGATAACTGAGGGCTGAATTTGTTTGCATTGTTTGAGAATGAATGATCTTGTTATATTAAATGGGAGATTCCCAGAGGATTTCCCAGCCTCCCTTATTTTTCACGCTTCTCGGGGGCAGTCACTTACTGACTATTTGGTAGTATCTTACCCGCTCTTTGGTGCTTGCACACATTTTAAGGTATTGGGGACAAACTTGAGTGACCACAATATTTTATCAGTGGAAGTCAGTTTGGAGCTCGAGTCTTTGGAGCCCTGGAATTCTAGAGATAATATTATTACATATAATGAAACAAATAGGCACACTTTTTGGTCCAATAAAAGCATTATATGCATAGGTAGTCAGGTTGAAAACGTGAGCTGTGGTCTTATACAGGAAAATCCCATCTCCTGGTTTGAAAAAAAACCTGCTCTTATTTAATTCTTGTGGCAGGAAAAAACGGGTCAGAGGCACTAAGCAAACTGTGGTTAGTTCGGGGGCAGTAAAAAAGTTAAACCAGGAGATAAATGCCATAGTGAGGGAACAATTTAGGCAATCTTCGTTGATTAGGCAAAGGGAAATAGGTAGATTAAAGCAGATAAGAAAGCGAATGCAGGTGTCTGAACGTAGAAAGGGGGAGGACTCAAACTGGGTTAAACTAAGAGAGGTTGCATAGTCTGGTGACTTGCGCAAATATTGGGCTTTAATAGCCAAAAACTGTGACTGTAGAGTTAAGAGAGAAGCCATTTTAATATCGATGCAGAATGGACCCAATACATCTTACAGTTATAGGCTCCAAATATAATGACCGTGTCCAGGTTTGAGGTATTTAAGGAGTTTCCCGTGGGAAGTGACTACGACCCCCCTTCTTGTAAAGAAATAGAGAGTTTCATTAAAGGGGCAAGGAATTTAGGTGCGATGGGCCCTGGTAATAAAACAAGAATGCTCTGCATGTGTTCAATTCCTTTGTCAGGTATTTTCCTATTGCTATGCACATGGGATTATTCCACCTTCTTGGAGAGGAAGTAGTGTGGTTTCATTATCTAAAAAGGTTCCCAGGTCATCCCCTGCCAGCTTTAGCCAAATCGCACTATTAGATGCGACCGGAACATTGTTTGCTAAAAGCATCCTTCTCCATCTTCAGCACTGGGCTATTGGAAATAACTTTTTCCCTGCAGAACAAGCAGGGTTTCGTAAGCATAACGGTAAATAAGATAATATGACCGCTTTGCAAACCCTGATTGAAAAATATCCAATGGGTAAGAAAAGGGCCCTGTACACTGCCTTTATAGATTTCTCAACAGCTTTTCAACGGTAGACCAGGGGACATCGTGGAGAAAATTGGACGCAATGGGGATTCCTATGCATTTTCTCAGATTGATTATAGCACTGCACTCCTCAACTTGGACTCAGGTTTTGATGGGAGGTAATCAGGACCTGTCGAATAAAGTAGAGACCCATTATGGGTTGAAGCAAGGGTGCCTGTTAGCCCCTCTCCTCTTCTCTCTTTATATTAATGACTTGACAAGTAGGGTAGGGCTGTGTAAAGGGGATTCTCCAAAATTAGGAACAATTCAATTGAGTTGTCTGCTTTATGCAAATGATGCCATCCTGATGGATCTAACGCAGATAGAACTTCAAAGGTGTCTTAATGAGTTAGCACGCTATGTGGATGAGTTAGAAAAAATATGAATTGGTTTCTGGGGAAAGACAAACTTGATGTAGTGAATTTGTACCAGTACCTAGGAAGACCTTATACAAGCAGATGCTCTAGCAGTGATCACACTGACCAATGTAGAGGTACGGCAATATCTCATTTATTTATTTATTTATTTATTTAGCGATTTATAGAGCGCCTGGTGACCCGGAGGCATCCCCGCGCTGTAGCATTTGTGGAGGCCAGAGGGGAGAGGGGACTTTATTTTGGGAACAGCAGCGTTTTCAATTTTTTCCGGAAAAGGAGATGGCTGGGTTCCTGCCTCAGGGGGCGAGGAAGTGAGTTCCATCCTGAGGATGCTTTTACAGAAAAGCGTCTACCGCCGGTGCGTGCCTTCCTTTATCTGGGGACGTTGGCCAGACGCTCATTGTTCGAGCGTAGGGATCTGGGGGCCTTGTAGGGGGTAACCAGGTCTCTCAGGATAGCAGGGCCGAGACCGTTGAGAAGTTTGTGTGCGGTGCACAGGGCCTTGAATTCTACCCTTTGTCGTATTGGAAGCCAGTGGAGGGCCTTGATCGCTGGTCTGGCTGAGACTCTGGAAGGGAGATTCATGAGGAGCCGGGCAGCTGCGTTTTGCGTACGCTGAAGTTTAGCCATAGTGGCTTCAGGAGCTCCTAGATAGACCGTGTTACTGTAGTCTAGCCGCGCAAGGATCAGGCCTTGGACCAAGAGTTTCCTAGATAGGGGCGGAAGTAGTGGGAGGATCCTGCGGATGGAGCGCATGAGACCAAAACAGGTGCCTGCTGTTTTGGTTGCTTGGGTTTTCAGAGACAGCTCGGGTTCCAGCCAGACTCCTAAGGTCTTAATTACTTGTTTCGGGGTGGGTACTTCCCCGAAGACGTCTGGCCAGACCGAAGAGGGGATGGTGGTCCATTGCTTGCCCAAAAGCATGACTTCTGTCTTTGATCCGTTTAGCTTGAGCGATGACTCGCACATCCAGTGGTGAATTTGTTGGAGGCAGTTCGGCAGATTGTCTGGGTGATTGTCCAGATGTGAGAGTGAGACGACCAATTGCGTGTCGTCCGCATAGCTCACTATCTTAATCCCGAAGGGGGCGACGACATCCTCGAGGGGGGCCATGTAGGCGTTGAATAAAGTGGGGCTTAGGGATGACCCCTGGGGGACTCCGCTCGCAAGGGGGAGGGAGGCAGAGTGGGAGTTGCCATCCCATACCTGGAACGAGTGCCCTGAAAGGAAGGATTCTATCCATGTGAGCGCCGAACCTGCGAGCCCTGCCACGGCCAGCCGATGGAGTAGGACACGGTGGTTAACCGTGTCGAAGGCTGCGCTGAGGTCCAGGAGGATCACTGCCACTGACCCTCCTGAATCCAGGATGCACCTTGCCTCCTCGATGACAGCGAGAAGGGCGGTATCTGTGCCGTGGCCCGGGCGGAATCCAGTTTGTGACTGCCGCAGAAGGTTGTTTGATTCAAGGAACTGTGACAGTTGCCCATTGACCAGTTTCTCGGCCATTTTGCTGACGCATGGGAGGAGTGAGATTGGCCGGTAGTTCGCCATGTCGGCGGGGTCCAAATGAGGTTTTTTTAGGAGTGCCTTAACTACTGCACTCTTCCAGCTTGGGGGGACAGAGCCTTGAGATAGCGAGATGTTTATCAGCTCCGTGATCGTAGGCACGATGACAGGGGCTACTGTTTTCAGGAATCTAATGGGGGCAGGATCTAGAGGGTAGCCGCTTTTCATTTTGGCCATGGTTGTGCTTACTTCGTCCAGTGTTACTGCTCTGAAAGCGGTCAGCTGAGGATGCATGATGTTTCCTGAGAGGTTGGAAGATGCATCATTGTCCATGTGGTTCAGCAGGCAGGGATGGGGGAGGGAGACTAGAATACGTGCGATTTTGGAGTTGAAGTAGGTAGCCAATTCGTCACTTCTGTCCGCCGGTGGAGTGATGGATGAGGGGGGAGCTGGTATTTTCAATAGCTCTTTGGCGATGAGAAAGGATTCTCTTGCCGAGTTGGTGGAGTTTTTTATTCTAGTGTCGTAGTGTGAGGCTTTAGTGAGCTTCAGGGTTGATTTGTAGATTCTCACCGACCTCTGATAGGCTTCCTTGCTGGCGTGCAGCCAGTCTTTCCTCCATAGTCGTTCTGCTTTTTTGCAGTCTTTGCGGAGAGTCCGGAGTTCCGGGGTGTACCATGGGGCAGATCCTAATTTCCCGTTTTTATCCTCACGCGTTTTTAAGGGGAGGATAGAGTCGAGTGACATGGAGATCCACTCCCTGAATTTGCTATCTGCGGTGACCGGATCTTCCGAAGGGGTAGGGGTGGTAGAGTTCAGGGTTCTGGCCCATTCCTGTGCGGAGAGTCTGGCCCATGCCCTGTTCCTGGTATAGGTGGTGGGTTTGTGGAGTTTCTTGAAGGCTCCTGGTAGGCGGAGAGAGACCATGAAGTGGTCCGTCCACGGGAGGGGTAGGGACTCTTTGGCTTGAAGGGTGGGGATGTTGGTAAACACTGGATCGAGTAAATGACCTTTAGTGTGTGTGGCTCCAGAGTTGATGAGGTGGAGACCGTAGGCAGCCAGTTCTGCAATCAAGTCGACTGCCCCTGTATCTAGGGGGTCATCGAAGTGGATGTTGAGGTCTCCTAGTATCGCGAAGTTAGATGTGGAGTGGGCCTGAGACGCTATGGCTTCTAAGAGAGAGCTGGCAAAAGGGCCAGAGTGGCCAGGGGGACGATAAACTAGGAGGCCGGACAGTGAGCTAGTCGGCGCTAACTGGATCTCATGCATGCGCAATTGGTAGATTTCACAAATGTTGCGAGCAAAGACACTTTGCACACATTTTATCAGTATATAAAATTAAAATTCCGCCCATACTGAGTTATGCTTGTAAACTAGTGGACGAATAGCAGTGGTTTTATTTTGAGAAGATGGAGGGGTGTAGTTGGCGCCAGATCTGTAATTAGAACTGAGCAGCCTCATAGAGGTGATCCAGCTTGAATTCGGGCTCCTCTCGACCTATGTGTTAGTCATGGCTGCATGTTTGAGATGGAGTAATGCCTTACTGAACAGTGCTGATAAACCTTAACGGGCAGCACTACGACAGGAAATATCTGCAAGCCTGAAGGGGAAAAGCGTTGTTTTTAAGAATTATGTAAAAGCAGCAGACTTATTTGGAATTGGGCTTAGTAGCGTAGGCTCTTTACCAAAACAAGCTTTGAAAATGCTAAGTAAAAAGACCATTTATGAAGTCCGTCATAAAAGAGATACTGCCTTGTGCTTAGGTCATTCTGGCAGTGATATAATAGTTAGGAGAAATATTTATAAAGAACTTCAACCGTATGTTGTATGGAATCTCCCCAATCGAGTGTGCAGAAGTAGCCTGTTGTTTAGGATGAATCTTCTGCCCCTACGAATTATAACAGGGCTGTGGAATGGATAAGCCAGGCAGGACAGACTTTGTCACCTATGCAGAAGCTGGGTGCAGGATTTAAATCACGTTTTATTTGTCTGTCCCATATTACAACCATTTCGATGTTGATTGCTGAGGCCATAGTATTTAAAATATTACATCGCCATAATCCAGGAAGCCTGACATTTCCTCTTGCCCCCCTCCCCCGAACAAGTGTGTTTTAAAATTTATATTTATTAAAACAATGTTTAAATATATTTTAGAGAAGAACTAATGTGATGAGGTTAGCTGGCGTATGCTGAAGAGGGTCCTTTGTGGACAATATTCATTACATGTTATAATAAGAACTGAAGGGTCCACATATTAAATATTCAATGCTGTGATAGAATTTATTGGTATAATCTGAACTACACCTCCCTAGTTGGTTGGCTCCTTAAAGGTTCAAAGGATGAATGGAATTGGTATAGCACTTACACACCTGCAATTATGAGATCATGTATGCTGCTATGTAGACCATTAGAATTAATGGGGTAACCCTGTTTCCCTCAGAACCACCTGGGTATTTATGATATAGCGAACAATTGGTTTTGTTGGTTAGTGCTATTGCTGTGTGTATAATGTATTTAATATCAAGGCAGCAGATCAATCAAGTTATTATCAATAAATGCATAACATCTTTTAAGAAATAAGTTAAGAACACACCAAGAGAGAAAGATTTCCAAAAAGCAGCGTTTTTTACTCCCTTGTTATTTAGAGGAAAAATTAATATAGCTGTCAAAAACACAATTGAATGGGGCGAAATAAAGGTGACTGTTATGAAATTTAAGTGAGAAAGCAGTGATAAGTGCAGTCAACGGTGAAATATATACAAGACATACATAAGTGAGATGAATGAATGCGGTACAAAAATCCTGCCCTCTCTATAAACGTGTTAACATGAATCCAGGACCAAATAATAATTCGGCAGTTATGATCAAGGAAACTGTGTGGACATGGATGGCATTAACGTCGATGTTTCGACATTTCAACCCTCAAAATAGCGCAGGTTGTTATGTGTCACAATGGGTCTTCATCAGGACAGTAAAAGAACGAGGTGGACAACCACATGGACGAATAATTCAGTCAATAGATTTTGGAGGAAGCAATGATTCCACGAAGGGTAGAAAATCAACAATCCCTGCTTACGAGCCACGGAATAGACAGGATTCAAATAGTGGAATCCTAAGGTAAGGTGAAACTTATCAATTTTAGGGGTCCAAAGTCATAAAGACCTCCTCCATCTGGTAGGAGTCTTTGTCTGAGAAATGATTGCTCGACTGCAGTAGACCTCCACGAGCAGGTTGGAGTCTTATAGAAGTTCAAGGAGTCTCCACCAGCCGGTTGGAGTTGAGGGTTAGTTAAATTAATTAGGTCCCACAACGAAAGGGTCGGGTACTTGGCAGCTTGCCGTTCGCCTCAGAATTCCTTTGAGCGCCCTAGACTGCATCGCTTAATGAATGTATTTTGCATCTTTTAGGCTATTGCGTGTAATTCTGCTTGGGGTCTGTTTGAGTAAAGTGTATTTTTATTTTTAGAAATTGTTACAGGATGTGTGATATTGGTACTATACTCACATTTGTACTTTTAATTATTCTGTACCCTTTTATGAATTTAATATGTACAATGAAAATTGTAACCGTTAGGTCTCTGATTATACCTTGCACTTATATTATATATAGAATTTTAAAATGTTGTATAATGAAGTTAGAGTTTTTAGAGCATTTAACAGTACAGCTCGATCTGCACTGTCTTGCCAGTATTTCAATAGAATAGTGAAATTGGTCTAATATTTGCGTATTTGCACATTTAGTTTTAGTATGTTGCTTGTATTTTGTATTGCTTAACAAAACTCATAAATTTATTGTTTTGTATGTATCTTATTTTGTTATTGTTATTATAGCTCTGGATTATTTGATATATCAGAGCCTTTTTATTCGTATGCTTATATGTGGAACTCTTAGGAGCTCCAAATCATAATAAAATTGAATTGAATTAATGGGCCAGGAGGTTAAAACTACATAAGTCCCTGGTATATATAGGGCATGGAGGTTTAGAGGCCCAGCAGATTTCCTGCACTTGCTTGTGTGCACTGCTGTGGCCCACTGTATTTTCTAAAGGTAGCCCTGCCTTGCAGGGAAGTTTAGTTACAGTAGGTTAGTCTAATTAAAATTGGCACTGACAGACTCTTTAAGTCCCTAGTATATATTAGGACCAGGGTGTTCAATCTACCTCTAAGTCCCCTGTATACAATAGGGCCTGAGCTTTAGAGTCCCAGCATATTTCCTGTACTTGCAAGTGTGCTCTGCTGTATGCCTGGTGTCATTTTTTGCTGACCGCGCTGCATACTTGGAAGGATTAACTCTACCCAGCTCCGACGGTGATGTGTGTAATTACGATCCACTTAAGAGTGGCGCCTCCTACGTGAGTCAAGCCCGTGGGTGATCCCGACCTGAACCCCACATCGATGTCCCTTTCTTCTTCAAACTGAGATCGACAATTCCCTCGCATCACATCCCAACCCAAGACGAACTACGATTGGGTGCCCTGCCCCGTTCCCCGTCCTGATGAAGACCCCGCTGCAAGGAATTTAATTAGTACCTGCAATTCGCATTAGGGGTCGAAACGTCGACAGCTTTGGTTTTCTTCAGCTCCACTCTTCCATCATTATTTGACATTTAATGTACTAAGTGGAACATGTTATGTTTATAATTGAATTACCGGATTTAATGCCCTTTTTGTCTATGTTTGACTACAAATACTTATATATTCAGGCTGGTTGGCCGTGTTTTATGTCACCATCCGTTACCTTCACGTCCCATCACATTATCACTTTCCTTACCTCCCCCCGGGGCACTTGCAAATATTTTGTATAAATGTGACTCTATGCTTATTAAGATATATCTGCATTGTGATTAAATAACAATGCATGATAACTAATTGTGTGATCATTCCGTGTTAATAATTTGTTTGTATGTTGTCTGTTGTTTGCTGGGACCCCCTTTTCTCAGTACTCTGGTGTCATTTTAAAGGCAGCCTTGCTGTCCTTAAAAGTAAATTGTATGCAAATTCGACTTTGATGATATTTACACTTTAAAAGTGATAATCGACCTTATTTTTACATATTAGGCACCCTTAAGATCTCTCCTAGGTTTCCCAGGGGAGGCAGACCAATTAACTATAAGCAGGGACCTTATAAAAGATGTGTTAAACCCTAGTGAGGGAGAAACTGCCCATTTCATTTTTACCCATTGTAGATACCTAGCTCCACAGGCTAGCATTGCAATATTTTATTTAAGTATAACTATTGCTGTGAGAGGAGTACCAATATCATTCAAGGACTTAAAAGATTGACATTTATGAATTCAATAACGTGCACTGTTGAATTTGTCATAACTAGTACAGAAAATAAGTTATAAGACTTTCTTTTCTGTGAGCCAAAATCCAGACTTTTAACAGACTCCATCGATTGGTTACCTCTAACAGGCTTAGTTAGCTAGGCTGCTTTGATTAGATGATAAGTGGCCTGGATGGAGCAGAGGTTATCCGATGGTGGGGGTTCTCCAACTGCAAAGACCAGGCCAGACAAGGGGATGGGTAATAAAACATGAGCTTCAACAAGAGTAGAACAGTAAGGAATGCCAGCCTGGCTAACCAATTCTTCCTGCCAGATGTCAGGGCCAGGAATTGAATTGCCTGGGTCTTGAGATGGAGGATTCAGGAAAATGAACTAGCTCAGTAGGTTGGTTTAAGGCTGCTTTTACTCCTATGGAGAGAAAGCATCCATGTTGGATTTTGAACGTCCAGTGCTTTGTGGGAAACGATAATACTGTACCCTGGAGTAAGCTGTCATGATTTTGGGTGGCAACCTGCATCTCATTTGACAGGGGTGCCCCAGCTTGTCACCCTAAAACACTGGATAAACATGGGAGACAAGCATAGCCTCTCAGATCTGCTGCCTGAAACTAAAAGGAGAAGAAGGGCTGCCTTGCTCGAATCTGGATCTGGACCCAAAGGTCTGCACTCTGAGGGCGCCTGCTACATAATCTGGTACTACAGCCCTAGGGACTGTACCTTGCTTTAAAAAGGATAAATATGTAGACTCCTGTAAGCTACAGGTTAACAGAGCCCCCCTGCATTATCTCTACCAAGATTCCCCATCCTTGATTGTGTCCAGTGGACTTTTAAGAATTTGGCCATGTGCATTGTGGGGAATGCAGTCCCAACATCCCAGAGACCATTCAGGAGATTCCAGACCTTTGGGTTAGTGTTTTGGACACTTTCAACCTACAAGGAGACCTTTAAGATGCACCTACTGAAGTTTGGAAACTTTGGAAAACTTTTGTGAAAAAGCTCAATGAGGCCTCGCAAAAAGTCAAGCCAGCGGACCTGAACAAATCCCGCCTGCTGTGGCGGGCTGATCGACATCCAAAGAAAAAGCTCCTGAAAAGTTTCTAAGTGCGAAGGTAACATTTTGAACGAGTTCTCCCGTTTAGAGCATCCCACCATGGCTCCATTGCTGTCCGCCTCAAACTTTGACTTTGTTCCGGTCAAACGCAACCAGATGTCCCAACGTGGAGCTATAGGCTTTGAAGCACCAGAAAGTGTTCCTTCTTTAAGAAGTCATATCTCTGGTTCTGTACATTGGATGGTTGTTGTTTTGGTGTAAATTTGTTCATAGAAATATAGCCTAATTTTGTAAATTGGTGTGGGATTTTTATTGTGTTTGGTGTCTTACTTGTTTAATGTATTGGTGTTTCTAAAGGCTTTACTCTCCTGGCTCATAAGTTAGACCTGACTGCTCACTGCCAGCTACCAAGCGTTCAGCAAGGGACTCATTCATTGAGACCTTTACTGGACCTTACACTGCACTAGTAGAATTATTGCTGGTGGTAGGTGCATACTTACCCCTTTCCAATTACCCGCTTTCCAACATGTGCTAAATGCTGGGTTACGGTCCTTGCATAATACGGTGTCATCTTGCTTATTTCCAATGTTAATATACTTAATTACACTGCAGGAAATTAGACAATTTATGTCAATCCCTACTCTTGACTGCTTACTGGAGATATGTACATCTCTGGTAAAGAAGGACCTACAGTAGCTCTTTGGGTGTTATCAAATCTAAACAGAGGCAGTAGAAGACTTTTACAAAAGGAGTGCAATGTAATACTTAAGTGATATTTATTATGCCATGCAGAGCCTTCTTGCATTAAATATATCTCTTTTTCTCTTCTCTCTACATGTGCTGCATTCCAAAGCACACATAGAAGGAGATAAAAGCCTCCAATGATTATTTTTTGCATGAAGGTTTCCCTTTCTGCACAAAAACAATCCTGCCTGCAACGTAGGCTCCCTTGCACCATGAGGCTAGTGTGCCTTTTTTAGCTTTAGACTGCAATGAGTGCACCAGCACAAAGAGAGAGAGCCTTGCCTAGCTTAGTATATATCATTTAGGTTTGGTGTCACCCTTGTGACTCCTTGTGTGGATTAAGGGTGGCGCAAAACATTGATAACTTTGGGCCACAGTTCTTAAAAGGCAGACTGGGCGCATATGTCTGCCACTTGCCCCATGATATGACATTCTCTGGATGAGGTGTTTTATAGAATTGCATTTGAAACACGTTTTTGGGTCAGTTGTGATGTTGTATTGATTATTATGGGAGTGAATATTGATACCAGGCTTGTCTTTTTTTTAACTTTAATTTCACATTTATATTTAGTTTGGCAGTGAAAGAGTACCGCATAGGTGCATAGGATGAGTTACTAAGACTAACAAATAAATTCCTAAACAAAAAATAATTAAGATGATAAATATCAAATATTTTAAGCTTTTTGTTGGACTTGGCCTTTCCTACATCTTCATCCTCAATTCTTTGGCCTTCCTCCTATTATTTTGCTGAATTCATATTTGCTGACCTTAAGACTCTGTGCATTTTACCCCTGCTAACCAGTGCTAAAGTGCTTGTGCTTTCTTCTCTAAACATGGTAACATTGGCTGATACCCAATTGGCATATTTAATTTACGTATATATCCCTACATGTGTCCAGGGCCTGCAAATTAAATACTACTAATGGGTCTGCAGCACTGATTGTGCCACACACTTAAGTAGCAATTTAAACATGTCTCAGGTCTGCCACTGCAGAGCCTGTCTGTGCAGCTTTAAACTGCCATTTCAACCTGGCAAAGTAAACCTTTTGCCAGAACCAAACTTTCCTTTTTAATACATATAAGTCACCCCAAGGGTAGGACCTGGACAGCCAAGAGGACAGGGTGCAATGTATTTAAAAAGTAGGACATGTACATTTACATTTTACATGTTCTGGTGGTGAAACATTCTTACATTTGTTTTTCACTAATGCAAGGCCTATCTCTCCCATTGGATGACATTGGAGTTGCCTTGTTATATTTTATAATTATAATTTCCAAATGATAAGAGATGACCGGTTGATGTTTGGTGTCTGAATCGCAATTGAAAATCGTCACTTATGGTGAAGTCAGATTTTAGATTGCAATTCTGAAAATGCCACTTTGATAAAGTTGGCTTTTTCTTACCTTAGCCATTTGGTGCCTGCAGCCTGTCTCTGGTCACATGACTGGGTGTAGTTGGCAGTTGGGCATTGTGCATTCCTCCTAGACAGCCACACACAATGGGAGCTTAGATGTGACTGGATGGGTCTTTACTGGCAGGATAGGAGGGAGGAGCTGGGCACAGCCTCACTTGCACCTGAATAGGCTGTGTCCTGCTTCCACACAAAGGGCTGCATACCCCCTGTGGTAAGTCTCGAGCTATGATAGTGAAGGCAAGGCAGCTGTACACTTCAAAGGCCTCTCGAAGCTTCTACTCACTTCAAAGCACAACTGTTTATAAATACTGGACCTCTGAAACCATATCCTTGAGTACACTTCTGGACCTGTGGATACTCTATCAGGAAGGAGGGATGCTATGCTGCTGAAGGACTGCCACTCTTCTGGACTACACTCTGCTGGACTCCTGCTTTGCTATGCTGGCCTGCTGCCTGCCACACTCCTGCCTGGGAGAGAAGGGCTGGGCCTGCATCTCTTGAACCCAGAAACCAGAGGGACTCCAAGGGCTAACTGGCTGGCCTCCTGATTGGACGTTGCAAGGACATAGCATGCTTCCAACAACCTTGCATCAGCACCTAGACTCTGCCCTCTATGAGTCTACCCTTCCAAGTGGTGCCAGCCCCATTCCTGGACCTTTGGAAGTGGGCATAAGGTGCTTTGCTGCCTCTGTGGATCTAGTGGAACCGATGCAGCTTCTTTGCTGCAAAACACAACCCAGAGCTGATGCATATTTGCTGCTTGGTGGATTGACCAGTTCCAAAGACTTGCACCACCTTCGTAGCCACCACTTTGCGATGCATACTCAGCGCAGGCTTTTGCATCTCTTGTCGATGGCAGTCTCAACGATGATGCTGAACTCTGCATCACAGTCTCACAGCTTTCGGTACCAGCGCATTGCACCAAGTGCATGCCACATAACTAACGGCAGACAGTACATCGCAAGCCCCATCGGCGGGATCCTTGATGTCAATGCAATAGAACCTTGCTCCTCAGCCACGCCACATCTTGGAACCGATGCATCACCTCGGCTGTGCGATGCATCTTCGCCATGGTTCCACTAAATGAATTGGATGTTTGCTGTGGTGGGTTTGTTTTGTTTATTAAAAATCACTCTATTTTTCTAATATTGTTGCGAGTTCCTTTTGTGGTGAGTTTCCACTGGGTTACTGTTTGAGGTGTTGCACAAATACTTTGCACATTGCCTCTGAGTTTAACCTGACTGTTCTGTGCCCGGTTACCCGAGGATTGTCCACAGTTTAATTTAGGGTTGCTAGTTACTTCACCGTGAGGAGTATTGTGGTTGCTGCTTGAGAAGGTTTTCACCCCCCCCTCAACCAACAACCCAATTTCTTACAATTTTGAAGCATGATTGTAATTGATATCGCCAAATTTAAAAAGAATCAGGGGCATATTACCAACAACTAGCGGTAATTATCGCTATGTTGGCTTAGCGGCAATATTTTTATCGCCGTGATGCGGCGATTTTTATCGCTTAGGAACCTTGCTATTATCAAGGTTCATCTCCTAAGCGATAAAAATCGGCCGAAATGCATGAATATCGCTGAAAAGTCAGCTATATTCATGTATTACCGAGCTAATGCTCTTAGCCATGTTATCCACCTACCATTGGATAACATGGCTAAGAACTGCTCAGGGGCAGGTATTAGCTTTTGCAGATATTCGCGCTTAGCGCGAATATCTCCAAAAGTTGGTAATAGGAGATAGCGATGTTAGCAACTGTTTCCAGTCGCTAACATCTTGGCACGCCCACTTTGCATGTCATTAGTGATCAATTTCACTGACATGCAAAGCGGGGCCCAAGATGGTCGCTATCTCCTACTAGCTGTCGCTAACTGGTGTTAGCGACAGCTAGGTAATAGGGAGATAATTTTATCTCCGCTTTCTTGACTTTTAAAGCCAAAAAAGCGGAGATAAACCCCCTTGATAATATGCCCCTTAGAGCTGTCAGTATTAAGATCACAGGCAAAGGCACAAGTAAACGGAACAATACACAGAGCTTTTTTTTCTTTCACGAGTATGTGTTACTCGAATAAATAAAATGGAAGGAGCCAGAAGTGTGTCGAGAGTAAGTTGCACCTATTAACAGAAAAATGTTTGGGCCAATCAAACAGTCCCGTTCTTGTTCAACTGGGAACAGCTTCTTTTGTACATACTGCTGATGTGTGTTTTCTCAGAACCCATTCAGGGGACTACAGGACCTTGTGTCTTGCTGGTATTGTTCAATATGTTTTATGCAATGCATGTGTTCAATTACTAAAGTTTCCCGAATGTGTTAAAACCACTTAAGTGCTTGAATTCATAATAGGCTTTAAAAATGTTTACCAATTCATTTGACCTTTAAAGCCTCACACTGCATTTCCCATTCTTCTCACTCACCTAGCCATAAAGGGCACGTGTTCACATTAGCTCAACCTTCTGAAACTGGAAAACATTGACATTGTTTTTTGTTAATTGAAGGCGAATTCACATGGTTTCTCTAATCGACTGTGTCTCCTACTTGTTCTTAGGAATGGCATATTGCGTGCAGAACACGCTTTGCTACATGCACACAAGGACTCAACACGTTGTAATAAGGTATTCTTGAAATTAATATTTTGTTTCTTGATGTTACCTTTTAGAGGCGTTTTAGACACCGTCCTAATACAGCAAAGGCAAACCAATGTTCCAATTGTCAAAAACGCTTTAACTTTTACAGATCTTTCCCTTTTTGCAGCCACGTTGTATTTGCCTATGTTTCTATTATAATATTGGGAAAAACTATTTTCATTTTAATTAAGTTTAAAACAAATTGTTGGGGTGGTTCCTATCTCTTCTTGCATTTGAGAACCCTTTCAAGGATTGTTAACGTGATAATTATATGCTAGAATGGATCAGAACACATTAAATACATGAAACATTAATTTTCAGTTGATGTTGTAAATGTTGAAGAGGAAAGGGAATATTTAGAACAGAAAATTAGTGCGTTACAATAGATATTTTGTTCCGATTGAAGTGACCAATTTAATTATTAGTTATGAAATGAAATTCCTCCAACTATACATTAAAATTAGATTTCAGGTCACCAATGAGTACCACTAAAAGAAACCACACCTGTCTTAGGCCAGTGGTCTTTATAAGGACCTGGAATTCTGAGGGGCTGTTTTATTGCATATAAGTAAACAGAGTATGGTATGTTATGTTCTGTTCTGTTATGTTATGCAATGCTATGTCATGTTATGTGATTGTGTTGTAGTTACATTTATGTAGCATCTCATCCCTCTGACAAAGCACTAAAGCAAATTAGCTGACTGTTATTATGCTTTACCATAGGTTGTGCTTGGTAGGGAGAATTTTGGACTGTAGTGTAGCCTACATGGAAAGAGTTTTGAAGTTATGAGGGAGCATCAATGAGGTGCTCTTATCCTTTCTTTTGTTGCTGTGCTTAAGCCTACTAGGTTGTGACTAGAAGTGAAAAGTTAAATGTTTGAGATTGATCTTACTGTGATGTCTGGCCGGAAGCATGTGGATTGCGAAGGTGGCCTCTATGTGAAGGATTTTGTTGTCATACAAAAGAAGTTGCAGATTGCAATTCTTGTGTTGCTGCAATTCTGTAGTTGTGCATTTTCCTATAGTGGAATGAAGCAGAGCGACAGATATTGGTGCATGTGGTTGTGTCAAACATCTATGTGATGGGTTTAGTTCCAGGTTTTCGATAGGTTGGATCCATAACCATTTGATATCCACAATTTCCTAGTGTGAGTTTGGGCAATTGATGTTTATCGGTGTGATCCTGCTTTACCAATTTTTAAAGAGCTATGTCTCTACCTCCTTCCTGAATTCCAAGCGATCATGAATAGGACTAGTGTTTTCTCAGAGAAAATCTCATAGATGTGCTAAATATATGGACAATGAGGATCCACCAATGCATTTCCACTAATAGGTGAGATTATCCATAATGATGCTAATCTGAAGTAGAAGGAACTTTTTTTGGATGAAGCATTGCTCCTTGCCGTGGATGCCTTTGTGGCTAATGGAGGGTCCCTTGAAGGTGGAGTACCTGACCTCAGTAAGCCCATGAAGTACTGGACTTAATGTGTTCTTGTGTGTGAAGATGGAGGGGATGTCTTATTGCAAAAATGCAGATCCTTTCCAGTCTTCAGAACAGACCACTAGGGCTTCTAGGTAAACACCATATATGTTGTGTGGATCAGAAATGACAGATGTGATTGTGACTTGCAGTTTCTATAAGAAATCTACATGAGGTGGTATAAATGAAAGACTTGTTATGATACAGAACATGCATTTTGCCAATTGCTTCTTCTTGGGGACAAAGGAAAGGCTGGAGTCCATGATCTCACACAGATTTCTAACTTATGTTGATATCACTGATAGTGGGTCCAGGTCCTTCACCAGATTGTTGTTGATTGGTACGTCTTCCAGTAGGCTCAAGCTAGGATTAGAGGGGCATATTACCAAGCAATAGCGATAATTATCGTATTTGCTTGGTTAGAGACAAAAATTTACCGCTGAGCTGCGGCGATTTTTATCGCAAGTAAACCTTGGTATTACCAAAGTTTATCGCAAATGCGTTAAAAATCGGCCGCAATGCATGAATATCTCTGAAAAGTCCGCGATATTCATGCATTACCGAGCTAATGCTCTTAGCCATGTTATCCACCTCCCATTGGATAACATGGCTAAGAACTGCTCAGGGCAGGTGTTAGCTTTTGGAGATATTCGCGCTTAGCGCGAATATCTCCATAAGTTGGTAATAGGAGATAGCGATGTTAGCAACTGTTTCCAGTCACTAACATCTTGGCACGCCCACTTTGCATGTCATTAGTGATGAATATCACTGACATGCAAAGTGGGGGCCAAGATGGTCGCTATCTGCTACTAGCTGTCGCTAACTGGTGTTAGCGACAGCTAGGTAATAGGGAGATCATTTTATCTCCGCTTTCTTGGCTTTTAAAGCCAAAGAAGCGGAGATAAACCCCCTTGATAATATGCCCCAGAGTTTGGTAACAGTTAAGGTTACATGGTTTCTTAGGGGCCATTGCTTGATAGCTTAGTGGCAGAGACTAAGGGGCATATTACCAACAACTAGCGATAATTATCGCTATGTTGGCTTAGCGGCAATATTTTTATCGCCGAGCTGCGGCGATTTTTATCGCTTAGGAACCTTGCTATTATCAAGGTTTATCTCCTAAGCGATAAAAATCGGGCGAAATGCATGAATATCGCTGAAAAGTCAGCGATATTCATGCATTACCGAGCTAATGCTCTTAGCCATGTTATCCACCTACCATTGGATAACATGGCTAAGAACTGCTCAGGGGCAGGTGTTAGCTTTTGGAGATAATCGCGCTTAGCGCGAATATCTCAAAAAGTTAGTAATAGGAGATAGCGATGTTAGCGACTGTTTCCAGTCGCTAACATCTTGGCACACCCACTTTGCTTGTCATTAGTGAAAAATTTCACTGACATGCAAAGCGGGGCCCAAGATGGTCGCTATCTCCTACTAGCTGTCGCTAACTGGTGTTAGCGACAGCTAGGTAATAGGGAGATAATTTTATCTCCGCTTTCTTGGCTTTTAAAGCCAAAAAAGGGGAGATAAACCACCCTGATAATATGCCCCTAATTCCTGAGAATAAGAGGTCATTCTGATTTTCCTGTTTAAGAATGATCTGCTTGATGTAGTTTGAATTACAACATGCTAGATTGAGGGACTTATGAGGTCTGGAAGTAGAGTTACATAGATGTTGAAAAGGAGTGGTCAAATGGTTGAGTTGTGCAGTCAGCCAATGTTGCTGATTAAACAATGTGACTTAAAGATGGGCAGCAAAATAATTCCAAATATGTCATATGTTTTAAAGGAGAACAGGTGTAGGATACTCACTTGTCAAGGTCCTCTAGTCTCAGTAGTAGCTCTGGTTGTTCACTGTGTCAAAGACAGTCAGCATATCTAGTATCAGTAGTGCTGTTACACCCTTTATGTTCACAGTATTTTTTGTAGGTCATCTCAGATTAACATGAGGGCTGATTCAGTGCCTCTGCATCTTATTGGCTAGCATAGCACTTTATACAACACTCAGGTTACCGCAGATTGGTGGGTGGTTGTAATGAAGTAATAGAAAAGAGACATAAACTTAAAAGTGATGGGAAGGATTCTTACAATAATCTCAGCCACTGCTAATTAGTCGGGTACCATCCCAGGTTTTATTTTGCTTACCATGCCACCTCAAAATAGACACATTCATGTGCAAACCAGTATTTGTCCTGTTTCAATATGAACTGTTCTGCCCAAACTGCCAAGCCAGGTTCTCTCTGAACCACAACACATGCAACCCGAGACTGGTTTCGCACCGACGATGCCCTGGGATGCGGCACACATATTTACCAGTGGCTGAGATTAACTCAAGCACTTCACCTATTACTTTTATGGTTACTTCAGTGCAACTACCTAAGTGAAACAGGTATATGCAGATGTTCACCGTGAAACTGTAAACAAGCTGCTGGTCTTGGGTTGCTTGTGTTCCAGTTCAGAGAAGACCTCGCTTGGCAGTTTGGGCTGGATTTTTCCATTTGGAGCAGGACAAAGACTGATTTACATGTGGCTGTGCCAAATCTGAAGTGGCATGGTGGGCAAAAAAATGGGCTGTGATGCAGCCTTGAGTAATTACCACTGGCAGAGATTGATTCAAGCATTTTACTCATCAGTTTTATGTTTACTGTAGTGGAATGAAAAGGGGCCACCAGAAAGGGAAG
The DNA here is from genome assembly GCF_964261635.1 of Lissotriton helveticus. Lineage (NCBI taxonomy): Eukaryota > Metazoa > Chordata > Amphibia > Caudata > Salamandridae > Lissotriton > Lissotriton helveticus. The sequence goes on along the minus strand of NC_136065.1, from coordinate 886,873,992 downwards.
ATTGGAATGGGTTAGAACTGTTAAAGAGATATGAGGAAACAGAGCTAAACATTTAAGTGGTCTTGCCCTAATTTTTGGTATCACTCAGGAAAGGGAGTATATTGAGTGTAGTTAGTCTTAGACATCTGTCTATGTGATAGGCAAGATTTAAGCACACAAGGTAATCAAGGGTCAGAAAGGAAAGATAGTAGAATTCAATGTGGGTGGTGATGATTGTGAGCTTCATTAGGATATGTTGGAGTGTTAGAATTCCTGATAAACTCTATGAGAGAAACTATGGGATGCTAGTGCGAACTCCATGAGAGGCAGAAGACTGTCTCCTCTTCACAGAGTCTGCAGTAAAGCCTATCACAAAGCCTCTCTGTAAAAGGTACTCTTAGCTGTTTGCTAATACCTAAAGATAGTTGGGAAAGGAACAGCTATAGGGCCTGTCATCAGTGGTGGCTCGCAGTGGGAGTGCTGCGGGCGGTGCAGTGGAGCGGGGGAGGGGCTGGGGGGTAGTGGAGTCGGACATGCGATAACCAGGAGTAAAGCAAGCAAATAAATAAATACAACTATTTACCTTGTGCTCACTGCATCGCTGAGTTGGGGATGCAGCAAGCACAAGGTAAATAGTTTTATTTATTTTTTTACTTTCTTTACTCATGGACGTCATATGTCCAAATCCACTACCCCCCCACCCTGGCCCTCCGCCACCCCACCACCTGCAGCATTCCCACTGCAAGCCACTGCTGTCTGTTATCTTAGATTCACTGGTTTCTAACTGTAAAGAGGCATCAGAGTTAAGAGAAGGCTCTCTCCACAGAGGCCAAAAGAATTGTGATAACACTTGTCTGGTCTACTGGCCTCACTTTACATAGGCTTGAGCATTAAAGCCCAAAATGTCACCTTCATTTGCCAAGCTGACTACTATGGTGCTTCACACATATTATTAGTCGTATTATGTCCATGGTCCTCCTTCAAGACATGTTTGGGATGCATGGAGAGTGTTGCCGACCCACATCTATTTTGGTCCAGGATTTCTGTGGTAATAGCAGCAAGACAGATTTGAAGAATATGGGAAAACTAACAGCTAGCAGGAATTACAGTGAGCTTCTGTGCTTTTACTGTGCACCTTTGCTGTATTTCTCACGTTATTACTCCAACTAAGTATCAGAGATGAGCAGTATTTCTCATTTTAATGCTGGGCAAGTTTTAACTGCCAATTGCGATGCTTTAGAAAAATATTTCGGGGGAAATGTGTCAAACAGAAACACTGCTTTTTGAAAAAAAGGAGAAATGAAATGAGGGTTGGACCTTCCAGCTGAGAGTCTGTAGACACATATAAAATGGTTTGTATGTTGGTAGGAAAATAAAAAAAAGTCTTATAGTTCAAACTTGTGTTGCTAATGTTGCCATTCTCCACATTGAAGTTGACTTTGCACAGGTTGGTAAATGCCCATAAGGTGGCAATCCATTCTTCTTGGCCTTATTCCAGTATTGTTCCCTATGAATAACTTTCTACTTTGCAGGTATTTCAGATGTTTTTCACTATCTGTGGCCAATATGGGTCGGTGCCGCTATGCTTATTGTGCAGGACTTGGAGTCCTGTCATGTTGACATGGATTTACTGAGCATAGCAGCCTGAGGACCAATGAGAACCGTTACGATGCAAGCGAGTGTGGTATCTATGAACCGTAAATGAAGAGATTAATAGGTGTACGCATTTTCGCTACGCTACTTAGAAGGGTTCGTCTTATTTACAGGTTTCTTCATTTGAACCCTCGGGTTCCATTTTAGATACGGCATCCATTTTGTTTCTTGCCCTCACGTAGTCAGCGAACAGGCAAATGTCCGCCTCATGACCCTGTGATTCCCAAGACTGGGGGATGACACGGCAGAGACAGATGGCTCCGCAGCTGGGTAATCTTCCCACGTTGGCCTATTGTTTCAGCCTTGCATGCGCTCGGCTCGAATCCTTTGATCCTGGAATTGCGCTTCCGATATTACCTCCACACTTCTTCTTTTGCTGTTGTCTGACTTCCTTGCACCTGTTCCTGTCTCTTACTCTCGTCCTTTTACAACTAGAGTGGAATGTGCATAGCAGCAGGATAATGTGCTTTTACAGTTGGGAACCGACAAATGTTACTGTGATTATGTTCCGGGTTTCCGACACCATGAATGAAGCCCTTTTAAGTTTATTGTGGGAACTGAGTTGTAACCTTTTGTTCGTTACGTTATTGAATGCTGAAAATGTGTATAAAAGGAGCGATCCACATTTGCAATTTGAAGCAGACTCTTGGAACCTACACTCTGTTGTACTTCCCATGACTTTTGCATCCCTGCAGTAATAAACGCTGATCTTTGACGCCGAAGGAAGTGTTCCGTGTCTCTGTCACTTGTGCGCCGAACAGGTATCCTACGAAGGTTTCAGGTGTTGTTCCCTGGCACCGCTGGTTCTTAAAAGTCCAGTCCTTCAGTTGGCGCCCAACGTGGGGCGACATCAACGGTACCGGTCCAAAACCTGACGATTGCGAGGAACTTCGTGTGAAATCTCCGAGGAAAAGGTGCACCCCGCTTCATCGATCCTGTTGTCGAAATAAGTGGTCCAAAGATTTTTCCCGCGAAGATTCCCGCCTCCTGACGGCTGCAACGGATCGATGCTCTGACTGTCGACCTGTTTTGGTGCCTGGCGTAGTCCTTTGTATGGCGAGACGATAGACGGGCCTTCCTGGTGACGCCATCGAGCTCTCAGTTAAGTATTTGTGGGTCGCTCCCAGTCCTTAGTTGTTGGTGCTTAGTTGTTTGCATGGTTCCATTGCATTTTTGGTGCTTAGTTGTTGGTCCTTAGTTGTTATTTGACAGTTGCAATTGCCAAAAACCGAGGGTTTTGTCTTTCACGAAGATTTAGTACTTTGGTAACCCTTGAAGTTTGATACTTGGTTAGTGTGCATGATGCCTAGCCGTAGTGGTTTCATTGGTTTCTTCAAATGTTGCAACAAGGATTCCCGGTTGGAGGACTCGCGTCCGATACCTCCAGTTGGAACTCCGATATATGAGCTCTATAGTCGACATGGTGTGGGCCCTATTATATATAATGACTGTTGGGTCCGTTATACGAGAAAGGATGGTGTCCTTAGTTGGCCACCACACGGAAGTTTTGAAATGGAGATTTTAGATAATCTAGAAGCTAAATTATTTAAGAAGAAAGCTAGGCCAGCTATGTTTGATTCCCTTCGGTTATGGTGTAAAGAGGCCAAGCAGAAAGAAATCAAACAGCTTAAGAAGAATCGAAGAGAGGGTATCATTCCGATAATGCAAGTCGTGCAGCAATGTCAGCGGGATAAAGTAGAAAAAGAGATAGAAATTTCCACCAGACTGCATCATATGATGGTGGATAAATGTTATCCGGTTTTATCGTCTAGTTCTGATAAAAAGAACGAAGACGCGAAAGAAGCGAAAGAGGATCCTTTGCTAGCATATTTATTGAAATCACCACCTCCTTATGCACAGGATACTACGGCTCCTATAGTTCCTCCTGTTGTCCCTCCCGTTATTCAAGCGGCTGCTGCTCAACCCGTTGTTGGTCCTGTGTTTGTCCCTCCAACTACTCATATTCCAACTGCTCCTTTGCCTGTACCTCCTCAGCCTCTAGTTTCTGCTACTCCAACTACCTTGACTACCCCCGCTGTTCCTACTTTCACTTCTAATGTTGTTGCTCCTGTTCTTCTTTCTTCTTCTCCTTCTGTTCGTAACCGTATCCCTAATACTGTTGCTACCCTCTATTCACCACTTCTTGGGCAGTTATTTCCATCCGATGTTTCTGAAACTCCCCAGAGACGAAGTCAAATCCCTGGTGGAAGGGAGAGTGCAACGTTAGCGAATATGGCGCGTAGGTGGATAAGACACCCTGCTAACTACCCTCCACGCATGGTTTTCGACACGTTTTCTCAGTTTAATGAGCCTACGCAGAGATTCGTGTTCGAAGAAATGTGTAACTTTTTGAGAGAACAATGGTATAGTGATGATTTAGATGATGTACCGCCCGATATGATTGAACTTCAGAGTCAATTTTCAAACGGTACGATAGTAGGTGGAGAGGTACGACGTGCCTTAGAGCGATTGTTAGCCTATAGATCCACAGTGCCTCCTCGAGTGTCGTTTGATGACGACTCCGACAATTGGAAAGCGACTCCTGGTCAGTATCCTATGAGAGAGGTTCCGCCAGTATGGATGCCAGGTAATCCTGGTGGAAATCCTGCGGTTCTGCCACATTTCCAAAGAGTTTGGATACACCTCCCATGGAAGCGATCAGAAGTCTTACAGGTGAAGCAGTCCTTGCCTGATCCACGCAAGAATCCGGCGGGTTATTATAAGGAGTTGTCTCAACTGGTAGACGCTACTATTATGAATCTTGCGGACATCGACATGCTGTTTGGCAATGTCGTACCACAACCGATTTGGGCGAAAATTCGCCAAGAAAACCATGCGAATGAGTTAGGCGGTGATTGGGCTGCAATAATAGCGGCCGATGGCCGACAAGTGGGTGGGGCTAAGCCTGAGCAGTTAATTACGGATCTGCCCCAAAGAATCATTACGTTCATGAAAACGATTATGCCAGCGATGAGGGTGAACTGGGATAAATTAGCAGCTTGTAAGCAAAAGAAGGACGAGAGTGTCTCCGATTTCTTTACCAGATTCGAAGAGGCATTTGTCGATCATAGTGGTCAGGATATGGGCACCGAGGGAGGCCAACGGTTATTTGTTGATAAATTTGTATTGAATTTGTTGCCTGAGCTATGCAACAAATTGAAAAATTCAGAAAGTGCTTGGGCGGTTTCAACTACTGCTCAAATATTAGCGACAGCTCAATACTATGAGACTAGGGAAAAGGAAGAAATTGATCGTTCAGACAAGAAAACGAAGGAGCTTAAAACGAAGGTTTTGTTACAGCAAGCGTATCCTCCACGTTCAAATCAAAATGATTCGCAACAGCAATATCGACCACAATTACAATCTTCCAGGATGCAGTCACGATCTGACTTCTCCGACTTTAGATCTACGCTTGGGTATAATCAGTGTGCATATTGTAGAAGAGAGGGCCATATAAAATATGATTGTCCAGCTTTGCGTGACCGGCTTAACGGTGTGTCGGCATGAGGGGGTCGTGGTGGTCCTCAACAAGCACCCCGAGGTAGAGGCCGCGGTGCCCCTCAAAATCAAAATCATGAGCGCCCTCATACCCCATCAGACGTGGATAATTATTTTGACCAACGAAATGTGAGGTCCGATAAATCAGCACAGTATCATGTGGACGATTATTACGTCGAACATGAGATTGATGCAGGTAACCACTACTAGGACAGCCACCGACAGAGAGAGGGAGTAGTATCAGTTCCGGTTGATCAGAGTGGGCCTTACGTCGCAGTTGCTACATCTGGCGTAGTTGAGCCTTTTCTGTTAGACACTGGTGCGACGAAAAGTTCCATCATGCATTCGAAACTCCCTGGCGCACCTTTGTCCGGCTTAACAAATGTTTCCATTGGATTCTCTGGCGCCCCTGTTAGCAATCCTGTCTCTAGCCCTTTGTCCCTTACGATTGGTCCTCATGAGCTAGAGGCCCCATTGATATTATCTACTGGTTGTGGTGAGAATCTTTTGGGCTTGGATTTGTTAAAACGGTTATATGCGACTTTGTACTGCTCTCCTGCAGGAGTGGAGCTTACATTAGGTCAGAGAGCGATCTCTCGTATGTACTTATCAATTGATAAGTTCCCACCGGAATTGAGTTCCCTTCCTGCGTCGTTATGGGCTACGGGTCCCAATGATGTAGGCTTATTGAACATCCCACCTTATGTGGTTCAGTTGAAATCGAATGTGCGTTTCCCACGTATACCACAGTATCGTATCTCTTTTGATGGTGAGCGAGCACTATTAGCGATCATTTATGACCTGATCGAAAAGGATGTCATTGAAGAAACTCGAGGCAATGTGTGTAATAGTCCTGTGTTACCGATTTTGAAACGCACAGATCCAACTAAACCTCCTGTGTACCGCTTTGTAATTGATTTACGAGAAGTAAATAAATTCGTGATTCCCCAGTTTCCTTTGGTGCCTGACATCACGGCTTTGTTGACCCTGATTCCGGCTTCTGCCTCCTGGTTCACGGTAATCGATCTAAAGAATGCTTTCTTTAGTATTCCGATCGCTGAGGAAAGCAGAGACCTATTCGGATTTTCACTGGGTGGTCGCAGTTTTAGATTTAAACGCGCACCACAGGGCTACTGTGAGAGTCCATCGATCTATAGCCAAGCACTTAAAAGTCAGCTTGATGCATTTGTGTTGCCGACAGGCGCAGCCTTAGTTCAATACGTTGACGACCTATTAGTGGCAGCTGATACAGAGGCTATTTGCAAAACCGCTACAGTATCATTGTTGCAGCACCTATGTGACTTACATCACAAGGTGTCACCTTCTAAGCTACAATATTGTTGTCAAGAAGTAACCTACTTAGGTCACTTACTGTCAAAGGATGGGAGAAGGTTGACCCCAGAGAGAATTGCAGCGATTGCTCGAATGACTGTGCCAAAGACTCAGAGAGATGTACGTGCCTTTCTAGGTATTACGTCATACTGCAGACAATGGATTCCAAATTTTTCATTGTCGGCGAAACCATTGATAGCCCTTACGTGCAAGGATGTTTCATCTCCTTTGCCATGGACTGAAGAGTGTCAGAAAAGTTTTTCTGAATTGCGTGATGCGTTGTGTTCGGCTCCTGTGTTGGGTACTCCTGATTACAATAAGCCGTTCACACTTTATGTTCACGAGAGGGACGGTTGTGCGTTGAGTGTTCTGACACAACAATTTGGCGACAAACAGCGTCCATGCGCATATTTTTCTTCGACCTTAGACCCAGTAGCTAGAGCCTTGCCGAGTTGTTTGAGAGCAACAGCGGCAGCTGTGGCGTCCATTCGACAGTCCGCAGGTCTGGTCATGGATAATATGCTCACGGTGATGGTCCCGCATGCAGTCGACACTCTCTTGAACCGAACGAAAACTCAACATTTGACGAGCGCAAGGTTGTCTGGATATGAGTTGACGTTATTGGCAAGTCACATACGGATAAAACGGTGTAATGTGTTGAATCCAGCAACGTTGTTGCCGATCGACATGGAATTAAGTGATGTAACACCACATGATTGCTATTTGAGAACTGAAGAGGAGACGAAGGGTCGTATTGACCTGAAAAACACTCCATTGGTAGATCCCGATGGTACTTTGTATGTGGATGGTTCATGTTTTAAGTTACCAAATGGTGACGTGACGACTGCGTATGCTGTAGTAACATTGAGTATGGTTGTGGAATCTGCGAGATTGAGTCAGAATTCGGCCCAAGCGGCTGAGTTGATCGCCTTGACGAGAGCGTGTGTGTTGTCCAGAGGGAAGCGGGTGAATGTGTTTACAGACAGCCAGTATGCTTTTGGTGTGGCGCATAGTTTCGGTCGATTGTGGAGAGAAAGAGGATTTTTGACGTCGCATGGTACGAAGATTCAGCACGGACAGCTTGCGAATGACCTTTTGGACGCACTTACATTGCCTAAAGAGGTGGCAATAATCAAATGTAGTGCGCATCGGAAGGTGACGGATGATGTTGGTCGCGGTAATGCGTTTGCGGATGAGATTGCGAAGGAGACGGCTAGAGATCTGACAAATCGAATGTACGTTGCGAGTTCAGTAAGATGGCCAGCGGAGACTAGTATGTGTGAGGACACAGTTGAGAGTGGGAAGAAGATACAGAATGAAGCTACTGAGATGGAAAAGACTCAGTGGAAAGAAAGTACGGGAAAGTTAGATGAGAATGGATGTTGGGTTGATTTGTCGGAAAAGCAGAGATGGATGTTACCAGATGCATACGTGCTTGCTGTTGTTACTATGGCTCATGGTACATCACACATTAATACGAAAGGCATATGTAAGTTGCTGTCGCCCGTATGGAAGAATGATGGAATTACTAAATGTGCGGAGAGAGTGGTTAAAAATTGCATGGTATGTTTGATGTATAATCCTGGCAAGGGTACCCCCACTCCACGTGGTCATTTTGCTCCTCCCACATGTCCCTTTGAAATTATTCAGTTAGACTTTATCCACATGGAGAGATGCAATAATTTGAAGTTCGTCTTGGTTGTAGTTTGTGCGTTCTCCAGATGGATTGAGGCTTACCCCCTAAAGGATAATACTGCCCTGTCCACAGCAAAGGTTCTACTCAAAGAATATTTCCCCAGGTATGGAATGCCACGGATTGTATGGTCAGATAACGGAAGTGAGTTTGTGGGAAGTGTAATGAAGAGTGTATGTCGTGGTCTTGGCATAAATCAGAAGTTTCATACTGCTAATCATCCTCAGTCTGCGGGTTTAGTGGAAAGATATAATGGCACTCTGAAACTGAAACTTGCCAAAATCCAGGCAACGACTGGTCTATCATGGCCCGACGCTTTGCCTTTAGCTCTCTTATCGACCAGGGCGACTGTGCACTCTCGAGTAGGGCTCAGCCCATATGAGATTGTGTTCGGCCGTACTGCGAACATTTGGGGAGTTCCGAGGCCTAAAGAATTTGACAGACTTGAATATCCAATGTTAATTGACTATCTCTATGATCTGACTGCTAAATTGAGTTTGATTCATCAACAGGTCTTTGAGGCTCTACCGGCACAAACAGAGGGTCCTGGTCATCGGCTCCAACCAGGTGATTGGGTTCTTACCCGCAACTTTGGACGAAAACGAAATCTTGAGCCAAGGTTCGTGGGACCTTACCAGGTGTTGCTGGCAATGAGGACTGTGGTTCGGCTGGAAGGGAGAAAACATTGGGTGCATGCCACCCACACCAAGAAAGTTCCGCTCCCATTGCCAGCAGATAGTTGGATCAGAAAAGGATTCGGCTCGTCTGAAACTTACGTCCCTCTAAGTTACGTGCCGTTTAGTGACGCGCAGCTTGTAGGAAATAACACAGTAAGACCCGACACTCCTGTTGAACCATCCGAAGTTAACCCTCTTTCAGCAGCATTGGAGAATTCAAGTTCTGAACAATTGCGTGGACAATCGAACACTCTTTTGCCGTCTGATCCACTGTTTGAAGAGCAGACTCGCCCCGGAAGAAGTCGATACTTTCTTCGACCGCGCTAACAGACTAATAAATTCTGTTTTTTATTTTTTTGAATCTACATCACCTCTATTATTGCCATAAAAATTGTGGACATTACATATATATATATATATATATATATATTGTGTACCTTTTTCCTTACAGCTAGGAGGCGTATATTGAATTCAATGAACTCTTGATTAAAAACCTTTTCATCTGGGTTAACCGTAGGGCCGTGCGGGTACTTCCTCCTGTTTAGCAGGTATCTGACACTAGGTCGATTACTTTTGTCGATTTCTGGGAACTCCTGGGGATTGATAATCGCTACTCAGAACGAAGTGCGTCAAGAACGTCACGGACGGTTTTTAGAAGATGGAGTCTTCTAAGCTGTTGGAAATTGAGAAAATGGTGGCGCAAAGATCCAAATTGCACAAGACATTTCGAAAAAAATGTTTTTTGTTACAGGTTTTTATGTTGTTCCTAACTGTTTCTATGCTGCTGGTGGGTGGAGTATATTTTGGTTTTCAATCATTGCTGCCTTCTACTTTACCTACTCCTCCTTCTCATGATTTAAATTCTGTTTCCACTATGTCTCCACATTCCTTTCATCTTCTGCCCCAACATGAACAGGTCAGAAGTGCGGAATTTATGAACAATTCTTTTGTTCAACTTCTACATCAGCATCAGTTGGTGATGAACACTACCAATTGTTGGGTATGTGGGTTAATGCCACATACCATAGATAAGGGTATTCCGTATTTTGTTCTTCCTTATAGCCCCCAGGGGTCAGCTCGAGCATTCCAGACCATGTTCCGTAGTGCACTAGATTCCTACCCCCATCGAGAGCCTCGCTCTGCAGACCTTGGTCCTGGCCCGTACCACAAGTCTTTGGCGATAGCAATTGCAGATTTAAATAGAGATATTTTTGACGCAACACTTATCCCAGAGGAAGAGGTGCGAGCTTATAAGGATCTGAGTGAGGTCGAGTATAGTACATCAGTGAATGATAGGCAGTTTAAAAGCTCATCTCCAATCTGGATCGTACCTCATCTCGGTCATTTCTGTCTGCAAGGTCTTGGTCGCAATCCGAGAGCTCAGCTTGGGAAGAGTGCTTGTGTTGATACTTACATTTTACCAATGCTCTCTTCCCCTGTCTTTCTGACTGCCAAGGGTACCTATTTTGTATGTTATGATCGTGCATATACGTGGTTACCTCATGACTTCTCGGGTACCTGCTATATCGCAAATCTTTTGCCTCCGACTTTCACTGTTGCCTCAGATTATCACAAAACTAGAGTTGTGAGAGGTGTCATTAGTAAAGAAGATACTGCCGGTCAAGAAGCAGGAGATTTCTTTAAGGGTTTCCTACCGTTTTGGGTCCCTTTGGTCAATAGCAGGAATCTGAGACAGTTAACTCGTGTAGTGGAAGCAACTGCTAACATAACTGCAAGCGCCCTTGGTAATCTGACAGCAGAGCTTCAAGCGGATAGGTTTATGACGCTACAGAACCGTATGGTTCTAGACGTAGTACTAGCAGACAGCGGTGGTGTGTGTAAGGTCATCCATTCGAGCTGCTGCATTTTCATACCTGATAACGCTCCAACGGTTTATCAAGCCATCTCGAAGTTGCATAAAATCTCAGAGTCCATACACGTGGACGAGGGAGATTGGACGCTTCTAGGATGGTTTTGGGGTCTGATGTCAACTCGGGGTTAGAAAATTCTGATGATTATAGGGGTTGTTGTGACGTTTCTGTTCACGTGTTGTCTTTGTGTGCAGTGTGGTCCTGCCTTATGTGGCCTTTGTGCTACAACGTGTATAAGAAGGCCATCTGTTACCGGCGAGACATTGATGAATAAGATGATGTTCCAGCAACGCTTGAATGATCTGATGAATATCGAAATTGATTATGATTCCGACTAGTGCTTGCCTACATGAGGGCAAAAGGAGCGTCTGAGGACCAATGAGAACCGTTACGATGCTAGCGAGTGTGGTATCTATGAACCGTAAATGACGAGATTAATAGGTGTACGCATTTTCGCTACGCTACTTAGAAGGGTTCGTCTTATTTACAGGTTTCTTCATTTGAACCCTCGGGTTCCATTTTAGATACGGCATCCATTTTGTTTCTTGCCCTCACGTAGTCAGCGAATAGGCAAATGTCCGCCTCATGACCCTGTGATTCCCAAGACTGGGGGATGACACGGCAGAGACAGATGGCTCCGCAGCTGGGTAATCTTCCCACGTTGGCCTACTGTTTCAGCCTTGCATGCGCTCGGCTCGAATCCTTTGATCCTGGGATTGCGCTTCCGATATTACCTCCACACTCCTTCTTTTCCTGTTGTCTGACTTCCTTGCACCTGTTCCTGCCTCTTACTCTCGTCCTTTTACAACTAGAGTGGAATGTGCATAGCAGCAGGATAATGTGCTTTTACAGTTGGGAACCGACAAATGTTACTGTGATTATGTTCCGGGTTTCCGACACCATGAATGAAGCCCTTTTAAGTTTATTGTGGGAACTGAGTTGTAATCTTTTGTTCGTTACGTTATTGAATGCTGAAAATGTGTATAAAAGGAGCGATCCATATTTGCAATTTGAAGCAGACTCTTGGAACCTACACTCTGTTGTACTTCCCATGACTTTTGCATCCCTGAAGTAATAAACGCTGATCTTTGACGCCGAAGGAAGTGTCCCGTGTCTCTGTCACTTGTGCGCCGAACAGGTATCCTACGAAGGTTTCAGGTGTTGTTCCCTGGCACCGCTGGTTCTTAAAAGTCCAGTCCTTCAGTGCCCGCCACTATTAATAGTTTAGGCAATTAAGCATCCTGCACTTTTATTTGGCATCAGGAGTAGGCATTGTTGCCTCAGTGTGCCTTTGCCAGACAGAGTATAATTAATTTTCTATGGTAACTGTATCCTACATCCAGAGTTCCTGGGAGCAGGAAGTAATTCCCACGCTAAATACTGCCTAAACTAAACTTCAGTGGATTGGATTTTTTCCATTGTCATCAACCTATCAGTCAATACGAGTCGGACTTTCAATGATTGTACTATTGTGTGCTTGAGTGCTTGATTTCTTTTTTGCTCTTTGTTGTGTTATCTGGTGTGTCAAATCATTCTTCTACACAGTGGTAACCTGATCAGTGGTACAATCAAATAATCTGTCAAAATAATTGTCTTAAATGTTTTTCATGAATATAGATCCTTAGTAACTTTTTTGAGTTTGTTCAATTATCTTAGGAATGCAGATGATGATAAGTCAAAGGTGGAAAACCCACATCTCCCTACAAGCCATATTAGATTGCCAGATTGAAAGAAGAAACAAGGTCATATTCGCAAACGTCATTTTGTAGCACATTTAATACTACAATAGACGGATTCAAGTACTAGAAAAAATGCTGTTGACAAACTGCGTGCAGAGGTCACCGCCTCTCCTATCTTTTCCGTGCAGAGATCACCATCTGAAATGCAGATTTTTGTAGTAAATTTTGAAGGGACCAAGGGGAGTATCAGACAAAACTGGGAATACCTCATTGAAAATGAGAGTGAATGAGGGTGGGTTAAGGAGGGCTTTAGGGAGCGACAAGCCCTGACCTTCAAAAGAGGAAGACCATTGCCACTCAGAAACTGCATTTCTTAACTTTCTACAGCCAAAACGAACCTAAAATAGTGGTAAACGTTCTCCAGCTCAGCCTTGGAGGTTTAGTAGCACACATGGCCAACCACTGGCACTGAACCACACTCCCATAGAAAATAATGATGCCAACAATTACTGTAGAAATAAATTGGAACATAAAGTTTGTTTGAGCTTTTCTAAGATTCTAATTTTTTAAAGGTTGTAGAAAATGCTATGTAATCTAATTTTTTCATCCTAGCATTTTTATATTTTTTTAAGCCAATCCTGTTTAGTTATATAACAAGGCCTATTTATTTTTGTTAAATTCCATTCATTATTTCTAAAAGCAAATCCTGATCAATTTTACAAGTCTTTTTTTTTTGTTGCTATCCTATTTTTTTCTTAAAAACAAACCCTGTTATATAATAAAAAAAACATATGTAACACAACTGGTAATGTATCATTTTGAGCAATAATCATTTGAGCAGGGAAAAGAGGGTTTACAGGCAAAGGATCAACATCTTTGGCATGTCCTCCAGAGAAGGAGTCATTGGCAGATATTGCTTCTCACCTGACGTGGTTCTTGACATAGTTGCACATTGAGAGCAGAAGCATGTTTCCCTCTCCCAACTTATCTCTGCTTTTTTCAAAACACTGGCTTCTCTTGTATTAATTGCCACTGAATCTTTCCAAGATGGTTACCTTTGTTAACACTGGCATCTCACAGACAAGCCAGTCTGGATGATTGCATTAGCTACTGAGATGCTTCAACAGACGGGTGCACCAATCTTTAGCCATGACATAGTTACTGGAAAAAAGCAAAGGGTGGCAATGGAGTTTTATGCCTCTGCCCACTTCTCATGTGTGGTAGGTGCCATTGACCAACCATGTGACACTTCAGTCACCTCACCCCACAGCTCACCTTTTCTTCAATAGACACTACTGGCAGTCAATTGATGCTCAAGCTGTCTGAGTTGACAGGAGCTGCTGATATGTATGCTTTCATTCCTGAAGGCACACATAATAGCTGCATCTTCCATCAGTCACCTCTTGCACATCGCTAGGTTGCTGGGATTTTGGTGACATGTGACTCATTGGTAAGTAACAACACATCACATTGGGCTACATATGCATCTGGCAATGTCATCTCAAACATACTAAGTAATCTCTACAATTCACTACACACACATCACCCTCAATCATGTATGATGACATAGCATATTACATTTTTAAAGGTGGAACATTTTTTAAACATTCACATGTCTTTGTTTCACAGGATGCAGGGTATGCACTGTTTCCAGTTCCTCACATCCAAAGGACATCAAACCTCGCTACATCAATGGTGGTTCATTAGAGCACTCATGAGCCATAATTGAATGCTTTCAGTGGGTGATTTTATGGGTTAATGGCGCTTGTAGACTGTTCACACTGTATGTATCGATTTGCGTATGTATCAGCTAGCCAGCGCTTTCTCTACTGTTGCACTCACTGGAGTGGGAACAGTAATTTTTACCCTTACGCTATCCAGGGCTTTCCCTACTGTTGCACTCTCTGGAGTGGGAATAGTAAATTTTACCCATATGCTATCCAGCGCTTTCCCTACTGTTGCACTCACTGGAGTGGGAATAGTAATTTTTACCCTCCCGCTATCCAGTGCTTTCCCTACTGTTGCACTCACTGGAGTGGGAATAGTAATGTTTACCCTCCCTCTATCTAATGTTTTAACTATTAATGTTTTTATTGTGTTATTAAATGTATGTATTATTTTTTTTAATCGTTTAATGTGTTAATTAAATATAGAATATATTAAATATTTTATTTATTTGTAATTATTTATATTTGTTTTTATTTAATTTTTATATAATTATTTACAGTTTATAAATTAAATAAAGATAATAGTTAATAAAATGTATTTAAGTAAATATATGTATATGTACACTTTTTTGTGTTTATATTAATTAAATTTAGTTTATTTGTTATTTGTCCATGCAGTTCTGTCTGACTCCTCCTTGTTGTTTTGGTCACTTATGAGTGTGCAAAGTATGTGACTTGCACATCAGTGTTGTGTTTGTTTGATCATCAATGTGTCTTGAGTGTGTTTGTGTAGACTGTGTGGCCCTGTTGCTCCTCACTGGCATTGTCTTTGTGTTTCTCATGCATTGCAGGCACATGGTGCCCTTTCTCCTCCTGTATGGCATGGTGTGTGGCATGGTGTGTGTGGTGTAATGCCATCCCCTATGTGTGCCACTTGTGCCTAGCCATTGTGGGTATGCACTCCCTCTATTTGTGTATGGTACACCCCTTACATGTCTACTACTGACATGCAAGTCAGTTGACTTTGATGTCAGCTGTCCCCTTGATTTACATGTGTATGTGCCTCCCCATCACTTCATTTGTGACACTGTGCCTTGTGGTGCAGGTCTTGGGCCAAGAGTGATGTTCCACTCTGGACATTGCCCCAATTGTTTATGTGTGGTGTTCTGGTGCTATTAATCAGTGAGGATTGCTCATGTGCACTTCAGCTTTGTGTGCTGCTCAGTTGCTCTGGTGAAGATGGCTCTGCTATTGTATCCCAGAGTGGTGCATCCTGTTGTTGTTGTGTTAGATGCATTTGTGTTGGCTGTGGTTTTGCTTCACTTCCTGGGTGTGCTGTTGTATTTGTGCTGTGTGGATTATTGTTGTGTGTGTTGAGATTGTGTCGGTCATGTCTGTGTGTGGCTGTATTGCTTGTTGTGCACACACTGCTTGTTGTGCATACAGTGCTATGTGTATGTGGCCTTGGCATTGCCTTATGTGCATCCCCTGATGTCCTGTGGTGTTTGTTGACTTGTAATTTCATGTGCATCTGTGGTTGGTTTGAGGTGGCAGTGTAGTTCTGTGCAGGTGCGCTTCTTGTGTGATTTGTGGCATGTTGTGTGTGTTTTGTTCCTGAGTGATGATGTTGTGCACTCATGATGTGTTCCTGTGTTGTTTGTGTGTTATTTTGGGAAGGCATCTGCTCAGGCTTCCTTGTGTGTGGGTTATGTTTGTGGCCACACCCAGGGTGTGTGTTTGTTTGTGTGTGTATGTACTGGCAAGTATTGGCAGCCTTCAGTGTGTGTGGCGCTGGTGTTGTGTTGTGTGTACCTTGTCAGCCACTCCTGCAGTGGCTGTCTCCCTGGTTGTTTGTTGTGTGGTGAAGGGTGTGTATTGTGCTTGCTTGTTGCTTGTTGCTGTGCATGGGGGTGCACAGGATGGGCACCTGGCCTGTGACTTGATGGTGTGTGTTGATGTGTGGTTGGGGGAGGTGTGTCCCTGTGGTATTTATGCCCTGCCCATGCCTTGGAGTGGCCCTGCCTTCTGCATTGTGCGCATGCGTTGACCGCTGCGGTGATGTGACCAGGACCGGGACGTTGCTGCAGGTTTGCGGTCTGCTGCAGGTTTGCGGTTGATGTGTGTCTAGGATGCAGTGGGGTGACATGGTGGCAGGTGGGTCATGTGTGGGTGCTCTTGTGGATGTGTTGTTACCCCCAGCAGGGTGTCTGTGGTGGAATTGCACCCAGTGTCAGCCTGTGTGTTGTGTGTTGTATTTGTGTAGTTGCGTACCTGCAGCGTCGCCCGCGGCGGCCCATTTCATAATAGTACTGTAGCAGGAACAGCACCAGAAACACATGTAGAGCTGGGTCCATGGTGGTCGTGACAGAGTGGTGTGGACCGGGTCTCTGCTATCGCGCTTCGCTGTCTAGTTTCCGCTGTCTCTGGTTGGGCGGTGTCTCCGCTGCAGTGCGTCTGCCTGTTTGGGCCATCCTCATTTGTGGAGCGGGGTGGACGTCATTCCGCACGGCGGAGAGTCTCCATTGTCTCCCACCGCCACGTTGACGGGCGCACTTTGATGGCGGTGCGCGGCGCTCCGGGGCGGACGGGAAATTACCTATGTTTTGATATGCTAATATGGCGGATGTGAGTACCGCTGCTCTTGGGCGGAAGAAGGCGTATTTCCGCCCCGCCAGCACCGCGGTGGTGCCTCTGCCCGACATCCTAATGGACCCTATTGTTGGTGCCATGTCTTGAGATGTTTGCTGATCATATTGTTTAATTTCCATTTAAGATTCTGAGATGATGTGTCATAATAAACTGGATTATTAAATTGTCCCATTATTTCCTATTCATAATCACTTCGTTCCATTATGACAATATTTCCACCCTTGTCAGCTTTTGTGATTGTAATGTCTGTATTCTTTTGTAATGTCTCAAGGGCCCTTTGTTCACCTATGCTCAGATTATGTTTGTTACCCTAACAAGATCCATCTTTCACTCTCACTCTGTCTGAATCACACATTATAAATTTATGGATTATATCTATGTTCTTAGTGGCGGATAGGATTGATGTCCATTTAGATTTATTTTTTAATTCCCTTGGGATATTAGTATCAGACACTATTTGTAGATCCTCTAGGATTTTTGTAATTGTAATAGACTCTCCCTCCTATTCTATAATAGAAAATAATGTCCTGGTATCCTGTATATCTTGAATAGATAATAAACAAGACACACTGTGTGACTGTGTTGTAGTCAATCTTTCATTAGTATCAGGATTCTTCTTGAAAAATTTCCTCATTTTCAAAGGTCTGATATATTTGTATGTATCACATTTATGTCTATACAAATCACCGCCACTAGTAGGACAGAAGCCTGTTCCTTTTCCCAAAAATGAAATAATATCTCAGTCTTATACCAGTTTTGAAAGCTTAATTACACTGCGTGTGCCAGACTCTTGTTGGTCATTATTGAATGCATGTTTGAGATCCTTAAGTTGTGATTCAGGTGTGATTACTGTACGGAGAGTTCAGCGCTGGTGTAGTCCCCAGAAGTTGTGAGCAAGACGTTGGACAACTTTGCCATGAAATATGGCTAACAGATAGATCTTGACCCAGATCTATGCATCCAGATATTTGGGATGGAGTACATAATATAAGTCAGGATATTCAGGTGAAGATCCAGAGTTGGGGTGGGGACCTCTGCCTACCCCAGCAATCAGGAAATTGCATACAGGACTTGAAAGTCAGCCGTTTTGGGGTCATTCTGAGCCATCCTCATAACACCGCCACTATCCGGTGGTGCCTTTCTATAAACAATCCTCTAAATGGCTGTGGGACTAGATTAGAAAGCCCTACCATTTACAGACACAGAATTGGAAATTATTTGTGAGAGGGTTCTGCAAAGATACCTTCAGCTTTAACAAGGATGCTGAGATACACTAAGAAATATAACTTATACACAAATTTTGAGAGACATCATCACAAGCAGCAGTGCACTGAAAGTCCAGATTCACTGCAGCAAGCTCTGCTGCAATCACTGGGAGGATCCATGCTCCTTAATTCAAATAAAGGCCCAGGATATTCTGGGATTGTTCCCCTAGCCACTAACGCAGCACTCCCGCATGACAACAATGAAAAAGAGGGTCCAAAGAGTTGTCTGGTTGACCCTTCATGCTCAGGTAGAAGTACACAGGTATTTTGAAGATGATGTCCTGTCATGGGTTTATGGTGATATTTGTTTTAACCTTGCATGTTGTTTTTAGCAAGTATTATTTGTGGGTTATGAAAAGATTGAAAGTTTAACATTGCTAACATGCCTGTAAAGCTGCAGTTTTGTTTGTATTGACTAATCACATGATCTTTATGGTATTAAATACTTTTTCTATATTTATTTTGCCACGAAAAAAATGTGTTTGCACAACTCTTTGTCCTCCACTAAATGTCTGATTCTAAAATTGTTTTGTTTTAGAAAATGTTCAGAAACGTTATTATGGAAAAACTGGATTGTGACAAGCTTGATAAAGATTGCACAATGTAAATTCGTATATTTAGGGATATGATATCCCTTTTGACTAAAGTACATATGATTTAGTGTACCAAACATATGAATTCAGAATTTCTCTCTTCATTCACATTCCTTTTCTGCTGAAGGGCTGGCCAAGGATTATCCAAGCAGTATCTGAGGTGTGGAAGAATATCCTTGACTGTGAGGTGGGTATCACCACTTGACACCACCAGTGAGAAGCGAAAAGTCATCATGAGCAGTGAAAACGTGACCACCCAGAGACAAACCGATTTGTCAGCAAAAGACTCTGAGAGGAGGGTGACGGGCCGACGGGGTGTACAGGTTATCTAGAAATCAGTCAAGAAGATGCAGGTTTTGTAGCTCTTCCTGGCCTCGAGCAAGACCATTCAGTGGTGTAACCATCTGGGCCTGCACCAACTCTTCCTTAATTTCATACCATCTGGGCCTCCAGCTGTAACAACGGCACTGCCATGATCCCACTCTCCCAGTACGAGCCAGAAAAATACATGCATAAAGGGACACATTAGCACTGGACACACGGTTGGTCTCAAAGAGGTCCTGAGTCCAATCAGTGAGGTTCAGAGAGTGATCTCTATCTCTGACTTAGAGAGCTCTCGAGCTACGGATACTCCATGACACAGGTGTGACCTGTCCTCAGGACACCCCCACGCTGCACGGCCCTCCAGCTGTAGGCGAATCTGTGCCCAGCACCTCAGGTCCGCCCTTGACCTCGGTGCCCCCTCGCTGCTGCTCGTTCTTCCTCCGTTTTTGCCCTCTTGTGCCTCTGTTTTGTTTCGTTTTTGTATTGCACTGTAACTCTGTTTTTCTGTAGGTTAGCGATTTTGCCGCTTGTGCCCCCGGTGTGCCCCCCCCTCCGATCCCCGCTTCCCGCCGCAGTTACATCGAGGCCCGCCCCCTTTTCTTTCTGTGTCCTCCCCGCTCCCGCATCCCAGCTGCTCCTCCCTCCCACTTCACCTTAAATGGAGCGCGCAGGTGGTGCGCCTAAGGCACGCCAAAGGCAAGCCCGTCTGCGCCCGTCCGCGCCTGGACCGCGCCCAGCGCCAGGACCCCTGGCCCCCGCTGAGGCCAGACCACACGACAGACCTACGACGCCGCCACCCTCAATGCCCTCAACGCCGGCCGAACCCCCGCCTGCTATCAAGCCACCCCGAGGCGCACCCACGGACCCTTCACCTGCCAAACCTGCAAATACACCTGCCTTCGGACCTGCACCGCAACCGCCAAGCCGAGCACCAGCAGCAACCACCTCAAATGCATCCTGCTCAACACCCGCTCCGTCCACAGACATGCCGTCGAACTCTGGAACCTGCTCGACACAACATCACCAGACGTCGCCTTCCTCACGGAAACCTGGATGAACGCCTCCTCAGCGCCCGACATCGCCATCACCATCCCGGACGGATACAAGATCACCCGGAGGGACCGCGTCAACCAGACTGTAGGAGGCATCGCCATCATACACGAGAACACCATCCGCATCACGCCAGCTCCGACGACACCTTCACCGCCGCCGAACACCTCCACTTCCAGATACACACCGACCCAAAGACCACACTCAGAGGCACCCTCATCTACAGACCCCCGGGACCACGCACAAAATTCAGCGAAGACATCACAGACTTCATCAGCCCGCACGCTCTCCCCTCCGCTGACTACATCCTCCTAGGGGACCTCAACTTCCATCTGGAGAACAACAAGGACAGCAACACCACCACCCTGCTGGACAACCTCGCCAACCTCGGTCTCAAGCAACTGGTGAACACCCCCAACCGCTACGCCGGCCACACGCTTGACCCAGTCTTCTCCTCCAGCAAGTACATCTCCTTCAGCCACTCCACTGGACTTCATTGGACTGACCACAGCTGCGTCCACTTCAGCTTCAGAAAAACCACGACCCACCACCACCACCCGCAACAGGTTCCTCGCAGGAACTGGAACAAGATCACCGCCGACCAGCTCACCACCTGCCTCAGCCGGAACCCTCCCGCCAGCACAACGGACCCCAACGAAGCAGCCAGCAACCTCACACAGTGGATCACCAACTGCGCAGACGACCTCGCACCACTGAAGACCCCCCCCAGCAGACACAGCAGCAAGAAAGCCTCTTGGTTCACCGATGAACTTAAGAACTCCAAGAAGAACTGCTGCACCCTCGAGAAAGCCTGGCGCAACGACCAGACCACAGACAACATGACTGCCCTCAAGCACGCCACCCGCAATCAGCACCAGTTGATCCTCACCACCAAGAAGACAGCATTCAAAGAACGACTGGACAACAATGCACAAAACAGCAAGGAACTCTTCAGCATCGTCAAAGAGCTCTCCAACCCCAGCGCCGGAAACAACGACATCACTCCCTCGCAAGACCTCTGCGACTCACTCGCCTCGTTCTTCCACCGCAAGATCCCCGAAATACACAACAGCTTCGGCGCACCAACCACGCACCCAACCACCGAACCAACGCCCCCCATCACCACCCTCCACGCCTGGACCCCGGTCAGCACCGAAGACACCACCCGCACGATGAACACCATCCACTCCGGATCCCCAACCGACCTCTGCCCCCACCACGTCTTCAACAAAGCCGACTCCATCATCGCACCCCAACTCCGGGACATCATCAATGCCTCCTTCAACACCGCCACCTTCCCGGAAAGCTGGAAGCACGCCGAGCTTAGCGCCCTCCTAAAGAAACCAACTGCGGACCCCACCGACCTCCAGAACTTCCGCCCCATCTCGCTCCTCCCTTTTCTTGCTAAAGTCATCGAGAAGACCGTCAACAGACAGCTTGCCGCCTTCCTCGAGATGAACGGATCCCTCAACCACTCGCAGTCTGGCTTCCGAGCCAACCACAGCACCGAGACCGCCCTCATCGCAGCCACTGACGACATCAGATCGCTGCTCGACAACAGGGAAACAGCGGCCCTCATCCTCCTGGACCTCTCCGCAGCGTTCAACACTGTCTGCCACCGCACCCTAGTGCAGCGCCTCAGCAACATCGGAATCCAAGAGAAGGCACTGGAGTGGATCATCTCGTTCCTCGCCGGAAGAACCCAGAGAGTCCGCCTCCCCCCGTTCAGATCCGAGGCCACCGAAGTTATCTGCAGCGTACCACAGGGATAATCGCTCAGCCCCACCCTCTTCAACATCTACATGAGCCCCCTCGCAGCCATCGCACGCCAACACAACCTCAACATCATCTCCTACGCCGACGACACCCAGCTGATCCTGTCCCTCACCAACGACCGAGCCACCGCCAGAACCAGCCTACACAAAGGGATGAAAGACGTCGCCGAGTGTATGAAGAACAGCCGTCTGAAACTGAACTCAGACAAGACGGAAGTCCTCATCCTGGGATCATCTCCCTCCGCCTGGGACGACTCCTGGTGGCCCCCTGCCCTGGGCACCACTCCCAAGCCAACAGACCACGCACGTAACCTGGGCTTCGTCCTGGACTCCTCCCTCTCGATGACCAGACAAGTGAACGCCGTCTCATCATCGTGCTTCAACACCCTGCGCATGCTCCGAAAGATCTTCCGATGGATCCCTACCGAAACCAGGAAGACAGTCACCCAGGCATTCGTCACCAGCCGACTGGACTACGGAAACACCCTCTACGCCGGAACCACAGCCAAACTACAGAAAAGACTCCAGCGCATCCAGAACGCCTCCGCACGACTCATCCTGGACATCCCCCGACACAGCCACATCTCCGGCCACCTGAGAGACCTGCACTGGCTCCCCGTCAGCAAGAGGATCACGTTCAAACTCCTCACCCACGCACACAAGGCTCTCCACGACCTGGGCCCCAAGTACCTCAACAACCGCCTGACCTTCTACACGCCCACCCGCCAGCTACGGTCGAAAAGCCTCGCCCTTGCCGCCGTTCCACGCATCCGCAGAGCCACCGCCGGTGGAACAGCCTTCTCCTACCTGGCAGCCAAGACATGGAACTCCCTCCCCATCCCCCTCCGGCGAACCCAGGACCATTTTTCCTTCAGGAAGCAGCTCAAGACCTGGCTTTTCAAGCAGTAAAGGACCCCTCTCCCCCCAGCGCCTTGAGACCCTTCCGGGTGAGTAGCGCGCTATACAAATGTCATGATTGATTGATTATTTGATATATAGACTGCTTCGCTTGATTTTCCGGATGTATATTTATTGCTTGTGATGATAAGTATAATTTTGGGATAATCATTTAAGTGTAAATACATTTTAAAATTGGTTTCAAGTCATGGGTTAGCTGCAAACTTTGGTCTAAAATTCCATTTTATATTTAACTTTATGTGCAATGTGTGGGTTATGAAAGAATTGCAAGTTTTACATTGCTATCATGCATTTATAGTTGTAGTTTTGCTTGTATTGACTAGTCATCTGATCTTGACAATATGGAAATGCTACGATGGTGCTATATTTGTGATAAAGAAAAACCGTCTTTACACAATCATTTCTCCTTATTTGAATGTCTGATTGCAAAGAGTTTGTGGAAAATAAAAATAAAAAACAGAAAAAAGAGTACAGAAACATTGGTTTGTGAAATGTTTGGTAAAGACTGCACAAAGTCATATTTTGTATTTAGGTATATAATATCCATTTTAAAGAAAATACGTATAATATGCAGTATTGAACATATGAGTCCAAGATTTCTGTCTTTTTTACATTCCTTTTTACCAGTTGGGGCTGGTTAAGAATCATCCTAGCAGGACCTGAACATAGGAAGGAGATCATTGACTGTGAGGTGGGCACTACCACTCCACACTGCTAGCCAGGAAAAGGAAACCAAGTCAAACAGAGGAAGTTAGCGTGCTCGC
Organism: Lissotriton helveticus; assembly: GCF_964261635.1. NCBI lineage: Eukaryota > Metazoa > Chordata > Amphibia > Caudata > Salamandridae > Lissotriton > Lissotriton helveticus. Next base: position 886,850,605 of record NC_136065.1, on the reverse strand, counting down.
AAACAAACCTTTTCTTTCACCATAAGACTCAGGGAGGAGGCTAAAGGGCCACAGAGAGCATGGGCTTTATATACACCAGCAAGAAAGGGTCAGCTTCTGGGCACCTCCTGGCCTTGTGCAAGTCCATTCTGTGGTGTCTGAAGAGCAGACCCACCAACATCCGGGCCAGTAACAACCCCCTTTATCTTCATATCTTTGGGGCCTCCACCTGCACCCCCTGCACAGGCTTTATCCTAGTCTCCCGGTGTCCATCCAGAAAAACACAGACAATGAAAGGATACTTTAGCTCCCAACAACCTGCAGCCCTCTTGTGCAGCCCACTTCCTATCCTCAGAATATGTATCCTTAGCAGGTTCTTTGACCGTTTGGTGAGGATCAGGGAAGACATCTCTCTGGATTTTCATCACTTACTTGGAGAAGTCTTGATACTCCAAGATACAGCCACTGGACAATTCTGAACTGTATGTGCCTCATGCAGGGGCGGCACCTTCGTGTGGGCTGAGGAGCATCACCCCACTGCTTTCTTTCATTGCAAGAAGCAGAAACATAAAATGTTTTTTTAATACCAATTCATGTTTCTGCTTCTTGCACTGTGAGAAAGCAGAAGGCAGGGTTTGGTTAGGAGCGGGTTGGTGGCCGGTCCTGCTCCAGGCAGGGGAGGAGTGGCTAGCCCACTGTTGTGGGCACTGACTGTTTGGTCAGCCCCAGGGCTGACCAAACCAGTCATACACACTGTGCATTTTCTCTATGTAGGCTGCATGCAGCATACATAGAGAAAATGGCCTCCCCATAGACACCTGTGGGGTCGGCGTCCTAGCCAATCACAACACTGCAGTTGCAGCATTGTGATTGGCTTAGGGGATGGGATGAAAGCTGCCTGCTTCCTGTATAGAGAGGAGAAATGACGCGAAGTGAAGCGACGCGGGACCAGAGGAGATGGTAGGTTTAATTATTTTTTTGGGGATAAATTAAATTAACCCCCCCTCCCCGCGCGGCCACCTCCCCACGTGAACCTGTGAGTCATGCCAGCCACGACTGGCCTCATGCCCTCCTTGATAGCAGGTCTTATGTCAAATCTGCTTCTCTAACCCGCCTCACCTCCTGTTGTCCTGTTTCCACGTTTGTCTGGCACCTCTGTTTGCTCTGCTTCCTGTGGAGTGTGAGGTCTGATACTGCCATGGCCAATTTACGTCCATGTCGGAGGCGGACTGCACCATCTTTGTGGCGAAGACTGAGAGCGAAGACGGCAAGGAACTTAACTCTGACAATACCTCTGGTTTGGGGCCTTGATTTGTTTTTGAATATGTAGGACAGTGGATTAGTATTTTTTAGTCTCTTTATGGATTTTTGTTTAATATATCCCCTTTGTAAATAAACAGCTTGCCCTGTAGTTTCCTCATACACTTTTATTATTTCAGGAGGTAAGTGTATTTATTTCAATGTCACTTAAGTGCACATGCGTTTTGAAACAAGTATCTTGTCGTGTTTTTACTGTGAGCTTTGTCCTACCTTTACATGTAGCAATTAAATTGTTTTTGTGGGCTGTCAAAATATTGCAATTTGTGTTATGCCTCATAATGTGCATAATTTTGGTTATTTTTCAAAAATCTTGTTATGCAAATTTCCGGCGATTATGCTACTACACCACATCACATGATTTAACTTTGTTCAGGGTAAAAGTTTATGATGAATGCGCAGTTTGCAGTAAAGATTTACTGCAAATGCAAGGGAAGATCGCGAATGACAGAGTGCAAGCAGCTGTTGTTCAGGGTGCTTGTTATGCCCAAACTGGACACATGGACACATTTTCAGCCAAAATGCAACATCAAATACTAGTTCTGCACTTCAGTCAATTACGCATAATTTAGCATAATTTTTCCACAATTTCGAAAAAATACAAAAAAGCAAGTTAAGTAAATTTTGCACATATCTGGTCTAACTGTAAATGAATTCACAGTACTTTGTTCATGTACAGTATATGTAGCTGTTTCCATGATGTCAACCATGTCTACTGGAGAAGAGACGTGCAGTTTTTGTTGAGTCATCATATTCCATGGGGATTTTTTTCACTTGTTTGGGAAATTACTGAAGTTATAACTAATAGCGCTAGACTAGAGACATTTTGAAGTAAATTCACACTAGCTGAAAAGAAGCTCACACATTCTGTCATATCCTCCAGGGGATGCTACTGTAATTGTAAGATAAACAATTCAACTAGAGGGTATTACAATAGGCACAAAACAGCAAATGCTAAAACTTAATTTTGATTAAAAGTAAATGCAACTAGTAATTTCCCTTTGTAAAGTTTAATTGATTTAACTGCGTTAAAAATGATTTTCCTAAACACACAGAAGACAGATCATTTGAAAAACATGTTTTATCTGTTTATTGAGGTTTTCTAAATACAAAAAGCAGGCGAGGGCAGAGTACATTTGCATACAGTGTGTATCAATTCAATGCTGTGATCACATTGCAGTTATTGGAGTCTGAAGTACCATTCCTGCCAGGACTGGGTGAAGGAGGGTCATGGAGAAGGAGAAAAAGAAGGGAGGGAGGCCACTCAGCTAATTGCTATTAAATGTGAGACCGCATGAAGGGGTCAGGGGCACATGCACCATAGTTCACAAGTGCAGCTTTCCAACGCATCGAGAAATGCCAGGCTTCAAGGGGCCGCGAGACCCTCTGCCGCAGCAGTCTTGTCACCTCTTACAGTAGCTCACACATTCAAATATAGCTCCAAGAGGGACCAGATATCCTTGGGTTAGGATATACAGGAAGCTGTTCTTGACATTAAGTCCCCTTGCCTAAGCCACTCCACAACACGTGGCATCGGCCCCCCTGCCCCAACGGATAGCAACCTGTCGTTTCGCAAGCCACATAAGTATCTTACTTACTTTGATAACTTTATTTCCGTCAAAGACCATAAAAGTGCAATAAAATATATGCAAGCACAATAATAAAACATAAATACATTAGAATTAAAAAGTTATTAAACTTTGGTTATCAAAGGAATAGTAGAGGATAAAAGCAACAATCCGTTATTTCTTGTAGATAAAAATGGTTCTTCTCCGCCACATGCCTAATAGAAACCGGGAGACGGCAAAAACAATGGGAGGGGCAGTGTCATAAGTTAGCACTCTACAAGCGTGTGCACAGTGTCGGAAGCCAAGATTTTTGCATAATGGGATAATCCAGCATTTTCGAATTTCACTATATGCTGGACAAAAGAAAAGAATATGTACAATGTCTTCACTGGCATAATTACATGCAGGGCAGTTGGCATTTGTCGTTTTTGCCCATCTGGATGTCAGTGCCCCTACCGGTAAAGAGACGTGCCTCAATTGGATGTACAGTTTTCTTGCTAGTGGAGGCTGCACCAAGTCCAGAAACACCTCCGCCCTGTATTCGACTTTTATTGTAAGGATCTCAGTTGACAGTCTGCCCAGGGAGGTAGAACAATGTAACAATTTAAGATTGTACGATTTTACAGCTGCCACCAGTGCAGTCCTTTGCATCCTCATACAGCTGTCCTCCGGTGTGTCCCACAGTTGGGGAAGGCCAATTTGATAAAAAAGAGTCTTGACATGTACCAGCCACGGTATATTCTTGCTCTTTAGCTGTCCCCAAATGGTGTTAAATTCTGCTCTAAAGGGTTCAAGCTCCGGGACAGACCAGAGCCTTCTCGAATAGAGCAGGGGACGTGCAGCCACCAAGTCAGAGATAGGTTCCAGACCCAGGTCCAAACGTAATGGTAGGAGGGGTGTGCTTTGTGGGAGACCGAACAGATGTCGCATAAAGGACTGCTCTACTTTCATTAATTTACATGCATTAGTATGTCCCCAGAGTTCGGCAGCATACAAAGCAGCAGACCTAACCTGTGTCCTGTATATCTCTAGGGCAGGGGTAGCCGATTTAAAGGTTGAGGCGTTATGGAGTCTACCTACACCACCCATGATCTGTGCAAGTCTCAAAAAGGATTTAAAGGCTTGATGGTCCCAAGTAAAATGCTCAGTCAAGGTCACCCCCAGGTGTATAAAGGTCTTGACTCGCTCAAGTGGGGTTCCATTCAGTATGGGGTTTGGACGGGTGTGCCTCGGGGGCTTGAAGATCATGAACTTGGTTTTCTCCAAGTTGATATCCAATCCCCGCGAGGCACAAAAGGAGACAAAGCCGTCCAAAACCCGCTGGATGCCCGATGATGTCCGCGACAACAACAAGGTGTCGTCCGCGAACATCAGAGCGGGCACCCTACCAGTGGCCAGGCGTGGGCATCGTTGTCCCTGACACAATTAAGTCTATCTATCAGGCCATTAACATACAAACTGAAGAGTGTAGGTGCCAGTACGCAACCCTGGCGTACGCCCCGGGTAACAGGGAAGCGGTCAGATAATTCCCCGTTTTTCCCACACCTCACCTGGGCATAATTCCCGGTATGAAGTCGGATTAGGGCATCTAATAAGTAAGGAGGAAGACCAAGTTCCTCCAACACCTTCCAGAGCCTCTCCCTAGGAACCTGATCAAATGCGGCCCGCAGGTCCACAAAAACAAGGTAGAGGCTGCCACCCTCTACTCTTGCAGTTTTCCAGTATAGGACCTGCAGGCGAAAGATCTGGTCCAAAGTCGAGACCCCTGATCTGAATCCGGCTTGAAGGGTGGTCAAGGTTTTATTTTCCTCCATCCAGCCCAGTAATCTCTCCAGTAGAATTCGGCCCATCAACTTCTGAGTCGTATCGAGTAAACTAATTGGTCTGTAGTTTGATGGGGCGAGTGGAAAGCCCTTTTTAAAGATTGGAACAATCTCAGCTCCCAGCCAAGTCTCAGGTACTGGGGAGCCCTGTAAGACAGCATTAAACAGAACCATCAGGTATGGGGCCCAAATTTTTGGCTGGGAACGAAAAAGATCTCCAGGGAGCTTGTCCAGACCCGGAGCCTTATTCGGGAGCAGTTTCTCAATTGCCAATTCAACTTCCCTGAGTGTAATATGGACTAGGCTGTTAGTGGGAGACCTATTGTGGGCATCCTGACTCACTACAGAGAGACCAGGGCCCAAGGCCCCAGGCAGTCTACACTCGTGCGGGGGGTCTGGGGCCGTAGGAATCTCGGGAGCTCGGTTGGGGCTATGATTTTGGCAGGGAGAAGACCTTGAGCCCGGGGCCCCCTGCAGTCGACACTCGTGTGGGAAGTCCCGGGCCATACAGGTACATGAAATCGAGCTCCCGGGGCCCCCGGCAGTCTGTTCTCGTGCCGGAGGTCCGGAGGCGCACAGGCTCAGAAGTCCAGAACCGGTTGTGGCAGCCTATCCTGGCCCTGACACCCAGTTTCCTCCATCTCAGGACTTGTATAAAGTGACTTGAAGTGTGCCTCCCACACTATAGGAGCAATATTCGAGACCCCAGCATCTCTCTCGCCTGCCGCTGAAGAGGTAACAATTAACCAGAAGGTCTTGTAATCTTTTAGGAGTAGTGCCTGTCTCAGTTCATCCCACCTAGATTCCTCCCACTCGCTCTTTGCCCTAGTCAGCACCTTCTTGTACAGCAATCTGGATTCTCGAATTTTAAGGGTATCTCCAGATTTAATTGCCTTAAGAAGGGCTTTCTTTAAGTTTTTACAAGCGTGGTTACGCCAGGGGTGTGTTTTATTCCGACGCGACTTAGTCCCATTGACCGGATAAAACACATCCCCTAGGCTCTCAACCAAGTTTCGGTGGGTCTCTATGATCTGCCCAGGGGAGATGGAATTGCCCATATCGCTAATTAGTGGGATAGCTATCTGATAGATTTTTGCGAGACGGGTAGGAGAGTCTAGACAGGAAGGCCATTTGACTCTCCTCCTATTATTGGATATGATGTGTGGGGGGATTGTCAGGCTGGAGCCAGAGTCAGGGTTAGTTAATCCAAATGCGCCGGGTTTAAGCGTTAGGACCAGCGCATTATGGTCACTATCGTTCCTAGGGACAACCCCAAAATCTTTAAACTTGTCCCAGTGTTTTGCTTCCAACATAAGGTAGTCAATGATGGAGCTACGATTTATCCTATTATATGTGGGCTGGCCGGAACTTCCATTATTGCCTCTTCCGTTGCATGCCCGCAGAGACATTGCAAGGGTCAGGGCTTTAATTTGTAATACAAGCGGGATCCATGCCTCAGCTGGGGGATTATTGGGGCTGGAATGTGCCAGAGCAGGTTGACCTCATCCTCCTCACATAGCTCGGATCCACCCAATGGTTCAAACTGGCAATTCAGGTCGCCACCAAGAATAATCGGAATTGTGGGGTCAAGTGTCTGGAGGAAGTGATCGAGTAACTTGATAGTACTCGATTCTTTTCCATTCACAGTAGGCCTGGAGTAGGTATTAATAATAGCCAGTGTAGATTTATCAACAGATGTTAGCAACACACATTGGATATCTGGGGAGTTTGTGTCCACTTGTGTGGCCTGCACGCCTAAGTGTATGCCTACCCATATGGCAAGACCACCCGAAGGGCGGCCTTTCCCCCCAGTAACTGCAGGAATTTCATAGCTTGCAAAGCCAGGACTGGCGCTCACCTCAAAGGGCCAGGTTTCTTGCATCAAGCAGATATCGTGTGTGGTCATAAAGGAGGACCACTCTGGTACAAGTAGCTTACTCTTTAAGCCTGCCATGTTCCACAAGAGGATTTTTATATTTCCTTCCGTAGCCTTTACTTTGTCCCTCTCTTCCCCTGGTTCTCTAGGTAATACCTGGTCCGGGCTCTGTTCTGCCCTTGTCTCCTCCCGTTCTGATACATACAGACAGGGGTCCTCAAAACTAACTGGGGATAGTGTCTTTTCCTGTATTGCATCCCCCTCATCTAAATTACCCTCATTATGTTCTCGTAGGGGCAAACCAATCTGAGTGAGTCAGTCCACCTCCTCGAGGACACTAAACCTGTTCCAATGGGCTTGTAATGGGTAGATCGAGGTGGGTGGAAGAAAACCCTCCCTAGAAGGCAGCCAGTGGAGAATCTTGTTCGGGTGGGAGAGATGGTTTCTCATATACTGTGGTCCCCTTTGGTAAGTTGATTTATGGATTGGAGTTGGATAGAAATAAGACAAGTGTAGAGGAAAGATTTGGGACTCTGTGAAAAGAAGTTCTACAGATATGGTCAACAGCAGAGGGATCCCTAAAATTAATTGTAACAACATCCCCTGCCACAGTTTTGGGACCCCTTCCAATCCATTCTACTCTTCTCACTGCCAATATATGACCCGAAATGCTAGGAGGTAAGGGTCTGTTTAAATTCAGCCACTGTATGCACTTGTTGTGTAAATCTACCTCCTGTTCTCTCTTCCCCTCACTAAGGGACGGAACACCCAATAGGGCAACTACATATGGTTGTGCTTCTGGGGGCAAGTTTATTGACGGCAATCGGTTGGAAGTTGCCGTAAATGGGGGAGGTCTCGATGTTGAAGCAGCATTTTTTGGTGCCGTATTTTTGCCCTTCTTAAGATGTTGACTAGATTTGTCAGTTTGGCCCACAGCGGGAGATATGGTAGGACCTAGTGGGTTAGCTACAGATGTAGGAGGAGGTGTTGGGTTTGTGAGCTTGGCAGCAGTAGTTGCTGGTCCTAATTTTTTGTTTGATGCCACTGGAACAGCGGACTTAGCTGCTTCAGAACAGGGTGCCTTAGTAGGGGCACCCGTTGAAGCATGAGGTGCCAAATTACCTTGGAAGCTTTGTGGCTTCGTGTCCCTGTAGTCCTATTATTTAACATTGAAGATAGTCTATCCACTTTTGAGACCAGGGGTTTGATGTGGGAAGCGATAATTTGCTCTAAGCTATTCTGTAAGTCCGTCACCATATTAGTGACCCAGCATGGTATCCCTGTAGTTGAATGCCGGGGTGTTCGGATGGAGTTTCTAAATTATGGTTAGGCTGTTTCTTAGTCCCAAGATTCTTAGGAAGACTCTCCTTTTTTTTCTTGGAGCCCACCCTACCAAGTTTGGATTTTGCCACAGGAGAGGGGGAAGTCAAAATACAAGGTTGATCGTCGTTAAAGTTAATAGAGGACTCAACCGGGCCGGTGGTGAATCATCAACCACTGAGGTCTCAACCGGGATCTGTGCACAGGGGAGCTCAGCATAGGTGGATGTTAGATAAGAGTCCAGGATCGTGGGATCGATGGCAATGACCGAGCAATCTTCTACGTGGTCTTTAGAGCTTATTGTAGGTGGGAAAGATAATCTTCTTTCGGTATTTTCAATTGCGTTGGCAACCACCCCTATGGTTTGTTGCAGCATTTTATCAATGGCCGTCAATGTTGGGAGGGATTGCGGCATTGTGGCCTGAAGTCTGGTGTTTGGGCGAGAAGCAGATGTTTTAGATTTCTTGCCCTGGATGCTCATTTTGCTTGGGGGGGGTTCTCCCTTAGATAACGGTAAGGCGCAGGAGATAGTACTTAAAGAAGCAAATAGTCCCGCACAAGAGAAAATGTGGCACTCACACTCTTAAGGGAGGCAGCTGGCTCAATAACCCTCAGCAGAAAATAAAATAAAACGAGGAGGAGCGAATGACAGTACCTTATTATTGAGGTCCAAGAGTTTTCAGGATTGAATACCGCCGGTAAGGGGGGTGGCCCGTCCCGTCCCCTGTTGTCCACTGAGGGCCACAGAGGGCCCGCCCTTGTCCCGGGCTTCTCCCGGCTGCTCCCTCGCGCGACTCGCGGGGCGAGAGGCGTTCCCTCCTGTTACGGCGCCTCCGGGCGCGTGGATGACGTCACGCTTGCGCCTGCAGCCTGGGGCAGCCGGGTCATGTAGTTTAACCCAGCTGCGGCGGCGGCGGCCAGAGCGAGCGGTCAGAACAGGGTCCCCCAGGTGTTGCTGGCTGGTGGCGTGGATGGCGCTGGAATGCCGTTTCCCTCACGGCGCTGGTAAGATTGACTGCTGCCCCCAGGAGCTCACGGCGCTCCCTCCTGTTATTGACTGCTGCCCAGAAGTATCACAGCCAGTTTATGTGCTTCAGCCGGGACATTTTTGCTCTCAAAAGTAACGAAGACAGCCAGCCAAAATCGCTGTACTCAAGGACAATCCCACGTAAGGTGGAGAAAGTCCCCACTAGGCACTGAGCAGTCCACGCGTCGCGCATCCTCAAGCAGGCCCATTCTATCTAATCTCTCCGGGGTGTGGATAAGCGGTACAGGAATTTGAAGCGTGCCAAGCGTAATCTATATGCATGTGTTCCAACCTTTTTCTTCTTATGTATATATTATTTTCACGTTTGCAATAGCAACAATTTTGTGGTCCTGAAGACGGCATGGGGTAATTATGTCCCTTTTTTGCTGAAACATGTTGACCCTGTTCCATACATAGACAGTTATTTGCTGAAAACTGTTGATTGCACTGTTTTAAGTTTGAGCTTTGAGAGATATTAATAAAGTTTTTTTCTCTCATTGTTCAATTTTAATTCACCATTTCTTACATATTTTTTGCACTGCTTGAATCACTCCCACACAAATCAATAGTTCACATCTGTAGGTCTATTTCAGGGTGGTTTATTGCTACAATCGTTTAGCTTTATACAAAACAAATCTGTGAGCTCCCCTTTTCCTTTTGAAAGGGTTGTAGCCCTTACGGCCACTAGGGTGACACTGGGAGGAGACCCAGATGATGACGCATGTCACCTTTGGTGAGTGATGGGAATGTGTCCTTTAAAAAGATGTTTTCTTTTCTTTTCTTCTCCAGCCTGTGAGAGGTTTTTAGGTTAGTGGTCACAGTTTTTTCTGGTCTCGTGTGGTTCTAATTGTTTGAGTAGACCCATGGATATTGTTGTTGTATATTCTATTTAAGGACAACAGAAGTTCATGCCTGCTATCTACACGCTCCTGCAACCAGGTCATTAAGCATCCATAATTTTCCCTCCACAAGTAGTCAGTATTCCTTTCCTACTTATTCAAATCCCCAAATATCTCACTGTCTCCCTAGCCCGGTGGACTGGGAACTTTGAGGTAAATTCCTCGGCCACATCCATCAGGGGAAACAAGATAGACTTAGCCGAATTCATGGTGACACCAGACAGGCCTCCAAATCTAGGAAATTGGTTCTCTAGTATCTGTTGGTCCAGGTTGTCCCGCAGGTTCCTAACATACAAAGTCATGTTGTCTGCGTACATGGACATACGAATCCCACATGGTGAGAACCCCAGTCCCCTATGGGAGTGAGGCTGTTACATGCCATTGCTATGGAGCCACTAAGGCCTGCATAGCAATGGCAAATAGTGTTGGCAACAGCGGACACCCCTGGTGAGTGCCTCTTGTCACTGGGAAGGAAGAAGTAACCACACCATTATTGCGCAAGTGGGCAATGGGCTGAGCAGGCAGGAAGGTAATCAGACGGAGGAATCTGGGGTTCAGACCTAGTCGAGGCAGTAGCGCAAAAAGGTAGGGTCCTTCAAAGGAGTCGAATGCCATGGTAGCATCCAAAAAAAACTGCAGCTGTGCGGAGATCAGGATCGATAGTGTGTACAAGAGCGAATAAGGTACGCAATGTGTTGGATGTAGACCTCCGGGGTACAAATCCTAACGGGTCAGGATGTATGATATGCATCAACAGGAGGAGCAGTTGGGAAGCTATGAGCTTGGCAATTGTTGTATTATCCATGTTAATCATGGCTATGGGTCAGTAATACTCGCAGTACTGGGATTCCTTACCAGGGTAAAGAATCATTACAATTAGGCCCTCTCACAGCAAGGGCGGGAAGGACGGCAGTAGCAAGGGATTCCTCATACATTGTGAGGATGTGCTGGGCCAGAGGTTGTGCATCTTCTTTATAGAAAGCTGTGGTCAGGCCATCCAAGCCAGGGACCTTGTCACCTGATAGCTCATTAAAGACCTGTATGATCTCGTATATGAATGGTTCGTCTATGAACTGCCTGTGGCCATACTCAAGTGATAGCAGATGCACCAAGTCAAAATAAAGAGTGAGATTTGTGGAGAGCCTCAGATTGCGTAGACGAGTAGGGAGAGGAGAAGAAGGCTGTCACCTCCCTCTGAATCGCCGCTGTTCTTACGGAGCTGGCCATCTTTCAATTCGACAATATAATTGCTGTCGCAGTTAACTGGGACGCAATTTTTTTTGGACTGGAAAAATGTGGTATCCCTGTTCAAATTATAAAGATAATGAGAAACATCTATCAAGGTGCTCAAGCCCGGGTGGTAATAAATGCCGATTTAATAGGGGCAGTTAATTTAAATCTTGGAACCAGACAATCTGTTCACCTTTTGAATGGAGCCCTGGCTATTAGAATTCGCGGAAATCCTGAAATTAAAGCTCTAATAGAAGGGATAGCGAAACTAAAACTTATCGCTGACGATATAATTTTGTATCTGTGCCCGGATAAACAGAATCTTGATCGGGCTCTAGAAGAATTTAGTCAATTTGAGCTAATAGGGGGATATAAAATAAACCAAATTAAAATCGAGATTTTAACATTGAATGTTGATTGCCATTTTTTACCCCCCAATTTAAAATCCCAATCTCTTAATGCAGAACCGATCAGATATCTGGGTATTTATGCCTCTAACCAATTTGAATAACAATTCAGTTTGAATTACTTAGCAATGCGGAATAAAATTATAGCCCTGCCCAATAAGTGGACTCTTGTACCTTTAACCTTGATTGGCTTTGTAGCACTTTTAAAAATGGCTATTCTTCCCCTATTAATATTTCTCTTTACAAATGTACCCTTGAAGATCAACTCCAACTATTTTAAAGAGATGGACTCAATAATCAGGGAATTCGTCTGGAATAGGAAGGTTTCTAGGGTTAAGCTGCCCATATTACAGCTGAAAACTGATCAGGAGGGTTTAGCCTTACCAAACGTTAAAAAACATATTATGAGGCAGCGATACTGGATCTCACAGCACGTTTACTGGAACCTAATGGTTTGTTAGATATGGTCTTTTTTATAGAATGATTCAGGAGTCTGGCTCACAAATTCCTATATTCTTAAAAACATCCAAACTACCAGCAAATCCTATATAAGACAATTCATGACTTTTCCAATAGACTGCTGTCTTTTTTTAAACAAGCCAGTTTCTCAGGAATTACCTACTTGAAGATAGAAGAGTGTAATCCTTTTGGTCTGCAAATCCACTCTAGCTGGCTTAAAAGATGGAAGGACTGTGAACTTGAGGAACTGGCCCACTTTTTAATTTCTAAGAAAGTAATCTCCTGGCAAGAGGTTCAAAATAGACATGGCAATTGAAATAAGCCCGGGTTTTGGGAGTATTTGGAGTATTTGCAGATTAAAAATGTTATATATAAATACAATTTACTGTCAAGTGGTGCCCCAACTAAGCAGGTAAATGCTTTATATAAAGCAAAATTAAAGGGGGTTGGAAAGTGGTATTCTCTGCTGAGAAAAAGCAACAAGCTTCCCCTGGTTGAAGATTTTGTGGGAAAAATAACCTGGGAAACCAATTGTTCTTTCTCTTGCCAGGAATGGCAGTCCATAGCCCAGTTAGGAAGTAAGGTTGTAAGAGCAGCCAATTTCAAAAGGATGGCTTTTTTGTCTCAGTGGTTGGCATACTACACTCCAAAAACTCTTAATAAACCCTATTGGGAAGTGGAAAATAAATGTTTTCGATGCCAGGCTCAAGGCGAGGGAGATCGACTCCACATATTTTTTAGTGTTCTTAACTCGCATTTTTTATGTGTCCAAAACTCGAAGTATTTTGGCGCAAGATCTGCTCATTATTAAGCCAGGCAATTAAAAAGAAGCTTGACCCAGAGGCAGAGGTAGTCCTCTTTGGCAGTTCCAAAGTGAGGTCTGACTTGACCAAAGCCGAAGAGACTTATACGTCGATTTGCTCCTCAGTTGCTCGCTCTTTAATTCTCCAAAATTGGAGATCTGAAAATGTACCATCCTACTCTAAATGGCTAAATAAAATGCAAAGGACAATGAGGTTTGAAGAAGCTTACGCCAAGAGGGTCGGTGCAAAAAAACTTACAACTGTTTGGAAGTTTTCTGATAATTGGGAAACAATGATAGAAACTGCGCACTTTAACACATTGCACTTTGTGTTTCTATACTTAAGGGAAGGCAGGATTGCATCTTAATGTCGCAGTTCTTTGTAAAGATATAATGATTACATCACTCATATAGGGATCTATGTGGTTGTTTGCTAGCTCTCTATAATCAAGGGTACAAGTGATCAAAGGTCAACAATTACAGGTTATCGTGAGGGCATGTAATAATGTAAACAATGTCTGTTACCATGTCAATCCTGCGATATTTTAGCTTGTAGCACTCTAGCACTTTAGAAATTTAGGAAGTAAGATCATGTCTTTGTTAAATTATTGCATGGGCCAGCCAGACTCTTGTTGTCTTTTTAAATATTTGATGATTAGGTATGGTTATTTAATCCATATTGGTTCCATCTGACCAATGAAAAAGAATGTGTTTTATTGTAAATTGTCGGTTTTTACTCCTGACGCTCAATTACATCTCAATGTATGTATTACCTTTATGCTCCCAGGACAACAGAAATATCAGGATTGTGTCACAATGATTTTATGCATACCCTCAGAATGTGTTGGCCTGTATCCCTGCTAGCCTACAGTGCACCATCTTAACCCCTAGCCTTACAGGTTAACAAATGTGTGTGCACCCTCAGAACATGATCCTGCAAAGAAATCGTTTTAACAGATCTAGAACCTTTTTGTTTGAACTCTCATGCATACCCAAAGAAATACACAAGAAATACTCGGTAAGGCGTTTCAATATTTATTAAAGAATTGCGATTCTTGTATAAAATACGTGATCTGTGATAATCAGTAGAATGAAATATGTTAGCATGATTAGCATTATGAGAATAGTGAAAATTCCACCATTGTGATAGAACAGTGAATGTATGCGGGCATGTAAGTACTGTGTATTGAGCACTCTTACCTAGCTATGCCTATCCTAGTTTTGCCTAGGGTGGGTGTGTGACGACGAAGGACAGGCCACAGAGGCGGACACACAAGGAACAGAACGCTTCCCTACTCACCTTTCTACCTGTCCCCTTCTTTATTTTCAGGATGTGCAGGCGCGACACTGGCCCTTTAATTCTGCCTCTGTTCCGCATCACAGGATTGAGTCAGGTGACTGGTTAGAGCTAAAAGACGAGGAAACCAAGGAAGACGCACTCTCGTTTGGTGGGCTGGAAAGGATGAAACGAGGATTCAAGGACAGGGATTGCTGTGTTCAGACCTTCGTCGTCAGGCCGGACCCCGGAGAGAGGAGGACCCTTACGGCAGACGCAGATCCCGATCCAGGCGCAGGAGCCTGACGCTTGGGAGCTGAAGGAGGAAGCACAGACGGGAAGCCGGACCCCATTCGGCAACTCAAGCAAGCCAGCCACGGCCCAGGAGGGTCGTGGCTTGACAAGGTACGGGACACCATGGGGCGGTATGACGCCGTACGGGGAGGGTGACAACAACAGGGAAGGCAGTGTATGTGGAGTGGGATCCAAAACCGCTCCGCTATGTTTAGGGACCTTCCTGCTGCTACCACAACCCCCTCACTGAAGAAGGTACTGGGTGTGTACTCCTGACACTTCTCCTCCCTGCAACCTGCGCACCAATAGTTAAATAGACAAACATTACTCTGACTGGGTGTTTCTTTTTTTTCTTTCCCCCTCTTACCTCCCTTTGTTATGTGCTCTGCCGGGTTTCAACTAGACATTTGATCACACCCCTAAGAAGAAGACGTTGGAAGCCCTTTCCCCCCCAGCATCAAAGGACAGTGAAGAAAAAAAGAGTGCGAACTGGCCTACAATGCCCACAAACCCTTGTTTCAGTTAACCCAATCAAAGCAACCCCTTTAACTGTGTGTCCGGGTCTGCTTCTCCACTGCGCCACAGGGTGATGGGGCAAATCCCTGCCAGGTGGACTAACTGCCCATTACCTGATGGCATGTGTCATCAGGCTGTTCGTCTTGTTGTAGGGCTGGACATCCCTCTTGTTGTTACACAGGAATCTGATGAGCTGGAATTCCAGCATGCAGTGACCTCTCAGTGTCAGTTGAGTGCCCCTCTGCCTCAAACAAGGAAGTGGTTCTGTATATATAATAAAGCACCCATGTGGCCATTTTGCAACCCCTGTCAATTGTTTATTTTAGTTAAATAGTGTTGACGCCTACTGGACAATAACAATTATGACATTTGCGTAATGAACTTTATCTCTTGTACTAAATGTTCAAGGTGTCGAGATAGTGTGCCTACGAAGTAGAAATGTAAGCAATGTTCATTCCGAAAATGTTATCCAGCATTGCCATGCATGCAAATCATTTTTAAAAGTCATTTTTTGTAAAAGAGCAGACAGGGCCGGTCTCAACACTGGTGGCGCCCTTTGCGACAAGGTTTTTTGGCGCCCCCCCAATGACCACCTCTACCACGGATTCCCTCACTAGCACCCTTTAACCGTGCCCCCTCAAGTCTCCATAACCACTGACTCTCAGATTCATTTAGTTTTATAGCACCACTCATACCAGTGTAAGGTGTCAGAGCACTTCACATCACACATACATTGCACAAAGACAATCATATGTGTGTAAATCAGTGTATAGGAAATGGTACATCAGAGAGTAGTAGAAGGTGTAGTGTAGGAATGACATGTCATCGATACTGGTAGGCAATATGGTTTATCAGTCCTTATTCTGGTAAAGGGTAAAATCAGAATGTAAAACATAATATAATTGTTAGGGTTTCTCTTTAATAATAAAAATAGTTTTCCAACCAAATGAATCCTTTTGGCAGGATTAGGATAATGTAAGACTCGGCAGAAAAACATTGCTTTAACATATACCTTGCAGTTTGCATGCAGCTCTTTGATGACAGTTAATAGCTCAATGATCTATATTAGAATTTTAAATTATAAACAACAAGTAACGGAAGGAGCTCTCTTACAAAAGCAGGAACCCACTGACCTATTTACATTATATGCACTTTGTTATCTGCATGGTACACGTTCTTAGCAGCAGGCATTTTAACCCTTTGCGCTACCTTAATATGAGTCAAAACTTCCACTAGACAAACCTCTGGTCTCTTTCCAGGAAGGCAATTAATCAACGGAGTTCCCTTGACATTTCAATTTATGACAGAAAATGACTGGAGGCCAGGAATGCGGTAGCAAGTGCTTTTAAGTCTTCAGGCTTTCCCTGCAGCTCAGATCGGAACGTTATTTAGGCCTGTTAGAATTGCACTGTGACTATCTTTAATACTGTTTTTAAAATCTTAAAAGCTGAATTTGCACTTTAACAAGCCAAACTTGTGGCTTTGCTTACTGCTCTCACGCATAAGGCTCCTGGTTTCCAGCTCCCCTAGTGCTCCTAGTGACTGCCCCGGTAGCAGCCAATCACGCTGCGAGAGGGCAGAGCTGAGGGCGGGGAACGGAGGCAAAAGGCAGGATGCAGTGCTGGTGTTCCCTATTAGGCTTTCCCTGCCGCTCGAATCGGAACATTATTTAGGCCTGTTAGAATTGCTCTGTGACTATTTTTAATACTGTCTTTAAAATCTTAAAAATTGAATTTGCACTTTAAAAAAGCCAAACTTGTAGTTTTGCTTACTGCTCTCACGCATAAGGCGCCTGGTTTCCGGACCCCCTAGTGCTCCTAGTGACTCCCCCGGTAGCAGCCAATCACGCTGCGAGAGGGCGGAGCGGGGAACGGAGGTAAAAGGCAGCACGCAGCGCAAGAGTTCCCTATTAGACTTTCCCTGCCGCTCGAATCGGAACGTTATTTAGCTCTGTTAGAATTGCACTGTGACTATTTTTAATACTGTTTTTAAAATCTTAAAAATTGAATTTGCACTTTAAAAAAGCCAATCTTGTAGCATTGCTAACTGCTCTCACGCATAAGGCGCAATGCTTTCCGGCTCCCCTAGTGCTCCTAGTGGCTCCCCCGGTATCAGCCAATCACGCTGCTAGAGGCGGGGAGCTGAGGGCGGGGAATGGAGGCAAAAGGCAGGACGCGGTGCGGAAGTTCCCTATTAGGCTTTCCCTGCCGCTCGAATCGGAACGTTATTTAGGTCTGTTAGAATTGCACTGTGACTATTTTTAATACTGTTTTTAAAATCTTAAAAATTGAATTTGCACTTTAAAAAAGCCAATATTGTATCTGTGCTTACTGCTCTCACGCATAAGGGGCCTGGTTTACGACTCCCCTAGTGCTCCTAGTGGCTCCCCCGGTAGCAGCCAATCACGCTGCGAGAGGGGGGAGCTGAGGGCGGGGAATGGAGGCAAAAGGCAGGACACGGTGCCGGAGTTCCCTATAGGCTTTCCATGCCGCTCGAATCGGAACGTTATTTAAGCCTGTTAGAATTCCACTGTGACTATTTTTAATACTGTTTTTAAAATCTTAAAAATTGAATTTGCACTTTAAAAAAGCCAATCTTGTAGCATTGCTAACTGCTCTCACGCATAAGGCGCAATGCTTTCCGGCTCCCCTAGTGCTCCTAGTGGCTCCCCCGGTATCAGCCAATCACGCTGCTAGAGGCGGGGAGCTGAGGGCGGGGAATGGAGGCAAAAGGCAGGACGCGGTGCGGAAGTTCCCTATTAGGCTTTCCCTGCCGCTCGAATCGGAACGTTATTTAGGTCTGTTAGAATTGCACTGTGACTATTTTTAATACTGTTTTTAAAATCTTAAAAATTGAATTTGCACTTTAAAAAAGCCAATATTGTATCTGTGCTTACTGCTCTCACGCATAAGGGGCCTGGTTTACGACTCCCCTAGTGCTCCTAGTGGCTCCCCCGGTAGCAGCCAATCACGCTGCGAGAGGGGGGAGCTGAGGGCGGGGAATGGAGGCAAAAGGCAGGACACGGTGCCGGAGTTCCCTATAGGCTTTCCATGCCGCTCGAATCGGAACGTTATTTAAGCCTGTTAGAATTCCACTGTGACTATTTTTAATACTGTTTTTAAAATCTTAAAAATTGAATTTGCACTTTAAAAAAGCAAAACTTGTAGCTTTGCTTACTGCTCTCATGCGTAAGGTGCCTGGTTTCCGGCTCCCATAGTGTTCCTAGTGACTCCCCCGGAAGCAGCCAATCACGCTGCGAGAGGGCGGAACTGAGGGCGGGAAATGGAAGTAAATGCATTGTGGGAGCGCCGGCGGCGCGCTGAAGGTGCGCCAAAGGCTAGCCTGTCTGCACCCGTCTGCGCCCTTCCGGGCCCAGGGGCCAGTCCCCATGCTCGATTCATCACTTACTCATCGGATATACTGAAAACGGTGCATTCTACCCACGTGCGCCTTGCGCATGAGGCTCGGCTCCCCCATATTGGCTCAGGAAATCTTCATTAAACGGAGCTCCTTCCCTGAAATTCAGAACCTCACTACCCCCAAGCATAGCACTCAGAGGGAGGCTACACTCAGGGATGTGCCCATATCTGTATATTACCTTAACACCCGCTCCCTTGTTAAACATCAACTGGATATTTTTCTTCTCTTGCTCTCTGATAAACCTAATATCCTGTTATTGATCGAAGCTTGGCTCACTGATGACTCTGATCCAGATATGTTGGCGGCACTACCCTCTGACTACTATATTATTCATGCCAATCGTCAAAGTAGGGGGGCGAGTTGCAGCCATCATTCACACTTACTTCAGGTTCTGCTCCTTGACATGCCTCCCTCTCAAGGAGACTGAGAACTTAGTTATAAAACTCGAATCAGCTAACGATTCTTTTGTCTGTGTATTAATATATAGACCACCATATCGGATGCCTCATTTTCCTTTATCACTTAGTGAACAGGTGGCTAAACTCGTGATTGAGCATGCCAAGGGCCTCCTTGTAGGTGATTTTAACTATTGGTACAATGACCCCAATGAAGGGCCACAATCAGCTGAGATGTCTGATCTTCTCAGTAACTTACATTTTTCCCAGCAGGACTTATCGCCCACCCATCTAAAAGGGTAGGTCCTCGCCCAAGTCTAGTCTAATGGCCTGTCAATTTCTACTCTCACAATTACGCCTTGCATTTGGTCCGATTACCACTTCCTAAAATTCACTTTCGAATTCCCGCCCACCGAGAAAATTAATACGTTCGAAAGAGGCCTTGCTAGGAAATGGAACTCCATTAACAAAGAAGACTTCTTTGTTACACTATCTAATACAGCTCCATGCCTTCGCAGGGATGTCAATATCACGGAAAGGAATGTATTTGAATGGCTATACAATGCCAGTAATAAGCATGCACCCCTAAAAAAAGTTAAACTAGCCCATCGTGTGGATGCACAGAGATGGTTCTCCAATGAACTCAAGACTCAGAAACTAGCCTTGCGCCATCTGGAGAGGCAGTGGCGTCTGTAGTACTTTCCCGAAAAAAAACTCCTGTATATCGCTGCCCGGAAAGACTACAAGCATTCTTACTACCAAAGTTGCCAAATTTTCCACACGCATTATTAACTCCAATAAAAATTCTAAAGAAATTTTCACCATAATCGATGAACTATTTAACCCTGAGCAAATGCTCCTGAAAGCCTTGCCCTCCCAAGCACTGTGAAATTCACCAAATGATTATTTGATTGATAAAATCACTATCATTAAGGCCAGTATTCCCAACCACCCGGTCACCCTTGACCCGCCTGTTTTGCATAGTAACAACCATACTCTTAGCTGCTTTCCCACTATCAGCAATGAGACTTTCCAAGACCTACTATTCAAAGTCAAATCAGGTTCCCCTTCCAACTGTTGCCCCCCCATATACTCAACCATTGCTTCTTAATCCACTCCGGACCCGTACTTGCCCTCCTGAAGGAGTCAGTTTTATCTGGCATAGTCCCTTCGGCTTTTAAGAAAGACATAATGGTACCCCTCTTGAAAAAATCTGGAGCTGATCCCGCACTCTTATATAATTATCGCCCGATCTCCTTGCTCCCCTTTCTGGCAAAGGTCCTAGAGGGCCACATAGCTAAATGCCTCTCCAACTTCCTAGAGGAGTCGAAATATCTGGATTCTCATCAGGCCGGTTTCAGGCCAGCTCACTCCACCGAGATCGTGATCCTCGCTGTCCTGGATACTCTCTGGGATAACGCTGATAGAAGCTCCCCTCAGGCACTGGTGTTATTGGATCTCTCTGCCGCTTTTGACACGGATGACCATACAATCCTGCCAACCGTGTCAAACAGGCAGGTGTCCAAGGGTTGGCAGCCCGGTGGCTCACTTCTTTTCTGGAGGACCGCTCACAGGCTGTTCGTCAAGGGCATTTCTTGGCTCCTCCATGCAATACTACCTGTGGTGTTCCTCAGGGCTCGGCTCTCTCTCCCCACCTATTCAATCTTTATATTGCCCCCCTGATTCAGTCTCTCAAAGACAGGAAGGTGTCGGTATTCAACTATGCAGATGACCTCCAACTTGTCTTTAAGATTGACAACCTGCACAGCTCTATCACCGATTTCCAGGCCACCATGCTGCATATCCAATGTTGAAGTGATCACAACCATCTTAAATTAAACCCTGGTAAGACAGAGATTGTTCTTACTGTGGACAGCCATACATTTTGGGGCCCACACTATTTGCCATCTGAGCTAGGATCTCCTCCCCTTCCTTCCACTTCGGCCAAAAGATTAGGAGTCTCTGTCGACAGTGACCTCTCATTGAAAACCCAGGTTGGTGCGGTTGTGTCCAAGTGTTTTTTTCAAATGCGCAAGATCAGGAAAATACATCGCTTTCTCACTCAGGACGCACTGATCCAGGACATAATAGCCACTGTTCTATCACACCTGGATTATGCCAACTCTGTGTATTTAGGCATGCCACCTTACCTGCTTAAACGTCTGCGGATGGTCCAGAATCATGCAGCACGATTGGTCTTTCAATTACCTAGATGGCAACCAGCAACCTCACTGATGAGGAAATTGCATTGGATCCCCATTTCCCAGTGCTGTGCTTGTAAAACTGTGTGCCTCATTTTTAAATCTCTGCATGGTATCAGCCCTACGTTCATCAACAGCCTGATACTCAGGCACACCCCCATGCGCAACCTAAGGTCTGCCCATCTCTCTCTCCTTTTCACCCCGGTGTTTAAACAGGTACGTCAAGGCGGCCACAGATTTGACACCCTTGCTCCCAAACTGTGGAACTCCCACCCGTTGGAAATACGGTCTTGCACAGACCTTATGCAATTTAGGAAGTCCCTGAAAACCTGCCTATTTGCACAAAGTTAGACTCTATGCCCCTCTTCGACAGCATTCAGAGCCTTTTAGTGCCATGAAGCCACCCGGCATACGTGCGCTCTATACATTTTTATTAACATTAACATTTTAAAATGATAATATGCATCGCGCATCAAGGGAGCCGTGTGCTGAGAGGAACTTGCCGGTGGTGTGCAACAGGGCTGCGAGCGTTGCAGGGACTCCATCCCCCAGGAGTCCCTGCCTGACCAACACCTACCACCTGGTCCGCTCTTCTTGTTGCCCCGCCCCAGCCCACTGTGGTGTACTTTAACAGGCTGCTCCTCCTACATCGTGGGTGTGCCTTTCAGACTCTGCCTGCGGGGAGATTACGAACGCTGGATTTACCTGCAGCTTTCCCCTGACTGCTGTTTCCCTTGCTCTCCTTGACCTCGCCGCACCCGCTCCGCGGGTGCCGCATCGCGCATCTAGGGAGCCGTGTGCTGAGAGGAACTTGCCGGTGGTGTGCAACAGGGCTGCGAGCGTTGCAGGGACTCCATCCCCCAGGAGTCCCTGCCTGACCAACACCTACCACCTGGTCCTCTCTCCTTGTTGCCCCGCCCCAGCCCACTGGAGTGTACTTTAGCAGGCTGCTCCTCCTACATCGTGGGTGTGCCTTTCAGACTCTGCCTGCGGGGAGATTACCGATGCTGGATTTACCTGCAGCTTTCCCCTGACTGCTGTTTCCCTTGCTCTCCTTGACCTCGCCGCACCCGCTCCGCAGGTGCCGCATCGCGCATCAAGGGAGCCGTGTGCTGAGAGGAACTTGCCGGTGGTGTGCAACAGGGCTGCGAGCGTTGCAGGGACTCCATCCCCCAGGAGTCCCTGCCTGACCAACACCTACCACCTGGTCCGCTCTCCTTGTTGCCCCGCCCCAGCCTGTCACCACTCCCATATATTGGTCGTAGTACCCCGCTGCGCGGGAGCGGCGCCGGGCGAAGACCGGGCCAAGAGCGGGCCCGTCTGTGGCCGTCCAGGGCCGAAGGAGGCCGGGCTGGGCCACCCCTCCTGACATTTGGACTTCGGGACAGTCGTAACGCACCCTAATATTGCATACAGCCCTTTACCTTTTCACACTAATGTAAGTTGTGCGTTATATGCCTCGTATCGCATAACCGTGTCTATTGTGATTTTAATTTTTACTTCTTAAAGGACCTTTTTAAAAAATTAACGAACGTTGTTTTTTCCTACTTCTCCATACCCAAGATGTCTTCATCGGATTTGGACCCTTTACCTAACACCGTAGGGGTATCTATTCTTGGTCCATTGGATAAATATTTTTCTAGAGTTAAAAGTGAGGTTGATAGAGAGATTACACTGGCAGAGAAGCGTGTCGAGCGCCGTTTCTCTATTGAACTCTTGAAAAAACAACCACTCCCTGCTCTTCAGAAGGTTGACACGTGTTCCTTATCAGACTTAGCTATACATAAAGAAACTGATGCTGATTTATTCAGCACAGAAAACATACCACTAATATTCCCAGAGACCCAATTAGCTCAAGATGCCATTATAGCTCTTTCTGATTCTAATATTATTGAGTCAACCCAAATATCCAATTCCTTAATTGACCTTAGTACACCTTTACCTATTGATGTGATTCCCCTTCATAACATAAACGTATCTTCTCCTGTGTTTACACCCTTAGCATTAGACTTACAACCGATCATTGTATCTGATAAAAAGTCTAAAAAACCTCTTACTAGGGGGATCAATAGCGTTTTTCGCTCCCCGCCGAGAAAGAAGAGAAGAAAGGGAGGAGTCAGAAAGGGGGATAGTTTTCTCCCCATGGCCACTAGTAACATGTATTTCCCACACAAGACAATTAAAGATGCAGGGAAGGCAGACTCTATAGGGTATCCAACCGTTACTTCGAAACTTGCCCCTAACTATAAAGGGCTTTTAGAGGATATTGAGCGTATCCTAAAAGCTTTAATACTTCCTCTAACTGAAAGAGTCAAAAGGTTGGGGGAGAAAATGGATCAGATCCTGCCAGCGAAAAGTGGGACAGATCATCATTTACCTACTAATCAAAGTAAAATGCCCTCTGCAGCTAAACAGCATTCCAAATACTTACCTAGGCAACAACTTGATACAACTACAACCAACAACACGCCAGCCGCTACAAAACCAAATGAAGCAGCGGGCGTTAAAATTGCCACAGTCACGGAAAAAATAAACAAAGAAAAAGCCCATATAAGTGTATCAAAAAGAGGTCAAAACACAAAGGATTTCCCTAGTAAGGCTACCAACATAACCAGAACTAAACCTAGTACTGTAACTGCCCTACCCCCGGAATCTTTAAACTATGTTATTATTCTTACAGGTGTTCCGGCATTGTCAGTTGGAAACATAGAATATAATTCTAGTCTTAAAAACAAAGTCATCCACTGGCTGCGTAAGAATAGACCACTCTCTCCACACCTAAATGGAGACATAGTGTCAGTGAGACGCTGTAACTGGATAGGCTCACGACCCAAGTATATCGAAGGGGACGTGATAATAGTCAATTTCAAAGACCATAGACTGGTCCCGTATATTAGTGACTGGTTTCCCGGGAGATGCGAGGGGGGTATTTCAACGCGGAATCTGAGTTACTTCTACCCAGAAGCCCTGATGACGCCCCTAAACAATCCGCTAACGCTATCTATGAACTACCCTCCAATGAAGCATAGATCTGATGTATCATATAGAACTACTAGTACAACTCGGAATCAGGCTGTACATAGATATTACAGCGAGCATGATACCCCTCTCCACCAACCCATGTCCACAAATCATCCTTCTTTGACGCGTAGACCTGATCCAATATATGGACGAAATCTCACCCCGAACCCGACTGCTCAAAGATACTATAGTAAGAACGTTAATTCTTTTTTCCAACCTATGTACCCAAATCTACAACAACCCTTGGTTGATAATAATCATCTTCACATCAATAATCCCAGGGAATACTGGGACATACCATTATCTAACCTATTCCATCCCCCGGGAGAGGAATATCCAGGGTGGACTCCAAGTAATAACATTCCCCTAAGAAACCGTTTTGATCCACTAGTGGGAATGGAGGGATTAGATTGACCATTAGTCAGCCAAAAGGAAAACGTAGCTCCCAGAGGAGAGTTGAAGTTGAGGGAGAATGAGGGTGAAAGATGGAAGGATACCTTTGTGGAGGATGTCTCAGCCTGTGACCCACTGATTGTTAACCCACTAGAGCCAGAGGTTATTATTATCTCAGAATGTGAGTCGAATTTATCAGCCACAGGACAACTTTTGGCAACTCGACCAGAACTTGTGGGTGACAATTTGGGGGAACCAAGGCTGCGCCTAATCTCCTGGAATATCGCAGGTCTTGCTGGTAGATTAGAGGATGAGGCTTGGTTAGATTATGTGGGCGGTCATGATATCCTGTGTTTTCAGGAGACATGGAGCCGAACGTCCCAGGACATTGATGGCTTTCAACCGTTTAATGTTCTGGCAGTGCCATCACCAGCAGGGAGGGTAAGGGGCGGGATAATGACAGCAATTTCCCTTAAATTGAACAATTTGGTAACTTCTAAGATAGTGGATAGCCCATGGTACCCATTGCTTTTGTTGGAAAATCTGTTCCCTGAGCCGCTGTTACTGATAAACTGGTATCACAATGTCTTTGATGACAATGAGATATCCGTAATTATGAGCCTGGAGGAAGTAATATGTAAGGCACGCAGTGACCGGCCGCTATTATTCGTCATCTGGGTTGGTGATTTCAACTGTTCGCTGTGTAAATTTGGTGGCTCAAATGTGTGTGGTTTGGAGGATCTAAATGAACAACCCCTGATACACTTTAAGCACACACCACAGGGGAACGCTCTAAATAACATCATTGTTTTAAATGATCTATGCATAGTGGAGCCTTGGGTTGCCCCTAATTCATCACCAATACCAACCTTTCAGGGAACTAGAGGTTTGATGAGTGTCATTGATTTTGCCATTGTGTCTAGTAGTTACTTCCATTATGTTGACAAGCTTGAGGTAATTGCAAACGCTGCAAGTGATCACAACCCCCTAATGTTATCTTTGTGTTGTCCTGTTACTATAAAACATCCAGTTTGGGAGCAACCAATAAAATATAACAGGAACCAAGGTGTCATTTTGAAGTGGGGGAAAATAGATGCTGTAGGTTTAGAGGCAGAGATCTTAAACGCCCATAGCTCTGAATTTGAGTCATGTTTAGCGCCTAAATCCGATCCTGAAAAGGTCATTAGGAATTTTGAAACTTTATGTGGGCAGGTGGCCGAGCATCTTAGAAAACCAATTGGGAAAAATAACCCAAAGGGTTTTAGATGGTTTGATGCCGTGTGCTCTGCATGCATCACACAAATCCCTAAAAATGGCACTACAACAAAAACCAAGGAATAAGGAGTTGGTAAGAACGACTAGAATGGCCTATAAAGAGGCTATCAGAAAAAGAAAGCAGGACCTAAAAAACCTTGCTTGGGAAGATCTAGAGAAAGCCTCAGAGCTAAAAGATAGTAGGCTTTTTTGGGAAGTAGTGAATCGTCCCCTTTTTATGAGTGATAATAAAGATAATATAGTGATGCAGATTACTGGTGAATCGTGGGAAGCCCATTTTGGAAAAATCTTTAACCCAAATGCAATATCACCTTTGGGCTTGCTGGATGACACTAGGGAGTTGGTGGCCTCATCCACAGCTTTCTCTTTAAGTTCCTCACTTGCATTGCAAGAGGTGGAGGAGGCCTTGAGGAAAGGTATACTATTAAAAGCCCCTGGTCCGGATGCTGTGCCTTTGGACTTTTTTAGGCATAACATTGATGTATGGGCACCGTTGTTGCTAAATGTGTTTAGGGCAGCTGTTATTGGCCGTATCCCTGCATCATGGAAGGAGGCAGTGGTGGTGCCGATCTTTAAGAAGGGTGATAGGTGTGATCCCCGATGCTATCGCCCTATATCTTTAATTGATGCATCATGCAAATTGTTGGGAAGGGTTATCCTGGCCAGACTGGAAACATGGGCAGATTCTGTGGGCCTTATTGTGAACTCCCAATACGGATTCAGAAGAGGAAGGGGGACGGTCGAACAGTGTCTGAATCTGGCACTAATTATAGGCAAGTACATGAAGGCAAGGAGTTCATCCATCCACCTTGCCTTCATGGACTTGTCAAGTGCTTTTGACACTGTTTATAGAAGCAAGCTATGGCAAATGATGGATGACATGGGTTTCGAGGAACCTCTGGTTACATTGCTCCGCAGATTGCATGCAGCAACAACTGTGGCTATAAGGTTCGGACCAGGGGGGGAAAAAACAAAATCTATTCCCTCAACCGAGGGTGTGCGACAAGGTTGCATTTTAGCGCCTTTCTTGTTTTTAGTATATACAAACGGCCTGGAGAAGTACTTGTTGGATCACTGTTGTGACTTTCCAAAGATAAACAGTAGGAGTATTCCCATGCTTTCTTATGCCGACGACACGGTACTAATGACCCTTACAGGAAATAGTATGCAGGTTTGTCTTGATGCCTTTAATACCTTCATGCTGGACCTGGATCTGAAGGTAAATTTTGCAAAATCCTTCGCAATGGTCTGTGATCCAAAAGGGTCAAAATGCAGGAAGTTCATAGTAAATGATTTTACCATTGAAAAGGTAGACAACTTTAATTACCTGGGAAATCTTTTTAATAACAAACTGAGCTGGGCCCCACTAATGAAGGCTCGAGTACAGATTGCCAGTCGATCCATAGAGGGCCTGTTCCGCTTTTGTGGTAAGCTGGGTCAAAAACCGGTGGCACACCTAAAAACCTTGTATAGATCTAAATGTCTATCTGTGGCCACTTATGGGGCAGGGGTATGGGGGACCGAAAGTCCTGCCACAATACAGGTCATGGAAAATACATTTTTAAAACGCGTATTATCCATTCCATTGGGTTCATCAAATATTTTCTGTCATGATGAAATGGGAATGAGTTATGTGACTGATATCATTCGTCTCTCGCCTTTGTTATTATGGGGTAAAATATGGCTATCTGAGGACCTCCAGTTTTCTAGAGATATTCTCCTAGACTGTAAGAGTCTTGATAATCCAAAGCAGATCCCTTGGTTGTCATTTGTCAGCGATATGTTGCATAAAATAGGTTTGGGTCACGTTTATGACAACCCTGAAAATATCCAGGGAGACATTAAAACCCAAATTAAAACAAGTTACAGGAAATCCTTAAACACATTATGCTCGGATAAAATACAGCACCAGTTTTATTTAACTTTCACAACCCATGTGCAATGGCGGTTTTATCTTACAAGGTTTAGGCTAAACATTCTTCACTTTCTTTTCGCCTTTCCAAAACAAGGGGGTTGGTGTGAGAGGCTGCCCCCTTGCTCATGCAAAAACAGAGCTAGTCAGAATACCTTACACGTTGTCCTCTTTTGTTCTTTATATCAGGAACCAAGGATTAGATTTATCAAACCTATCCTGAAGAGGCGGCAACCATGTAACTCTAAAGAAGGTTTTGACTACTTGTTATCACTATCAACTCCTGGAGTATGTTCCACCATGTTAAATTTTATACGAGTGTCACTCCAGATTAGGAAACGGTATGGCTAAATTTTGGCCTTAGACTTATACATTGTTGTGGGAACCTGTATTTATCTGTTGCTGTATGATGGCCACTCAATTATAATTATTGTGTGTAATAATACTGGCTGGCCTAGGGTGATTAATATGGATCCTATTGTCTGTATGTCCTTATTCAGTCAAATGATTTCTGGAATGTATTAGTTTATGCTTTTTCATTTTCTAAATGTGTAAATTACAGATGGTTCATTTTAAAATTGTAATCATGTTTCGTAATTTAAAATGTATACTTTTATGATTCTTTGTATGAATCGAATAAAGTTTTTGAACCGAACCGAACCGAATAGTTGGCTACAAGGCGTTTGCCCACCCTTACCGTGTGCAGGTGCCACATAGCATTTTCAGTAAGATGTAGCTCTTGCAGAAGGCATACATCTATCTGGTGGTGCTGCAGGTGGGCCAGTAAATGTGGCACCCTGCGTTTATCATTTAGGCCTTGCATGTTCCAGGTAAAGCATTTAAGCAAGTGCATTGAAGTGAGAGGAAGGAAAATAGATCACCTGTTACTCATGAAAAGTGCATCTGACCCGTAAGCACACAATGAAATGCTGAGTAACCGTGGAAGAAAGGAAAAAAAAACAACATTTCACAGCCGGCTGACTGCAAACAGCAACAGCACCCCAACAATCCACCCACCACCCACTTCGGCCCCCCAAATAGGCCACACCCATCCCACCCACCATCCCAGCACCCCCAAATCCTAAACCAATGGAAGCAACAACCCTCCCCCACCCACTTTGATCCCCAATCAGGCCAAAGTCTGCAATTCCCCCCTATCATGCAACCCCAAGAATAGAAGAAATTAACACAACAAGGGAGTCATCCTGTGGGAACAAGCAAGAGTACCAATTCTCCCCCAACCAATGTACAGCTGGCTGGCTGGGAAGAGCAATAGTTTAGAAGCCAGGGGCCACCCAGATAGGACGCCCACCCATCCCACCAACCACCAATGCTGCTGTGTCCACAGCTGGAGTTTAGTGTTAGGCCTTTCAACATTTGGATAGATCAAGTGGGGAGCAGCCCTTTACATCTTCAGGCAGTGTGTCCCATAGACCTTTTTGGTGGTCCCAATGACCCTTAATTATTGTTGCTAAGTGGCCCGATTCGGTGCTCCGGGCCATGGTGGACGAGTGCTAGCTGGACAGCGGGAAGGTTTTGATGGATTTAGTGGCAGCTCTCGGGTCTATGAAGAAGTGGGTGTTTCCCAAATGAAGTATTTGCAGCTTGGATTGGTAGATCAAAGAATATTTTGCATCATGCTTCTGGAGTGAGTGTATGATCAGCAGGAGATTCCATTTAGCTGTCTACACAGTGATAGTAAAGTTCAGGAAGATAGATATCCCGTTTATGTGATACTACAGGGCCTTGTGCTTCCTTTCCAGGTGGAAGCCCTTGTCTCAGTCTCTATCATGCAGCAGCTGGGCTATGATCGGTTGGGCAGGAGTGCCCGGGGGAGGAGGCTGACCAAGGGATCTATGTGCCCATTCAACAATGAGCATGGCAGAGAGGGCATCCCCGGACAATGTTTGTAGCATTTTTTCCACGGAATTCTGCATTTGGATCATTGCCATTGATTCTGCCACCCCAAGGATTTGCAGATTATTATTCCGTAAATGTGATTCCAAATCCTCGTTCTTATTGTGGATGGCCTTAAAAACATTTTCCATTTGAAGAAGTTTCTCACCAGGCGAATGTTAACCATCCTCCACATACAATGTGCGGTGTTCTAGGTGATCGATGAGCAAATCTTGATTGTCTCTTATAAGACAGTCAGCAAGCCAATGTTGGTATCTATTGCAGGCAGAATGTGTGTAAGATGTAAAAACATACTGCGGATGTTAGACTCCTGGAAGATAACCTCTCTATCCACCTGGCTCAACGTGAGTTTGGACTGCCAAGTATCGAATTTCCCCATTCTGCACTAAGAAGATGTCTACTGCATTTAATTTAGAAAGCGAGGGAAGGCACTCAAAGCGGGGGTCGCTGCATCCGGTCCTAGCCTGTTTTGGGGTTCCGCCTCACCCCAAAGCCTGACAAGTGGAGGACATGTGCAGACTTCACTCGCTCAGACACAGCCACAGCACTGACTGGGGGCACACATAATCAGAAATTAATTTGACCCCTGCAGTATGAGCAGATATAATGTCCAGTGAACAGCGATTAGAGACCCCAGAGAGTCCAAAAGCTAGGCCATGTCCCGCCCAAGAGGAGCAAACCCGAGGGGACACGAGCAGGTCAGATCGCACTAGTCTCCTAATGTGAAGCTGTTGGCACACCATTGGGTAGTCAATGCCCCCAGAATTGACAAATGGCAGATCCAGGAGACAGGGAGTAAGTTCTCTGCTATAACCGCAGGTATTAGAATGAGGTCTCTGTCCTCTCAATATCCTTAGCAGAGCGATCAGGTCAAGTTCACCACGCAGGCCTCTCAGTGGGACATTGAAAGAACATAGCTGCATCCAGGAGGGCCAGGAAAGCAGTGTCAGGCATATCCCTCTTTGCCTGCATGCACTGAGGCCAGTACCCACTTGATGGGATGCCCGACCAAGCAGCCTGATGGCTCCCAAATCGAGCCCTCAGCTTGCGTGGGAGATGGCAGTTTACTACTATCACTTCACAAGTCTAGGGGAGTGCTCACACCCCAGGTTGGCCCGCAGCAACCAGACAGGAACAACACAAGTGCCTCCTAGAATTCCCCCACAGGGTGGGCTGCTGTCTTCCACGGCAAACGGCCACTACAACGTGGCCGTTTCCACGAAAACCTTTACCACGCATGCATTACAAGGAATGTGTGGTCACAACGACAGTCTTTACCACGCATACCTTTACTACGAGATACGTAGTAAAAGCATGTGTGGTAAATGCAAAAAAAAAAGTAGGCTTGGGTGGTCTCCCCCCCAAAAAATAAAATAAAGCGTGGGATTAAAAAGGTGGGTTGGGGGGTCTCCCCCCCAAAAAAAAACGAATCTGAAGTGCCGAGGAAGAAGCAATCATCGTCATTAGAGAGGAAATAGAAAGAAACTGCCTCTTCCTCTTTACGACGTACGACCGACGTCACCAAGGAAGATGGAGAGGAGATGACTTAAAAAAATAAGGGGAAATATAGTTTAAAAAAAAAAGATTAAGGGTTATGGGCAGGGGTAATTATAAGGAGAGGGGGCTGGGGGTCATGTAAGGGGAGCGGTATAACCTTTATAATGATTATGCCCTCACCATGCATAAATTTACAATGAAAATCGTTGTAAATCTATATGTGGTAAAGGAATATTCGTGGTAAAGGTTATGCATGGAAAACACATTCCGTTGTAACGTATGCGTGGTAAAGGCATGCGTTGCAACGGAATACGCTGAAACGACATATAACCGTCTTTCACTAGTGTGGGCCATGGCCGCTTCACAAAGTTTCTTGTGGCCTGGTCAAGTTAACCCGTTGCTCGGCCACCTGCAAGAACAACAGTGCACCAAACACTCAGTCAGGCCCAGTCGCCTCCTCTAGCTTTACTCAACCACAGGGAGAACACCACCCATTACCTGCGGGTGATATCTCACATAGTTGTCATTGCCCGCAGACAGCCAGTGCTGGTCTCTCCCTACCATCTGCTGCTTCTATCTGCCACCCTCAGCCCTCCACTGCAGTTGAGTCAGGGTTAGCAGCATCTCTGTCTGTGCACAACACAGTGACCTGCCCAGGAGTCATTCAATCGATGCTCCTGCCCCATGATGCACAAGTCAAACGTGGGAATTCGTCACGAGTTTACAAGTAACTAAAACAGAGTAGAACTTGAAAGTTCATGTCCCAATGCTTTACATTCACTGCACCTTGCCCTCTGGGGTGTTCAGGGCCTATCCTAGGGGTGACTTCTATGTATTACAAAGGAAAATTTGGGCCTGTCAAAAGGTTTAGGGTAGGCATACTTCCCATACGAGAGCTAACTGCGCAATGGAAGCTTCCTCATCAAACACCAGCTTCTTGCCCTAGCTGTGAGCCTACTCTTGAAATCATAGCAAACATTATGTTTGCTTGCCCAGCGTACACAGTGCCAAGGGAGCGCTGGCTCAAGCCAATCTGCAAACAGCTTGGCACCCGTAGCCATTATGTCGTGTTGCGTATCTTAAGATCCGAAGCCCGGGATCTCTATGCCTGTGGTGTGGCTAAATTCTTAAGATGGGCATGGAGCATTAGATCAAGAAAGTTGAATGCTAATATGTAAATACCCTTATGGTCATGTGTTTCCCGTTCTTTACACTTTGTACTTTTTCTATACTGATTGTGCTTTTTAATCTATTTATTATTCTCTCTTTTTAATGAATTTTTGCAAGTGTAATAATTTTGGACCATTGTCTACCTGTGAAAATGTATTTTGTTATATTTGTATAATTTTTTACTTGGGAATGTACAGCTTTTAAGATATGTTTTATCGAAATACAGCTATTTTGACTGACTGACTGACTGACTGACTGGCTAGTACTACTTGTTCCTAGGGCCTGTAAAATAAATGCTACTACTGGGACTGCAGTACTGATTTTGCCACTCACTTAAGTAACCCTTTAAATATGTCTCTGGCCTGCCATATGTAGCCTGAATGTGCAGTTTTAAAATGCAACTTAAACCTTGTGATGGGAAGAATGCTTGCAATGTCTCTAACCACTGACAAATGCTTGGGAAGCATCCCAACCTGTTGTTCTTTTGCTCACTATGACACCTCAGTTTGGATCCAACCACATGCAAATCAGTCTTGACCCTGTTCCTCATGGGAACAGTTCAACCGGAATTGCCGGGCCCGGTCCTTCCTGAACCAGAACACAAACAACCCAGGAGAGGTTTTGACATAACATGGGCTCATCAGCAGGTTACAACTTAGTTCCAGTTACACAGTGAGCAAAGAACCCATGTCTAGTCATAACCATGCCACTTAGGGTGGTACAACAAAAACACAAAAGGTGATGGGAGGAATATGCTTGTAATTTGTCTAACCACTGGCAATCGCTCAGGGTAGCATGCCAACCTATTGTTCTTTTGCTCACCATGCTACCTCAGATTCAACCCCGCCATATGCAAATGAGCCTTGACCTCATGGGAACAGTCCAGCTGAAACTGTCAAGCCATGTCATCCCCAAACCGGAAAACAAGCAAGCCAGGACCAGTTTCACCCTTGTTCTTGGCTCATCAGCCAGGGACAGCTTGGTCCCATGACAGAGTGCGCATTATATCTATGTCTGAGCATACATATGCCACTCATGGCAGTATATGGAACACTCATGGGAACAGTCCAGCCTGAGCTGGACCAAGCCAACCCAGAACCGGTTATGCCCAAGTTATGGCAGGGTCAAGACAGATTTGCATATGTCTGGGTCCAAACTGAGGAATGATACCCCAAGTGATTGCCAGCATTTAGACTCATTACAAGCAGCCTTCCATTACCTTTTGTGCATTTCAAAATAAACTTTTTGACAGGCCCAAATCTTCCTTTGTAATACATAGAAGTCACCCCTAGGATAGGCCCTGAACAGCCCAGAGGGCAAGGTGCAGTGAATGTAAAGCATTGGGACATGAACTTTCAAGTTCTACTCTCTATCTACTCCCTGTCTATTCTCTCGATAATCCCTGCCCACTCCCCAATAATTTATTTCTTTTGTATGACGATCCACCAACTAGAAAGTGCTACCTGTCTCTCGCTTCCTGTTTTTGGCTTGCTGGATGCTTTCTTCTTTACTTGTTGAGATTTGCATATACCATTCTAAAATAGATGTTCTTCATGTTGGGATGATAAATCAAAAAATGGCAAAATAGCCTCTGGTGAATTACAAAAACAGCTCTTGCATGCATCCCTGCGAATGTGCATGCATGCATATGCATTGGCGATCACATTGGAATAGCTTCAGGAGCACATGTCACAACACCTACTTAAAAAAGAAAAAAAACATTACAATGCATGTATATGCATCAGCAGCCATCTTGGAACGTCTTTCATCTAATAAAACAATATCAAGATGACTGACGGTCAGACCGTCTGTGTGAATGCACTGAGGTTTGTCATGACTTATGCATTCGCAATTAGTATGCAACAGGTGCAGTGAAAGGTATGCTTGTAGTTCACGTGCGCAGACATACCACATAAGCAGAAGCACCATCATGCAGTGCTTTGAAGTAAAGTGCTCGCAAAATGATGCCACAAACCATTGGGATTAGTAGAGAGTACTGCTGCAGAATTTTAAAGGTTAGTCCAGCTTGGTAAGTGGCCAGTCTAACCCCGGAGCTTGTTATTATTGTCGTGGGGAGTGGTTGTAGTAATCATCTTAGAAAGGGGCGGTAGGTTAATGACCCTACATTTCAGGGGTTTTGCATCACTTTCAAAATCTTTTTAGAGAGTCTCATTGCTCAAGAGGATGTCATTTCTGATATTTATGTTTTTCCGTCCACTTTTTTCTTGGTTATACTCATGAGAAAGTGTCACACTTTTGGTCGGTTTACGTTACTAATAAGTACACACATAAGTACTCATAAGGATCTGAGATCTTGGAAATGTCATGCATAAGCAATCTAAAAATGTGCCACCTATGCTATATGTATTTGCTTTTTCAAGCTGCTGCATTTCAATAGGTTTTTTTAATGCAACATATGGTCTTTTGTGTAGTGCTTAGGTTTTTTGGGAGGGGGGGGGTTATATAGCACAAACTCGATCCAAAGGTATCCGAGAGCTTTACATGAGCACCGGTTGTGTTACAGACCAGTACGTTAATTTTTGTTAGGCACAGCCGCACAGAAAGAAGAATTGGTTTGCTTAGAATCACAGGATGTTGAGCGTCACTGCAGAGACTTGAACCCTCTCAACCTCTCCAGCCGTTAGGCCAATGAGTCCCCTCAAGGTGTCTGGATAAAAGCTATAGAGGGGATGCTGAATGCAGCACAAGGTTCTGAGAGTGCCTGCCAGTGAGTCATAATGATTTTTAGACTACGGGCACATCTATTCCTTTGCCTCTCTGCAAAGCGATGGTCGCAGGTGTGTCATTTGTAAATGTTGGAAAGCCTGAAGAAAGGTCACATCTGAAAAATTATGAACAGCACCAAGGGAAAACAAAAAGCAGCGCCAGCAGGTGAGTGTATGGTTTGATTATATGGGTGATGGTAAAATGGAGGAGATGAAGGTGTGTACGAGGGACGAGTGAAAAAATGGTGTTGAAGAGGAAAGAGAAGCTGCACAAGATATACAGATAAAGGATTTCAAAAAGATGGGGGAATAAAACGGTTGTACATGTTTAATATCTAGTGTGAGACTGCAGAGGTAATTGGTGTACAGTGGAGAAAGGGAATGTTCGAGACACTCTGAAGCCCACTGCCCCTTCCACAGACCTTAGTAATGCTTAATTCAGTGTCATATCTTCAGAATCAAGTTTTTAATGCTAATTATCTACAACAAAATCTTTGTTGGAATTCATTTTTTTCATACAACTAACCAGCATTGGCAAAGCCAATAGGTCTTGCTTGTTTTAGCTGAAGGCCCATTGTTGTCTTATATGTTAGGGTACAATGACAGAAAACTCTCAGAGGGCTCTCGAAATACTGTCAGGTCACCTGCTGTGTGAAGCACAGGATTTTAGCCATGCCCTTTATCACACATTGTCATGTTGGAAAGGATCCATAGTTATGCTTCTTCTGCCATGCACCTTTTAATTCTACTTAAAACACTTCCTGCCAGTGCTCTCTCCTGACATCCACTTATTTTACATTGTGGGTATATGGAAGGAGTGCTTTCTGATGAAGAATTGGAAGGTGAGCAAATGATGGTACAAAATAAGAAGGTCATTAGAACATCTATTGTTCCCCCCCCTCTCACAAAGAAGGAAATTCGGTGGAGGTTCTCAATCAGATCCACAGTAATGCAGCCCAACCCTACTAGTTGGCCTCAAAGGTAACCTCAAGTTTGCTAGATCATGCAAGTTTGGACCCCTGTTATGTACAGGCTAGTTTCATGGTGCATGAAGATACCGTTCGATACAGATCATGTCCCTGGAAGCATTCTCAATCGGATTCTAATAAAGTATATTCATTTATGGAGAGTCTCATTTGTATCTGATGAGATTTTCAAGCCTCTTTTAATGATGTAAGAAGCCAAAGGTCAGATCCGTTAGTTACATTAAAGGCCCCACATCAATAGATCATCTCTATATATAAAAACCATATGTCCGTTTGTCCTTCATGCATTACTACACCATTCATCCGATCGGCATGAAACTTTGAGAAGTTGTTGAGTACACTCCCGTGAAGGTTACTGGCTAAAAAAATAAAAAAACCAATAACAAAATTTAAAAAATGTGTTAAAAGTTGTTGAGTACACCGCCGTGAAGGTTTCTGGCAAAAAAAAATTGTGTTAAATATCGGCCTCCCGGCCACCCAGGGCCCTCGTAATCTTTCCAATACTGAAGCTTTACAGTTTAAGGTGTGACTCGCTTTTGCAATGACCATCAACAAAGCACAAGGACAATCGCTGCAAGTGTGTGGACTAGATTTGGAGAATCCGTGCATCTCACATGGACAACTGTATGTGGCCAGCTCACGAGTCGGAAAACCTTCTGATTTATTCATGTACGCAATGTTTACAGTTTCCGGTGCGACTTGCTTTTGCAATGACCATCAACAAAGCACAAGGACAAACGCTGCAAGTGTGTGGACTAGATTTGGAGAATCCGTGCTTCTCACATGGACAACTGTATGTGGCCAACTCATGCGTCGGAAAACCTTCTGATTTATTCGTGTATGCACCAGAAAGAAAAACAAAAAATACTGTGTATTCACAAGAACTCGAATAAATAAACAGAATTAAAACAACACTTTAAAATGATTTCCATACTAAAATTAATAAGTTTCAATAAAAATGACACAATGTAAATTGAATGTTATCATAACAAGTTTCCTTAAATTTCCTTTCTTCTGAGATCGCAGCAACGCGCGACGGGTAAGCTAGTGTTTTATAAATAACACAGCATTAAAGAGCACCTTCTGCAGCATTCCTTGTGTGTCCAGTAGTTTTCAGGCAACAATAAAAATGGCGAGATAACTCCGTTGAACAATGTTCTTATTGGAGAGACTTGGAGATTTTTCTAGGGGTAGTGTCTATCATGATAAAGTAGCATGAGTGTTAATATGCTGGCTACAGAGAACATGGACAACGCGAATCACTGAACTGTATTTTATGTGGATCGCTCAGTATGTTGATGCTTTTGTTACATAGATCCTTCTGTTTGATGGACCTCGAAGTTGGGGAACTGGGTTCGAATTTTGGCAGTGACCCTCAACATCCCGTGATTCAGGGCAAATCACTTAATCTCCCTGTGCCTAACAAAATAAATGTGTCCATCTGTAGTGCAACTTGCGCTCATGTAAAGCACTCCGATACCATTGGGTCGAGTTTGCGCTATATAAAACTAAAAAAGAAAACCTACTATACGACAGTGAGTTATGGACAGGCATTCCATCTGCATAGTATAGGTTAGAACGCAATGTTTTTTACTCAGTCTTTCATTATCCCAATGTTGCTAAAAAAGGGTTTATTTGGCTAGAAATAGAGTTGTATTAGTAAAGTCAACCCCAGCCACTGTGGTACATTTTAATTCCTAAGTTTGTTCTTCTCCAGACCAAACAAGTCGGTGACATATGATTCTTACACCTTGTAATCCGCATTTTGTTTTATGTAACTTTTCCTTTACATGATTCAATGGCCCTCTATAAGGTCTATGTGATGTAATGTGCTCTTACTCCCCACACTGGTAGGAGTAGCGCCAGGGGCGCAACTAGACCTAACTTTGGGGGGGGGGAGCTAACTCTTCCGTCCGTGGCATGGGACAATCGTATCAAGCAATGGAGGCAGAGATATCTTTACAGCCAATATGAGGGAAAGAAATGCCAAACTGCAGTTTAAACATATTAGACTAACACAATGTTATTATGAGTGACAGACTGAAGTTCAAATCTATCCCTAGATTCTTCACTTAGGTTCATTTGTTTGTTGTCTGACCTACTTGCTGAGGCCATATTGCTGGTGGGTTGTGTTTGATCCATTTACTAAAAATCGATATATATCGATTTGTGATGTGTTTATTTTGCTGTGGTTAGATGTTATCCGTTGTTTGACTTTGAGATATTGTCAGATTGAGCATGCGTCAAAGTCAGACGAGTTTTCATACTTAAGTATAATTTATTTATTATCTGCTTAGCTTGAAATTGAAGGAGCAGATTGGGTGCAATATAGAGCTACGGTAAATGTTAAAGAGGGGGTAAAGATGTTTGGTACATTGGTGGGAAATTAATGGAGCAGACATGAAAGAAGCCGTGAGATGATCTGTCTGATGGAAAAGATTCAATCTGCTTCAGTTATGCACCCTGCACTCTGATGTTGTGAAGTCACTGTAGAAGCTTGGGATGGTGAACAGTATCAAAGGCAAAGGAAATTTCAGGTAATAGGTGTAGCGGTTCTCCAGTATTAATCCACTGTTGTTTTAAAATCATCCCATGTGAAAATCAATGCTGCTTCTGCGCTTCAGCAAAACTATAATCTGTTTTGGAAATCTGAAAGCCGGTTATTTTCTTTGAATGTAGGTATATGTTTGAGGCAGATTTTTCAATCTTTCTATCCATTTGCCTAAAAACAGTCTGTTATTGGCCAGTAGTTAGAAGGATTTATTGTCTCAAAGCCTGTTTGGTTTAGAGAGCATATAATGTAAGGCATTTAAAGTTCCTTTGGCAAAATACCTATATTCAATGAGCTGTTGAATGTTCTGACTGGATTGGCTGCAGAGCTAGTTATTGACATGGGTGTGCAGGCAGTTCTACTGGCCAAAAGGCATTTGCAACATTGATGAAGAATTAATGAAGCCTTAAGTAGATTGAAGGTGAGTGACTGTAGATATGTTTCTGTTTTGTTATATGGTATATTGTATTGAGTTTCTGGAAGTGTGGTTGAGCAGGCGAAGGTATTCAAAAAGAGTGAAATTGGTGGGTGAGATGAAATGCAGGTTTGCCCTTTAAACAGCAACGGTCAGTGGTGAGGAGGACTTCAACTGTACTGCCAAGGAATCAGGATGTTCTAAGACACTACCACTACAGGTATTATGGCTGGTGGATCCTTTTTCTGAAAACATTTTCCTGCTGAGTTGTTTTTTGTCACCTTGTGGTCTCTAATCAGGTCTGAAGGCCCATCAACAGCTGTCTCTATTCAAATCTTCAAAGAGCTTGTGGCTACTCTCAGCTCTTCAGGTTGGAGGTAAGCTCTCCAGGACATGGGGCAGGTCTCACTGCAGTAAGGCAGCCACCATGTCCCAAGGAATGTTCACTTTACTGGCTCCAGTTAGATTTCTTTACTACCAATTCATCTTTCTTGTGAAGAAAAGACAGCAATACATTCAAGCAACACACCATTTAGAGAGTGAAAAACAATTATTCCTGCATGTGGGAACTGTGTACAGATGAACAATTTTCAGACATAATGTATAATTACATCGACGATTATACATTGAGACACAAATATGCACTTATTTATTATCCACAAAAAAGCATATTTATATGAGTAAACATATATGTAGTAAAAGGACCATAAAATAAGCTTTATTAATCTAGGAAAAATATAATATTGCCTGAGCTTACTGTTGGAATAAGAAAATCCCCTGCTGGATGTATAGTGACATGTTCCAAGTACCTGACAGTGTCTCATTATATAACAACTTTTGATTTTGGCTCTATGATCAGGCTAATATAACATGTGCAAAGACCTACACCTTTCCCTGACACAAAAGAAAGCCCTGAAACTGTTGCGTGACCTGGAGGGGTGCACCAATAGTGCTCTCATTTTGCAGACAGAAGACTTCCATCTCTATCATGGGTTTTAGCTTGTTACAGAGGTGGTGGCAGCATACCTTGTGTTGTCCACAGCCGTGACAAGATCCTCTGAGTAAAGTTCTGCATCAATGTGTAACCTAGATCCTAGTACTAACATCCAAGTGTGTTTGTAGCTTGTGTAGTACATGCAGGATGTGCATGAGTGGGCAAGAGTAATGGAGTCCTGCAGGTCCCATTTTAGTAGCCCCTAGCCTGCTCCTGTGCACAAGAGCATGTTTGCTTTTCTTCCCCATTTGCATACTTGACATTCAAAGCAATAACGTTTGTTTTGCCTGGCCTTCCTTGCACTCCAGAAGTGGTTCTCAGTGCAGCCTTTGCCTGATATTGTGCGTCACAACAACCTCATCACAGTCCCTCCTCCTACAACAACCTACAACCTCACTTCACTCTCCTCACCTTCACTGGCTCCTCCACAAACTGCTACCATCTCATACACCAGCAGTAGCCTCAGAACACATTCCCCTGCGATACCAATCTTAGTACACTTTCCCCTCTTGCATTGTACCTGTAGTTACAGATGGAACGGAATAAACATCTAGTTCTGCGGGAAGGACAGACATTTTGTGACTGCATTTGTAGACATGTGTGCAATGCTCACAAGTGTTCTGTAGTTTAATGTGTGCTTTGTTAGAAGGGTGGTCTGGAAGTGCAGTGTGATGGTGAGTTGTTCAATTGCAGGGTGAGCACTGTGAGTGCAGGATAAAAGGAATGCCTGTGTAAGTGTAGGGTAAGAGGTGTAAGTGCAGGGTGAGTTGTGTGCCTGTGTGAGGACTAGGTGACCAGCTTTCTCTTGTGAGTGGATGGGTAGAGTAAACGTGAGCCTATGTGAGTGAAGGATGACTAGTAAATCTCTGTGAGTGTAGTGCGAGCTGTGTGAATGCAGGATGATGTATCCCTAGAAACTTTAATAACTCACCTTATCTTTGGCAGTTGGCAAGTGGGGATTCAGGTGTGATTTGAACTATGATTATCAAAGCTGGTCCTGCAACAAAATATCAGTCTTTCAGACATGCCCAATCTGGTTTCTGCAGCAATGACAGCACTAAAGCTGCACTGATCACAGCCACCGACAACATCTGATTCCTCCTCAACAGAGGAGAAACAGCAGCCCTGATCCGCCTTGGCCTCTCAGCAGCCTTCTAAGTGGTGTCCCACTACACAATGTTTAAAATATTCCACCGAATTAGCATCTATGGGGATGAGCTCATATGGATCACCTCCTTCCTCACTGGAAGGACACAGAGGGTCCACCTACCACCTTTCACCTTTGAACCCAAGCATATTGTCTGCTGGGTCACCCAGGGCTCATCCCTCAGCCCCACTCTCTTCAATGCAGCATGACCCCACTGGCCAACATCATCAGATCACAGGGTGTCACCATAATATCCTACGCAGATGACTCCCAACTCATCATCTCCCTCACCAATGACCTACACCGACCAGGACCCACATTCACAGGTGCATGACATGCGTCGCCGACTGGATGAAGAACAACTGCCTGAAGCTGAACACGGAAAAGATGGAAGTAGTGATCCTAAGAAACAACAGCAACCCCTGGAACAAGTCCTGGTTGCCCCAGGCCTGCGACCCGCACCCATACCCACTGACCACACCGAAACCTCAGAATCATCATTGATACAAAGTTCATCGTGAAGTCACAGATCAACGCCATCACCCCCACCTTCTTCCTCACTCTGCGCATGCTACGAAAGATCTTCAAGTGGCTACCCCTGCACACGAGGTGTACCATGACTTAGGCCCTCATCACCAGCCAACTGGACTATAGCAACATTCTCTGCGTAGGAATCAACAGAGTCTTCAATTTATACAGAATGCAGCAGCCAGACTTGTTCTCAGCCTCCTGCAACAAATACACATCACACCCCACCTAAGGCAACTCCTCTGGTTCCCTGTACAGAAGAGCTATCATCTAAGGTTGCTGATCCACTCACACAAGGCTCTACACAACCAAGGGCCCACCTACATTAACCATCACCTGAACTTCCACCTACAGTTGAAAAAATTATGCTCCACCTCCCTCTCACTTGCCCACACACACCACATCCACTGAAGCAGAAGTGGAGGATGCTCCTTTTCCTACATCGCAGCAAAGACCTGGAACAACCTCCCTTTGCAGCTTAAGACCATCACCTCTCGTCCAGACTTCTGTTGGGCCCTCAAGACCAGGCTGTGTGAAAGCCTCTGGGACCTGTAAACGCCTGGATACCTATCACATGACTAGCAGCGCTATAAAAATTCTTATTGATTCATTGAGTGAAATTGTGCACAGTAAAACCAGGAAACCTGGTTTCAGACACAATTTACCTGCTAGACAAAATTTGTATTTCCCTAGGCAATTTCCTTATTTCACTGTGCTTCCATGTCTTTGATTATCCCTTTTGAGAGTACCTGAAAAAAGCTAAATTTCGGTTGTGCCCTCTACACCTTTTATGTTTAAATAGAGTTTAATGTTGCTCCATAAGTAATAAAAATCTAAGTGGGGATCACATGAAAACTGACTTGCCTCTTGATTCACTACTAGCCAGAGAACCTGAAATTATGCTGCAGATGAGGGCAACACTATGCAGCAGTGTTGACTAAATTATCAGTCAAGAATAGGCAAATTATCCGGCGTAATGTGGCACACTTTGTGATAGAATGATCTCATTATTTTGTCATTTTTAACATGGTAACTTTCCCTGAAAGTGTTCACCTTATAAATACAAATGTAACATCTAATTACAGCATTAATAGACTGAAATATGACCATTCAACCTTTACGAAGGGCCTTCCAGAACACAGCAATACGTATTGCCTTGTTTTTAGTACATTTTGATCCGTTTGAGTTAGAAACTATGTTTTGTGTAAAAATCTACAGATTATGCAGCAGAAGAAAGATTATTTAGCAAATGTGGCAAATCCAATATTATTAGACAAATGCTTGAATCGCATAATTCAAGTGACTCTGCTAATAGCATCATCATCACAGGCATGAATGTTTCAAAGTTTAGGTTTTAAAACTGTAAATTCTGATAAATGTCACTCAATGCAGACACTACTTTTAAGATACTCAAGTGAAAAGCTTCCAAGTTAAAGAAATATAATTTTTGAAATATGAGTCTTTGACACATTTTTAAATGATGAATTATATATCATGTATAGAGCTCAGTTCCTCTTTTGGAGCTTAGAGGAAAACCAGGTCAATGGCTGGGCACTTTATATTAATGTGCTATTTGCCCACATTTATATTATGAATGAAATCCTTGCATCCTTTCTCCCATTTTGGAAGCAACAGTGCATAACAAGAGTGGGGACAGCAGGAGGGCGGTAGCACACAAAGACCTGTGAACTGATAAATGGTCTTTCGAGGACCTGTGGAGTACTTTGGATGAGGCTGAGTCTGAGTCGTTAGCCCCAGCGCAGCCCACAACAGCTGATGAACTGCCTGTACACTCCACAGCCCGGGCTACTTCAGATGAAGGGGGGTAAAGCCCTTTCCGCCTAATGAGCATTGTGCGCCTGAGTAGGGCTATAAAAACAAACAAAAAGCATGTAAGAGAACTGTAGGAAATTGGCTCTGTATATACTATAACAAAGTAAAGTATAGTGTGCACAGAGTCCTGTGGAACCCCTAAGGCTTGCAGAAGTAAACGTAGATAAAGCCTTACTCTCTATTTGTGGTAGTGTGGGTGAGCAGTAAGGCTTTATCAGAGGGTAGAATTAAGCATTTATTGTACACACTCAGTAAAGAAATTATGTCACACAATCAAAGACTGAGTACAAACCAATTATTTGAATCAAAAATATTTTTGTTATATTTTATTTATAGAACCAAGCAGGTCTTGGTACAGGTAAATATAATGGTACTTTTCAAAACAGATTGTTCATAAACAAGATGGATGTATGATGACTTTTCTTATGGGATTGTAAAATGTTCAAATACAGTTGTAATTACTTTTTAGATTACGTTCAGGATTACTTTTTCCACTCACTGTGATATGCCTAGATGTCACACTGGAACATTTCCTGGATAAAAGGTGAGTAAAACAGTTTTTCACAGAACACAGATTCTTAGGTTTCCATACAAAACACCCTCAACTCAGAGAAATTTTTCAGAGGAAAATAGTCCTATGGAGAAAAATTGGGTTATTGTTTTGCTGGTAAGTAAACGCTCTTGAGGATTGAGTTTCTGGAGTTAGAACAAGGGTTCCTCCCAGAGTCA
Source organism: Lissotriton helveticus (assembly GCF_964261635.1). NCBI lineage: Eukaryota > Metazoa > Chordata > Amphibia > Caudata > Salamandridae > Lissotriton > Lissotriton helveticus. Next base: position 886,806,702 of record NC_136065.1, on the reverse strand, counting down.
AGGGTGCACTCAAAAAGCACCTTCAGCAGCACTAGGGCGGCCGGGTGTAGAATTCTGTGGACCAATGTAGGTCTCTGGGGCTAGGGGGGCGTTGGTTGGTGGCTTGCCAGCATGCCACAAGGTGGAGGAGGCAAAGCTCCTAGAGGTAGTCTCAGGGGAAAGAGGGATTCAAGTTAGACACAAGGTGCATTAACAGCAGCACAACGGTGGCCGGGTGCAGGGTGCTGGATCGACGATGGGAGCCCTGTTGGTTTCAATGGGGAAGCTCCGGTCAGGACAACCACTGCAGGTTCGGGCAGGAAGATATTCTGGAGGCAACCACTAGTTGGAGAGGTAAGTTGGGATGTAGGGGAATGTGGGACACCATCAGTTGGGCCACTCAATGTCGTGGGGTGTTGGTTGCAGGGCTGTCTTTTGGCGTTGGGTTTTCCTTACTAGCTCCAGCCGCTGTCAGGGCGATTCTCCCGATGGAGACTGAAGGCATTGTCGGGAGGCTTGAGGCAGGTCAAAGATCACCGGGTCCCAGGTCAAGAATGCTGAGGAGAGCTCCAAGTGGTGTGACCCACTCGAACTTTGGCCATGGGCGTCGGGTGCAGAGTGGTGCAGAATCGCGGATTTGGCCAGAGCCTGACTCTGGTTTTCGAGCAAGTCTCGTGTTCATGGGAGACAAAGTCGTTGTAGGGAAGGCAGGGCAGGTCCTCTGTGTTCTGCTGCTGTCTGCAAGAAACACTGGGATTCTGCTGGAGCAGGTCAGGGCAAACCGGTAGGGCTGGGGCCAAGTCAGTTGGTTTCCTCCTCTCCTTCCTTCAGCACCGCTCTTCAGTGTTTCTTCTTCTTTCTTGTCCGAGAAGCCAAAGTTCAGGGTTGCCCATAAATACTAAACTTAGGGGCATTTCAGGTAGATATAAGTCGGGATGAATGGGTCCCTTCTTTGGGGTCGGTAGACGCCCTTTTATGCTACCCTCCTGTGAGAGGGTGGCATGGGCCTCACTCTGGTTGGCTAGGTCCCCCATCTTCAATATGGTGGGGACTGAGAGTTGTGCTTTTCCTTGCCTCCATCACTTGAGGGATGGGGTTGGCAAAGGTTGGCACGCCTCTTCTCCTATTTTGGTTTTCCTACCAATTCTGCCTCCAAAGTTGGGGTGAGAACCAGTGGGGGCCAGTTTACTGGGAGCAGCAAATGGCTGGGTCAGCCCAGAAAGGTGGCAAGCCTCTGAAGTTTCCTCTTCGTGGCCCCTGCCCATCCTGGGGGAGGAGGCTTGGCACCTTGACCCAGGATGCACTTTATTTCAGGACCCGAGAGTGGAAGGCTCTGGATCCAGAGGTCCAGAAACATTTCAGATGGTGAGCAGCAACTCAGCCAGGACACTACAGTTAGGTTGTTTTTCAGAGGGCATCTCTAGGATGCCCTCTGGGTGCATTTGGCATTAAATCACACACTGGCCTCAGTGTGGGTTTAATGTGCTGAGAAGTTTGATAACAAATTTCTTAGATTTCAGTAAAGCCATTATGGTGCTGTCAAGTAAGCAATGACAAACTGCAAGACCATATACTCTTTATGGCTTTGCTGGACTCAAAATGTCTAAGAATGGGCTTAGACTCTGTAGGGGCACAGGGCCCATGCACTGTACCTTCACCAGTGGTATACTGCATCCAGCTAGAGGGGTGGCCTACCTATCCCATAGGCAGTGGTTTGTAGGCATGGCAAACAGGGATGTAAGCCATGTCGACTCTTCACTTTTCCCTGCACCAAAGCATGCAGACTTCAATGGCAGTGTGTGTGTGTTAAGATACAGGGCCTCTGAGGGCTGCACAATTTGTGCTGCAGTCCTTAGAGGCATTCCCTGGTCCTAATGCCGTTGGTACCTATCTTACCTTTTACAAGGGACTTACATGTGGCGAGAAAGAGGCAAATTGAGTGTGCAACAGTACAGTTTTAGGGAAAGAACATAGACCCTGGGTACCTGGTTGGCAGGAGCCCAGGGTACACTCAGTCAAACAGCAGCAACATCAGGCAAGGCACATAGTGGAGGGCAATGATGCAAAAAGGGGATTTTTTCTACAAGAAGGACATTGGAGAGATGAGGGCAGGGCCAGACTAGCCATACCGGGCATCAAACAATTCCCTGGGAGGCTGGAAGGATGAGGGACGGTTTTCTTACTATGGACCGGTTTTGCAGAGGTGCTGCAATATCGGCCCCAGTAACAAAAGCAGCAAGTAAGGGTTTGGCCAGGCATTGCTTCCCCACGGGCTGGTCTGAGAAAATTGCCAGGGCTGCTTCGGCTTCCCAGTCTGGCCCTGGATGGGAGGCATTGGTAGAGCGTGTAATGTGGGAATACATGGAGAAGGAGGTTTCTGGTGGGCCTCAACAAAGATAAGCGCACTGGCCACCACCACCGGTAAAGCTGACCCTGACTTTCCTCCCTGAGGCACAACAAAGAGGCGCTCAGATGATGGCTCGCCCGATCAACTATCAACCGAGATCACTGTCTGCATTGAACTGCATGTAAAAGGTATTATTTTAATGAAATTGAATTTCGAAATAAGAATACCACTAGAAAAAGCATTACATACTGACAGGAGGTGCTCGTATTATATCAAATGATAATTATTATTGACTACTTCTCAAAACATTTTGAAGGCTTGTTTCATGAAGCACTGCCAAAAAAGTTGACAAAATGCTTGTTTTTCTACCCCCGATAGTGCCTCGATTCAGAAAAAATTAGGTCGCAGACACTTCAAAAACTAATAACAATAACCACATTGTTCTCTTTTCTATGAAATATATGTCGATTAATGGCCTTTACCACTTACAAGATTTTTTTTTTAGAAATGCTTTGAAAGATTTGTTTGCAAGCAGCAATTTAACCCTTCGCCCGCTGCGTGGTAGGCATTAACATCAATTTACCATCAACTATGAATCGCGATTTCCTCTGAAAGCAAATGTGAAGGTTGTGTGGTGTGCTCGAAATCCATTATGCAGGATGTAATTGCGTCTTCAAATTAATTTACCTCAACCTAAAAAGCGATAGGTCATTGTATCGCCTTTTCTCCGAGGTGTTTACACTTGTATTAATGGATATTTTTTTGTTCGCTTTGCAAATTCGTCATAGCATCACACTGCTACAGTAGGCGAGGGACAAGGGGTAATAGCATAAATACATGACATTTCTCTACATTTTATCGAACAGTTCGCTTCCCTGTCCTTTAATCACACCCTTCTTTAAAAGTTTATCTCAAATTATATGGAAATAGAATTCAAGGAAAAAAGCTTTATAGTACTCCAACAGGTGACAAGGGGAATGTAGAAATGGGGCATTGTGTTATAATGAAGTTCAAAATGTATTCAGATAACTGGTATACGTTACAGAAGAGGCAACATCCGAAGTCAAAAAGGATGATCTTTCTAGAGTGACTCTAAAGATATTTAATTACTCTTAACTGGGCTTGTCCTGTAACGATATAACACATTATTTAAAAGAGATGACTCTGGAGTTGCAGAGTGATTAATTACTTATTGTAAATTTCATATTAATCTGAGTCTATGCATTTGTTGTCACATACCTTTCATGATGAGCGATCCCTCTCCTCAGACAAGTGTAAAAATGTACCCTTTCTCATGTTACTAAGTCCACACAGAACGCAATTTCTATTCTTTAGCCTTCGTCCAATTCCATAACGCATTTAACTTGCCCACGTTCCATTACGGTAGTCCACCTTCACTTCCTGTAACATTACCAAGTCACACTGACAAAGGAAGGGAGCAAGGGCTTGTAGGATTGTAACAAGGAAGCCTTAGACTCGGAGTAATGATGATTACAAGTACGTCATAATCATAATCTCTTTTGCCCCATGCATTAAACCAAATACCGGTCACAAACGGGCAGAATCTCAGAATCCGCCCCTTTGCCACCTGTATTTTTGCATTTGGGATGCATCATCCCAAATGCAAAAATCGCAATTTAAGGAATCTCTAAATTGTGATTCCTTAAATTGCAATTGCATTTAAGGAATCCCAAATTGAGATTCCTTAAATGCAATGCATGAAAGTTAAAAAATTAGCTATTTCGCTAATTGGAGTAGCAAATTACCATGAAGTTGAACTTCATGGTAATTTGTAAAAACTTTGAAAAATGCACTTTTCTGCATTTTTTAAAGTTTCCTGTTGCGCACACACATGCCCTAAGGGCATGTGTGTGTGCAACATATGTGCAGAGATCAATTTCAGGGGGTGCAACAGGGTGTCATTTTGACACCCTTGCACCCTTGAAATTGCATGAGCAATTTGCGAGTACCTACTGGTACTCGCAAATTGCTCATGCAATCTTCAATTCATTTCTATTGGCTTGTAGGCCCATAGGAATGGATGGGAAAGCATTCCTTAATTGCGACTAGCAATTTGCGAGTAGCAATTAAGGAATGTTTAGGAATCGCTATTTTTATAGCGATTCCTACATGCATAGGCTTTTGCGATTCCTAAATAGCAATTCCCTAAAAATCGCTATTTAGGAATAGCAAAAGCCTACGTTGATGCATGTGCCAGTTAGTCTGCAGTCCTCATCCCAGATTTTACTTAATGAGGATTTACCGTGCAATATTAGACATGATGCTTCACAGAAATATATTGCCAAGAACAAAAATAAAATTGTGCTGCACACAAAACAGCTTAATCAAAAGACAAAGGTACCCACTTGTAATCTATAATGCTTTGCAAACATAAGAGGGGGAGACCAAGTGGTCACAATGCCTTCATCCTTCAATGAAACACCCCAATCTTTTGCTCAGGAGGATGCAACACCTCTATTTTAAACTTGTCTTATTCCGAAAAAGGCAACATAACAATACCGCCAGCTGAATATCCTTTAGGTCAACAGACATGTATTGTACACTTCGGTGAAGTTCCAGTAGTGATAAGCAGTGCATCACATGTACCAAATTAAGCAGCCCTCTGAACATACATTGTCAGTGCTCTATGGACATCAACAGAAAGTAAAGCCATTTCTTTTTAGGTCGAACCTTGGCAGCACATGCGCGGCTCTGTGAGGCTAGGGGTATTCAAGTTTGGACTTAAAGCTCACCCACTCTCCGCCCATAATTTTCTTTGGCTTTTGTCATTTTTCTTTGTAAACTGTCTTTTCAGTCGTCAATAAGCTTAGAAGTCCCTCCTTATCTCATTTTGTAACCTCTCATCAGACAGCCCTCATCACATGTGTTGTCACTCTGCTTTAATAACAGTCTCTGAGCACTATTTGGTTAAATATTTTACTCCTGCCTGATGTTGCAAACAGAACATGCTCTTCCCCCAACACGTTATTTTTTTTTTCATTGCATGGCATGCCACGCTGATGAAGTGATAGCGTGCTTTAGTTTGTTCTTTACGGCCCGAACGCTGCCGCAATATTTATTTCTTCTATTTTTTCACTTTTTTAGTTTATGAGCGCCTCATAGAGCGCTTTCAATTTAACTGAAACTGCGGCATGGGGCACTTTTACAAAAAAAAAGCATTTGTTTGTCAACTTGACAAAGGCTTTTTTTAGTAAAAGCGTCCCATACCACACTTTCACTTTATTTATTTATTTATTTATTTACTTATTGAATTACTAGAGTGCACCTGACAGGCATCCTGGCGCTAGTGACTCGGCATAACATACATTAATGGCGGCCACACCCCTTTCTTTAGACATGGCTCGTCTAAGGAAACAGGCATGGCCGACATTATTCTGAAAGTGTGGCATGGGGCCCTTTTTAAAAAATTGCATTTCGACGGCACTAGGTCTTGCATATGCGAGAGTGTAAGCTAGTGGCATTGTCATTTACAAAGCAAATAGCTCAAACTCTCATAAATGCGAGACCTATTGCATTGCAAATGTTGGTTTATTCCGAGGTTAAGGAAAAAGGCATGGCAAGACATAAACCTGTCCTACTTGAAAGTGTTACAAAAGGGGGTGGTGATGGATGGAGCATCTGAACCAATCAAACACTCACACCCAGTCATCAGATCTGGGTTTACCGCTCTTTAGCCCACTCTGCCACCCCAGTTCAGACATGGCCATATGCAAATCAGTCTGACCTGGTGCCTCATGGGAACAGTCCAGAGCGAAATGCCAAGCCATGCCTTCCCTGGACCGGAAACAAGCTTCCTAGGACCAGTTTCTGACATTTCAGCTGTCTTCAGCCAGGCTTGCTTGAATCCAGGGGCAAAGTGAGCAAGGGACCCACGTCTGAGCATACCCTGCCAACTTATTGCAAACAAAGCGGTACAAAAGGGGGTGGTGATGGACGGAGCATCTGAACCAATCAAACACTCACACCCAGTCAACAGATCTGGGTTTAATCCATCACCGTTCTTTAGCCCACTCTGCCACCCCAGTTCAGACATGGCCATATGCTAATCAGTCTGACCCTGTGCCTCATGGGAACAGTCCAGCCCGAACTGCCAATCCATGCCTTCCCTGGACCGGAAACAAGCTTCCTAGGACCGGTTTCTGGCATTTCAGCCTTCTTCAGCCAGGCTTGCTTGAATCCAGTGGCAAAGTGAGCAAGGGACTCACGTCTGAGCATACCCTGCCAACTTATGGTGAACAAAGCGGTACAAAAGGGGGTGGTGATGGATGGAGCATCTGAACCAATCAAACACTCACACCCAGTCAACAGATCTGGGTTTAATCCATCACCGTTCTTTAGCCCACTCTGCCACCCCAGTTCAGACATGGCCATATGCAAATCAGTCTGACCCTGTGCCTCATGGGAACAGTCAAGACCGAACTGCCAAGCCATGCCTTCCCTGGACCGGAAACATGCTTCCTAGGACCGGTTTCTGCCATTTCAGCCGTCTTCAGCTAGGCTTGCTTGAATCCAGTGGCAAAGTGAGCAATTGACTTACGTCTGAGCATACCCTGCCAACTTATGGCGAACTAAGCGGTACAAAAGGGGGTGGTGATGGAAGGAGCATCTGAATCAATCAAACACTCACACCCAGTCAACAGATCTGGGTTTAATCCATCACCGTTCTTTAGACCACTCTGCCACCCCAGTTCAGACACGGCTATATGCAAATCAGTCTGACCCTGTGCCTCATGGGAACAGTCTAGCCCGAACTGCGAAGCCATGCCGTCCCTGGACCGGAAACAAGCTTCCTAGTAGCAGTTTCTGGCATTTCAGCCGTCTTCAGCCAGGCTTGATTGAATCCAGTGGCAAAGTGAGCAAGGTACTCACGTCTGAGCATACCCTGCCAACTTATGGCACTGGTGATAGACAGAAAATATGAACTGCAAATTGGTAATGAGAGTCTCCAATTCAAAATTTCAGAAAGCATAAGAGTGAAGATAATATTGGAATGTGCCAGTTAATCCTTTGGATCTAGGGGCTGGCAGACAATCCCCATGGTGAGCCAGAGTTATCAAAGACTGCAGTATTAACATCCTGAATGGTATAGACTTATGACTTGTTCAGCGGTCGAAGATTTAACAGTTGAAATGGTATAGCAACATTTTGAGGACAGGCAGTGAGTTGAATTACCATGTAGCATTGATTCTTTGACTTGTAAGAACGGTGATTATTGTGGTTCTTGATGAGGTTTTTTTGATTTCTGAGAATGCTATGGTTTGGGCTAGTTAAAGCTATTATTGAGCGGTACCTCACTCAAAGCTCAAAATTACTAAGTTGTTAATTGTATGCTAATGTGAACTGTACACTGAGGTGCTATCAGGATAGGGGCGTAACATTGCTATTGTGCGGTTGTACTAAACAAGAGTTGTAGACGTTTCATTACTTAGTGCACAGGAGTGAACGTACTGGTCACAGCAGCTTTAACAGATCAAAGGTCTGCTACTATGAGAAAGAAGATAGCATTCATTTCCATTTAGAAGAAGCAGACAAAGTTAACAGCGAAAGTTGTGGGGAGCCTTCCAGTGAGACTGACTATACGCAGGCTGCTGAAGTTACAGGGTACTGCGCAGGGATTGGCTGCGAAAGCTATATGGCCAGGGACTACCTAAACCCCCTTTCCCTTATCAAACCTTAATAATTGACATGAGAGGAATTTCTTTGGAAGTGGGGGTCATACAACCCCCGGACGTATTTATTAAACATAAAAATAAAACAAAATTGAAATAAACAAATATTTACATGATTACGCAGAAAAACATTTTTGCATGACATAGAAAACAATTGATAAATACAGATTTCAGATGGCTAACCTTAACATAATTCTAGTGCAAAGTATTTCCTATCCGAATCTAACATATCATCCATAATCATACAGCATTTACTTTTTCTGCGTATCCTATTTGGGCCTACGGCAAGGTCACTAACTGGTGTCAGATCCTTATCAATTAACCACGCCCTCCAGTTGAAGTGCGCATGCGCAGAGGGCCTGTTTACTGCGAGGGTACTTCCCCCTTGGTTACCCCCGTACCCTCTATTAACTCCATTAAAGGGTACCCTTGCATTTCTGCGCCGTTTACTGGCGTCATTGTGCACGTGCGGGGTGGCCAACCAGCCTTGAGAAAGAGTGACTCCCCCCTCCCCCGCACCCATCTAGCCAACTGGCTGTAATTGCCCCTGGAGTTCTAGGAGAGACCACTTGACTCTTCCCTTGGGCGACCCCATTCAAGAATGGAGTTGCCCTCTAAGGACCTCCCCAATCATGACCTTACCGCCACAGGCCAGCGTAGTTGACCGACTATCTGGCCCCCCCAAACTTCCTCACTGAAAGGTCATGCCCTGTCTTTAAAACTCCCCAACCAAGCAACTATATTACCTAAGTGCCTAATTTGTCAAATTGTGCTGGGGTCCAAAGTTTTGCACAGAAGTGTGCGTTTGGCGCTATCCAAGTTCGCATAGTGAATACTTGAAGGTAGATTTACAAACATTTTGTGTTCGCAAAAGAGATTCCAACGAGCACAATTTTAAATTTTTTTCCTAATTTATTTTCCAGTGAAACACTTGTTTTGCTCTGGAAAGAATCCTCAAAGTAACACAAAGCAGTGCTAAGCACTGCTCTGTGCTACTAAGTGTGAAAGGGGTGTCGGTTACATGGGTGGTACATGGGCGTTCACATGCAACCACTCATGCCTTTTGATGCACAACCCTATCCACTAACATTAGTAGAGAGGGCTTAGCCCCAAAAGTTAACGCTATTTGAAAGGAGGCGTTAACCGCTTAACTGCGGCGGCAATTCCGACGCGGTGCGGTCATTTCCTTACCCTAGTCAGGTGGACCCCATCTTTTAAGAAGCACGGCTCCCCCCGATACACCTGTGTGCGATCGTCTGTAGTTGAGGAGACCTAAACAACTTTTCTATTTTATTGTTGATCCGCCTTACTGAGTGATTCAACGCTTTTACAGAATCTCCCCCCCTCCATTTAAATCTGGGTACCATTTGAGACCATACTATGGTACACCCCTGGCATGTCCTAACTCTTCTCTCCCCCGTCACTGGAATCTTGGTATCATCTTTGACCAAACTATGGTGCACCCCGGGCATGTCCTCGCTGGTCAACCCACTTCAGTAATTAGAGTCTCCATCATGATGAGGAAAATGGTTAATATGGAAGATAGATTGAAGAAAGTTGAAGAGATGGGGGTGGCTCTGGCTGACCTCAGGGATAAAATGGAAGGAGAGTAAGGGGTAGAAGAGAGACTGAGGCACACTATTGTGGCCCTAAAACGTTTTTACCCCAACTCAAAAAAAAAAAAGTGGAGCCAGCATGCAAGAAGGCCCAAGTTGCCCAACTGAAATGGCTGAACATATAAAATGCCGCCCTGAATGTATTGCAGAGCCGCGCAGCGTCCCCCCCCATGAGGCACTTGCGTACCAAGTGAAGTGCAATACTGCCTGACAGCAGATACCCGATCCACAAGCTGCTGAGGTGCTGTAGCTGTCAGTGGCCCCCTAAAATTGGTCACGCTGGCAAGACCTATCCTCTGGGTCGCAGGGGACTGCTAATGGCACTTGCCTGCACAAGTGCAATAAGATACTGCCTTATGGCAGGTACCTGTTCAACAAGCTGTCGAGGTGCTGAAGCTGTAAGTGGCCCGCTGAATTTGCCTTGCTGGCAAGACCTGTCCTCTGGATCGGGCACGCTGGCAAGACCTATTCTCTGGGTCGGGGGGGACTGCTAATGGCACTTGCGTGCATAAGTGCAGTAAGATACTGCCATTTGGCAGGTACCTGTTCAACAAGCTGTCGATGTGGTGAAGCTGCAAGTGGCCCACTGATTTTGCCGTGCTGGCAGGACAGCACTGGATCGGAGAGGACTGCTGATGGCACCTGCGTGCCCAAACATACTGCCTAATGGCATAGCCTTTCCATAAGCCCCTGGGGTGCTGCAGACGTATGCAGCCCCTTTGGTCCTGGTGACAGGACATGTACACTGGGTAAGTGAGGACTCTGAATTACCCGCTGCTGATGACAAATTCTACTAACCACAGTGTTAGAATATTTTCCACTGAATTCTGTTAAAAGCAGTATCTGGACATTTGGCACCTTAAGGACAATATGACAGCATAGTAGGGGGTCGACTCTTGTCCTGCGAGATACTTTGTCCCTAGAAGCACCAGACTTACCCTTGAGCTATATTTCCTGGTGCAGCCTTATCTATACCAGCCCCCACACATGTTCCCTGGTTCGCAGCAGACTCTTAAGTACACCCTGCTGACGTCAAATTCTATATCTATTGACAGCACACTTAAGTTTCCCCTGCTGACAAATTCTATTTACAGCAGTGTTTTGATATTTGCCACTAAATTCTGTTAAAACAATATCTGGACATTTGCAGCATTTCCCACATGCAGACTGGGTCCTTGGTGCTTCTTCCAGTGTGCTCACCGCCTGTGGTGCTTCTGCTGGCCATCGCAGTCCCGGAACCTCTGGTCCCACTTCCTGCAGTCATCTTGCCATCATTGTGATGTGTCTCCCAGTTGTCATTCGTATTCCCTGCCATAAATTAAATACACAAGCACATACGAATCAATGTTCTTGGCATTTTTGGCCAAACAGAAAACATTCACATGCTAGCCCCATTGTTTGCAGACCGCTAGCACCCAAGAGTAAAAGTCTACATTTAAAAGGAAAAAACAACATCCTTGGGCGGGACACCTGGGAATATCATCCATCACAGCGCCATAAAAAGGTTATGAAACTTGATTCTGAAAGAGGGTGGGGATGGGAGACCTGTGTCTGCAAGCAGAATGGGGCTGTCTGTTTACAATACCGCTGATGGAAAGTCACTGGCATTACAGAGATGCTCTGATTCACAAAATTTAGTCCTGCTTAGCTTTTCCTATAATTCGCCTTTCAAACCACCTCTCCAGCAAGCTGCTACAGAGAAATGAAGGACAATAATCCACCAGGAAATGATAGGCACACTGGGAAGACAACAATTTTGCTAAACATGAATACAGTTCAGTAGTGGACGCATTAGTACGAGCCCTGTCAGGGGTGCTCACACACGTGAGATACTATTGCACTGGTATAATGGACATTGGAGGCTAATCTACATTTATTAGGTCATTTATAAATCACTTGTCCAGCAAGTACTGAAGTCCTTTACCCGCTACCACGCCCTTCTGACACTTACCGTCAGTGGTAGGACTCAAACCCATGCGTTGGCTGAGCATGTGACCCCAAAGGGCAAAGGCACGATATTCTGCCTCGGAGCTACTCCCCCTGGCACTTGGGGGAATACGCAAACTGGATGGCAGGAATGTGACACCGAATCCCTGCCAGATTATGCCATGGTCATTGTGCTGTGTTCCTCGCTTAAGAGCAGTATAGGAAAACTATAGACTGAAAGAGGTGTGAATTGATCACTGCAGCACACGCTCCATCAAACAGCATTGGAAATGGAAAGGTATAATTGGCCGAACAGGACCAATTCCAGCTGATGGCTGCTGCCCTCCCCTCGCAAGTCACAAACATCCCAGCACGTCTTTACCAGAAATAGCCCTAAACTCCAACTCCCATTGCTCTCGTGATCTACCTTCCCACGGTATCGTCTACAGAATTCCACTCTGTGTGTCTCCGAGAAATTTGAGTACCACCGCCGAGCACAGCGCAGTTAACTAACGAGAAAGCAGCAGTCTGTTAATGCAGCTCGGGAACACCAGTCGCCCCCCTCCGTCTCTGAAGCCTTGATAAGATCGCATAGGTATTCCTTACATCTGACCGCGCCATGAAATTGACGTTGATGGGTGGCATAAGTGCTTGCCCAAAATAAAGTCAGTTGAGCCATTGCGAATACTGGTACCAGCTTTCTTGTTCCAAGAATCGGTAGCTCTGGTCCTAGCTCTACATCCTCTAACAAGAGAAGGATATGGAGCCCTAAATTCAGGTACAGATCCACACGAGTCAGGGTGGTTGGTTATTACTTACTTTCTTCCCTTCCTCATTAGGCGCTTTATAAATTACAGGTACTTATCGCTCATTCTCCCGAACTCTATAAACTGTTCCTAGCCCAGTGAAGAGGTTGAGTCATCCAAATCCTTTCCTTGACCAAGAGTCAGGGGTGGTGCAACTTATTTCCCATGTTATGTGTTCCGACTGTGTCTTCTAATGAAGGCAGATAAGAGGCATTCCTCTCATCAAGATACTTATCGGACATAATTACATATTAAATTTCACGTGGCCCAGAGTCCTGTTTCCAGAGGCCTTCGCTAACGTGTCAATTTTTTGTTGTGACCTCTTTCTTACTCCCTCCGCTGCAGGCATGTGAATGTATGTACAGACGCCTGCCTACAAACCCATGATAATACACACTGGAGTTGGAATTGTAAATTATACCATTCCAACATCCAGGGCCCCCCTACAGCAAGTCGTTGTTCTGAGTTGCGTTGTAAAGGTATGCAATGTAACAAGCTTTGTAATGGCATGCGTTGCCAGGACTGCGCAGTTTCCAAAGATGAAGCCGCGATGGGGAAGATTGCGGCGCAATAAGGTAAGTTTTATTTAAGTTGTGTATTTAGCCTTTACATTTAATTTAAGAAGGCGGACGGGCAACTTCCGTTCCGCTCGCAAATGGGCAGAAATGTGCCCCTTTTTTACGCCTTCTTTTGCAGAATGGCGGAAAGTGCAAATTTCCGCTCATTCCATGGCTGGAACGGAAATGTCCGTCCACCCCTAGTCGTGACCGGACTTTATTTGTCTATGAGAGGCTGATTAGTATTAGGGGAGGAGTGAAGTAAAGGAAGGTATTATTTAAAAATACCTGGCTAGTGGGTAATACTACTTTATTCTGACCCCTAGTCGGTATGGTTAAAAACAGGGTAAAAGTTGCGAGGCGGAGCTAGCTCACGACCAAGATGGCTGCTTGAGCTGAGAGCTCCGATAGACCGCCAAATATCCGACTAATTATCCTTCAGCTGTGTCCCTTCTCTCCCCTCTACACAGTGTCTCATAATCCCGGAGGCACCAGAGAGCAGATCGCACGAGGGCTGGCTCGCCTACCTGCTTTCTTGGCAGAGATACGGTCCCATCGGTGCTGCGGCAGACTTGTCCCAAGTTGCTGGCAGGCTGGGCCTTGAGAACCTACTTCTTCCTTCCAGCTCAGGAGATGACGGCTGGCTCCTACGACAACCCAGGCTGCGCCTTCGGCCTGGTCACCCCCACGCTCCTGTGCCTGCTGCCGCTGCCGCAGCCCCAGCCTCCCGAGGGCCGCCGAGCCCACACCAGGTTTTCCCGCCGCCCCAGCCTCCCGAGGGCCGCCGAGCCCACACCAGCTTTTCCCACCGCCCCAGCCCGTGGCCCCGCCCCCCCGACAGCCGATTGGCTCGCGCTCCCGCCTCCCCGCAGACGCTCCCGACCGGCTCCCTTCTTAAGGGGAGCCAGAGCAAGATCCAGGGAGTGACCACTGCGCCTTCGGCCTGGTCACCCCCACGCTCCTGTGCCTGCTGCCGCTGCCGCAGCCCCTGCCTCCCGAGGGCCGCCGAGCCCACACCAGCTTTTCCCGCCACCCCAGCCTCCCGAGGGCCGCCGAACCCACACCAGCTTTTCCCGCCGCCCCAGCCCGTGGCCCCGCCCCCCCGAGAGCCGATTGGCTCGCGCTCCCGCCTCCCCGCAGACCCTCCCGACCGGCTCCCTTCTTAAGGGGAGCCAGAGCAAGATCCAGGGAGTGACCACTGCGCCTTCGGCCGGGTCACCCCCACGCTCCTGTGCCTGCTGCCGCTGCCGCAGCCCCAGCCTCCCGAGGGCCGCCGAGCCCACACCAGCTTTTCCCGCCACCCCAGCCTCCCGAGGGCCGCCGAGCCCACACCAGCTTTTCCCGCCGCCCCAGCCCGTGGCCCCGCACCCCCGACAGCCGATTGGCTCGCGCTCCCGCCTCCCCGCAGACCCTCCCGACCGGCTCCCTTCTTAAGGGGAGCCAGAGCAAGATCCAGGGAGTGACCACTGCGCCTTCGGCCTGGTCACCCCCACGCTCCTGTGCCTGCTGCCGCTGCCGCAGCCCCAGCCTCCCGAGGGCCGCCGAGCCCACACCAGCTTTTCCCGCCGCCCCAGCCTCCCGAGGGCCGCCGAGCCCACACCAGCTTTTCCCGCCGCCCCAGCCCGTGGCCCCGCCCCCCCGACAGCCGATTGGCTCGCGCTCCCGCCTCCCCGCAGACCCTCCCAACCGGCTCCCTTCTTAAGGGGAGCCAGAGCAAGATCCAGGGAGTGACCACTGCGCCTTCGGCCTGGTCACCCCCACGCTCCTGTGCCTGCTGCCGCTGCCGCAGCCCCAGCCTCCCGAGGGCCGCCGAGCCCACACCAGCTTTTCCCGCCGCCCCAGCCTCCCGAGGGCCGCCGAGCCCACACCAGCTTTTCCCGCCGCCCCAGCCCGTGGCCCCGCCCCCCCGACAGCAGATTGGCTCGCGCTCCCGCCTCCCCGCAGACCCTCCCGACCGGCTCCCTTCTTATGACGTCCCCAGAGCGACTGCGCAGCGGACGCGCGCAGCGGGAGCACCGATTGAGCGCCAAAGGTAAGCCCGTCTGCGCCCGTCCGCGCCTGGACCGCGCCCAGCGCCAGGACCCCTGGCCCCCGCAGACCCCAGCCCACCCGCCGGACGTACGACGCCGCCACCCTCAACGCACTCAACGCCGGCCGAACCCCTGGATGCTACCGAGCCACCCCGAGACGCACCCACGGACCCTTCATCTGCCAGTCCTGCAAGTTCTCCTGCATCCGGACCTGCACTGCACCAGCGTCCACCAAGCAGAACACCGGCAGCAACCACCTGAAGTGCATCCTGCTCAACACCCGCTCCGTCCACAGACACGCCGTCGAGCTCTGGAACCTGCTCGACACCACAGACCCAGACGTCGCCTTCCTCACGGAAACCTGGATGAACGCCTCCTCAGCGCCCGACATCGCCATCGCCATCCCGGACGGCTACAAGATCATCCGGAGAGACCGCGTCAACCAGACAGGAGGAGGCATCGCCATCATTCACAGGAACACCATCCTCATCACGACCAACACCGACGACACCATCGCACCCGCCGAACACCTGCACTTCCAGATCCACGTCAACCCCAAGACCACCCTCAGAGGCACCCTCATCTACAGACCCCCGGGACCACGCACACAATTCAGCGAGGACATCGCCGACTTCATCAGCCCACTCGCCCTCCCCTCAGCCGACTACATCCTCCTCGGGGACCTCAACTTCCACCTGGAGAACAACGACGACCGCAACACCACCACCCTGCTGGAAAACCTCGCAAACCTGGGACTCAAGCAGCTGGTGACCACCCCCACCCACCTCGCCGGACACACACTCGACGCCGTCTTCTCATCCAGCAAAGACATCGCCTTCAGCCACGCCACAGGACTCCACTGGACGGACCACAGCTGCGTCCACTTCACCTTCAGAAGAACGACGATCCACCACCACCAGCAACAGGTCGCCCGAAGAAGCTGGAACAAGATCACAGCCGACCAGCTCGCCGCTTCCCTGAGTCAGCACCCTCCCGCCAGCTCAGCGAACCCCAGCCAGGCCGCCGACAACCTCATGAAGTGGATCAGCAACTGCGCAGACGAACTCGCCCCTCTGAGGACCCCGCCCAGCAGACCCGGCAGCAAGAAAGCCCCATGGTTCACCGACGAACTCAAGAGCTCCAAGAAGAACTGCCGAGCCCTCGAGAAAGTCTGGAGAAGGGAACCAACACCGGACAACATGACCACCCTCAAGCTTGCCACCCGGAAGCACTACCAACTGATCCGCGCCACCAAGAAAACTGCATTCAAGGACCGACTGGACAACAACGCACACAACTGCAAGGAACTCTTCAACATCGTGAAAGAGCTCTCCAACCCCAACGCCGGAAGCAACGACATCACCCCTTCGCAAGACCTCTGCAACTCCCTCGCCTCCTACTTCCACAACAAGATCGCGGACATACACAACAGCTTCAGCATTCAACCATCGCACACAACGACCGCAGCAACGCCGCCCACCACCACCCTCCGCGCCTGGACTCCGATCAGCACCGATGACACCGTCCGCATGATGAACTCCATCCACTCCGGATCTCCGACCGACCCCTGCCCTCACCACGTCTTCAACAAGGCCGACGCTGTCATCGCACCCCACCTGCGAGACATCATCAACACCTCCTTCGACACCGCCACCTTCCCGGAGAGCTGGAAGCACGCCGAACTCAGCGCTCTACTAAAGAAACCAACAGCGGACCCCACCGAACTCAAGAACTACCGCCCCATCTCACTCCTCCCGTTTCCAGCCAAAGTCATCGAGAAGACCGTCAACAAACAGCTGGCCGCCTTCCTCGAGACGAATGGATCCCTCGACCCCTCACAGTCTGGCTTCCGAGCCAACCACAGCACCGAGACCGCCCTCATCGCTGCCACCGATGACATCCGAGCCCTGATGGACAACGGAGAAACAGCGGCCCTCATCCTCCTAGACCTCTCCGCGGCATTCAACACTGTCTGCCACCGCACCCTAGTGCAGCGCCTCAGCAACGTCGGAATTCAGGAGAAGGCACTGCAATGGATCGTCTCCTTCCTCGACGGAAGAACACAGAGAGTCCGTCTACCACCGTACAAGTCAGAGGCCACCGAAGTCATCTGCGGCGTCCCTCAAGGATCCTCGCTGAGCCCCACTCTCTTCAACGTCTACATGAGCCCCCTCGCGCCCATCGCACGCCAACACAACCTGAACATCATCTCCTACGCCGATGACACCCAGCTGATCCTCTCCCTGACCAACGACCCCGCCGCTGCCAGAGCCAACCTTCACGAAGGGATGAAAGATGTAGCCGAGTGGATGACGACCAACCGCCTGAAACTGAACTCAGACAAGACGGAAGTCCTCATCCTGGGCTCCTCGCCCTCAGCCTGGGACGACTCCTGGTGGCCCCCCGCCCTGGGCACCGCACCCACACCGACAGACCACGCATGCAACCTGGGCTTCATCCTGGACTCCTCCCTCTCCATGACCAGACAAGTCAACGCCGTCTCCTCGTCATGCTTCAACATCCTGCGCATGCTACGGAAGATCTTCCGGTGGATCCCCACCGAGACCAGGAAGACGGTCACCCAGGCCCTCGTCACCAGCCGACTGGACTACGGCAACGCCCTCTACGCCGGAATCACCGCCAAGCTCCAGAAGAGACTCCAGCGGATCCAGAACGCCTCAGCCAGACTCATCCTCGACATCCCCCGACGCAGCCACATCTCCGGACATCTGAGAGACCTGCACTGGCTCCCCGTCAACAAGAGAATCACCTTCCGTCTCCTCACCCACGCACACAAAGCCCAACACGATCAAGGGCCGAGCTACCTCAACAACCGCATCAACTTCTACGCTCCCAAACGCCACCTCCGATCAGCCAGTCACGCCCTCGCCGCCGTCCCCCGCATCCGAAGAATGACAGCAGGAGGAAGGTCCTTCTCCCACCTGGCCGCCAAGACCTGGAACTCCCTCCCGACCGACCTGCGCCTGACCCAAGACCACCTCTCCTTCAGGAAGAAGCTCAAGACCTGGCTGTTCGAGCAGTAGCAGCACCCCCCCCCCCAAGCGCCTTGAGACCCTCCGGGTAAGTAGTGCGCTCTATAAATGTCCTTGATTGATTGATTGATTGATGTTGCGGAGCTGAGGGCTGGCCCGACTACTGGAGAGGGAGCAGACTGCCCCTTCCCGTGACCGCCGTGCTGCGCCTGCCGGGGGGAGGAGCTGGCGGCCTGCGAGTGCTGTGGGACGGCCCTGCTGGAGCGGTGAGAGTGGCGTCTTATTGTGAGCATGGGACGCGCTCTGATTGGTGTCTACAGGCCCCTTGGGCGCGGGATCGGGAGCGGCCGAGACGTTTGCGAGCCCGGCGGGGGACCTCCTCCGAGAACCCCTCGCCTCTTTGGGGGCTGTCGGTTGGGCTGGGTTCCTCCCCACGCCTCCCCCTTCACCTGGACTCTGAGTCTGATTCGGCCTGCGGTTGCCTATGCGGTGAGGCCTACTGCTCAGCCCTGATTGATCTCGGTAACGGGACTTATTGTTTCTGGAGCAGTGCGGCTTGACCTGGGGGCGTCACGAGCCCCAGCACTCTGGGGAGTGTGAGAGCTGGTTCGCAAGGACTGTTGCTGACCCCCCCGGATAGTATGGAGGAGCGTGTTCCGGGGGTTGGTATGGATGCCCGTTGAGTGGAGCGCTACTGTTTGCAACCGTGTGCTGCCCGAAGATCTACCTAAGCGGGGTCCTTGCCCTGCCAGCTGGAGACACTGCTTGGGAGGGGTGCGCTGCTCGACCGCCCCCCTCTGATCTTTGGTGTAGCATGGCGGACTGGCCGTGAACTGACCGTGGGCGTAGTGACCAGAACTGCCGGAGGCTAAGACCTGTTTGCTATTGAGTAAAGGTACGGTGATTAACAATGCGACGATCGAGCCACGCTCGGGTAGCTCCGAGGGCCTGGGGAGGAATGCCGGCTGTTTGAAACTCCCCTTGGATGTGTACGCTGGATACTGGGACTGGACTTCATTCCCCCCCATTTTCCTCATGATCCACAGGTTGAGTTCTGCTGGTGGTGTGTGGTGGGGAGCATCAGCAAGGCCTACCAGTGCAAGGTGTTCGCCCTTCTCTGCACAAGTCCTCAGACCAATAGGATAGAAGTTGGCAGAGAAACTGGAATAGAAAATACAAAGTGTATTAACCTCATAAGGTGGAACTACATTCACACAACACCCTTCGGCAATGTATGAAGTAGCACACTAAATGGAAGGAGTTTGGTCCTTTTCTACTAACACAGGGGCTCAAAAGAAGGCGGTACAAGTACAAGAAGTAGGTTTTAGGCACATATAAGGTCATACAGAAAATGCACAATCAACAAGTGGGAGGAGCTAACAGTTTCTAATTCTGGTGAACACATCCTGACATTTACAGACTAACAGCAGCTGCATGGACAGCTGAAAGCTCAACTGAGCATGTGCAAAGTGGAAGAGGCTAAATATAACCTGTCTCTAGGCAGATTTCAAAAGCAGACAATAGCAAGGTAGGACAGAGCACATGGCATACACGTGGTAGCACATGGCAAACAAAATGGCTGCCAGAAATACAAAATGGATTCCACAAAACGGAGAAGATAGCCTCTAAATACAGGATGGCTTCTGCTAATGCTAACCCAATCGCTGCAAAATTACAACAGTGGGGGAGGTGCAGTATGCCAGCTCGGGGACGCTACTGACTAGGTGTAAGCTGAGGGGCCTGGGGAGGCCGCCATTTTGCAATATTTGCGACTAGCTCCCCGAGTGCCTTTCCTGATACGCAGTGACTGCGACGGGCCCGGGACTGGGCTGGCCGATCTCAGGGCTCTCCCTGTGTGTGCTCTGATAGCGCTGTGCAGAGCACCCCGCTGCAGCCCCAACACCTGTCTTGACTTTTGCCTAGGGAGCAACACTTACACTGCGCCATTATGGGGCGAGTGGATAGGACTCAACCCAAATTGTCTTTTGACGCTAAGTGGACCAAACCTGGTGAGCCTGTGGCGGAGGTTGGAGCTGGAGAACAGTCACCTGTCGTGGATGACCCAAGCCGGGACATTGCCGGCCTACGGTTGCCCATGGAAAAGAACCTCCAAAGCGGAGTAACCTCCCTAGGCACCAAGATGGATGCCCTAACCTATAGAATGGACCGCATGGTTGAAAGACTGGATAAGCACGCGGAACGGCTTGATATGTCGGAATGCAGGCTGACTGAAATGGAGGAGGCGCAAGCTGTTCCTGATACTGAACATAAACAGATGGGTAGAGTGCTCCAAGTCCTACTGGATAAAACAGACTATCCTGAGGCCAGTGTCCGGTGCTGTAGTCTTCGCATCACGGACCTGCCGGAATCTACAGCTACGGGGAACATGGAACTCTTCACGGAGAAGCTGCTGAAGACACTACTGGGAGACTCCTCTTTTTCAAATATGTTTGTGGTAGAAAGGGCGCACCAATCCCTGGGCCAGAGACCAGTGCCGGGTGCACCCCCCAGACCGGTGACAGCGAAACTACTAAACTATAGGGACAGGGATGTCGCACTTAAGCTAGCCCGTGAGAAGCAACCATTAAGGTTTGAGGGGTCGATGATTTCGATGTTTCCAGATTTTACAGCCAAGGTCCAGGAGGCGCGCCGCCTATTTGCCCCTATGAAAAGACAACTCAGAGAACTCGGAGCGGACTACGCCATGCTGTACCCTGTGAAATTGAGAGTTAATCGACAGGGACACTTGCATATTTTCACAGACCCTAAGGCCTTACAAAATGTGCTGTAGGACTGGGTGAAGGAGAAGCAATCTCACCCGGACCAACATCTCCTGAGCGAAGCATCAGGTGGACACATGGATGAGCAGGATTGACTCTGACATGTACCCTCGAACTATTGAGTGAGGCCTGATGTTCATAGGGGGTAGGAGTTTTGTTATTTTGATGATACTGTGCTGGGGTTGTGACTTACGTGGCTGATGGGGCCTGACCCTTTGGTGGCGCTCCTTGGGGATATGGTTCCCCCCGCTTGTGTGGTGGTGGGGGGATCTGTTTACTTGGGAAGAGGCTAACACATTGTGGTGCCCTTTAGATACAACCTGACTCCAACCTAGCCTGATGACGAAGATGAGAAGGGTTTGCTGCGATAAATCAACGCCGGGCTGGCTTGGTGAAGTGATCTATGATATGTCTATACCTCCTGGGGATTAGCCAAGCTATGTAATGCTACTCTATCTCACAGCTGTGTGTATTTCTAATTGGCGGAGCAAGGAGCTGGATCATTGGTGGTTCCACACCCTTATAGTGGTGTGAGCTACATCCACCCCTGCGTGAATAACACCTGGGATGTGTTTTGTTGTTTGGGATTGGGTGGGTTTTACTTTTGGATGGGAGGGATGGTACCGCGGCCAAGTGGGGGCTGGGCAGGCGTGGGAGGGGGTTGGGGGGATTGCTGCTTGGAAAGTTACAATGCTCACTCTTGCTGATTGTTCCTATGTACTGCATGCTTATGGGATTGCAGTTTAAAGATATCGGCCCTCTTGAGTCTTGTTGGGCACGAGTAGGGGGTGAGTACAAGTTGGGAATGTTTTTGGATGTATTCATTGTTTTGTTAACTCATATTGCACAGGTGTGTAGTGACATGGCCCAGTTGAAATTATCCTTGTTGTCATTGGGCGGCATCCACTTTTTATGGCAGACATATTGACGGCTGCCCCTGACATTGCATATGACGCTCTTGTCCTGCTTACTTGGAACTTGCGTGGTCTTAACCACTACCGCAAGGTTCATAAAGTACTAAGCTACCTTCACAGACATAACGTTGATGTAGCACTCTTACAGGAGGAGATGCATCTCCGACCCGACAGCCCCATCTTACGTGCTAAAGGTCTATTCGGTAATGTACATGCTGCGGGCTTCATGTCACACGCTAGAGGAGTCCTGACGTGGGGAAACCCAAAGTCACGGTTGCAGCTCACACCCCTGGCATCAGACAGGAAGGGTCGATTCGCCATATCTCGATGCTGTGGAAAGGGACTAGACCTTTTCCTTTTCAATGTCTATGGTCCTAACTATGACCACCCAGATTTCTACACTCAGCTAACAGACTTGATTCAACAGCACACCAAGGACCACATTTTGTGGGGAGGGGAATTTTACTTTACTAAACACCCGGCTCTTGACAGGTCTGATGGCCCAGACAGATTGCCCTCTGCCTCAGCCAGAGTTGTTGAAACGTCCCTGATGAGGTTGAACATTTGCGATGTCTGGCGACACAGACATACTCGACAGGGTGGGTACACGCACTACTCGGCACAACATAATATTCACACGAGAATAGACTATTGGTTTGCGTCTCAACATCTACTTCCACAAATCCATTCATGCACGATCCTTCCCTGTACCTACTCTGACCGTTCGCCACTACTACTGAAACTTGCTTCACCTAAGAAACGGATCCCCCCATTCTTGGGCGCTTTCAGCCATACTCCCTCCTTGACGTGGTGTTCAAGGAGGAGCTTGCTGTGTCCATTGAGACGTTTTTCGAGTCAAATGTGGACTTCTTTCAAATGATCTGGGAGGCCTTTAAAGTCTACATCAGGGGGATAACTATCTCTAAACACGCTGGGGTCCTTAAGTCAATAAGCAATACATTGGCGGCACTAGAGCGCAAATTGAAGGACCTTGAGTCCTCTCGTGTGGCGAACCAAAGCAAGGATATCACTCAGGAGCTCGTGCAGACGCTCCGGGACTATCATGAGGAGACAGACGCGGAAATAAAACATCTTGGGAAGTATGCCACGGCCCGCATTTATGGTGAGGGCGAACGACTGGGGCGGTTCTTGCACCGATCCTTAAACAACGTAAGGACAGAACTACAATACCTGACATTACACCATCACCGGGAGATTCCCCGCTTACGGAGGCCCAAGTAGTGGAGCAATTTTGGAGGTATTATGCTGACCTTTACTCCTCTTGCAACTGCTGCTCGGACAAACGCATACTAGACTATTTGACTTACATTACACTACTGTGGCTATCAGACGTGCATCGTAAGTTCCTGATGTGCCCCATTGAGTGGGAAGAGTTGGTCTGGGCCCTCTTGGAGATGAGGGCGGGGAGGGCGCTGGGGAGTGACGGCCTCACTGTCGCCTTCTATAAGGCATTTCAGGCTCTCCTACTCCCACACTTACTTACACTGTTCGCGGATATTTGCACCTCAGGGATGATGCCTCCGACCACGCAAGAGGAGATTCTTGTGACTATACTAAAACCGGGGAAACCCCCTGAGGAGTGTGCCTCGTATAGGCCTTTGTCCCTCATGAACGTGGGCGCAAAGATCTTCACGAAACTGCGGGCCAATCGGCTCAGTCTGCTTGTCACCACCCTGGTGGCCCCAGAGCAGGCAGGCTTTGTGCCTAGCCAGAACTTAGCCTATAACCTACGCACTGTGTTTGCAGCTCTGCCATATACCTGTCTGGAGATCCCAGCAGTCGTGGTCTTTTTAGACAGGGAAAAGGCCTTCAACTCCGTCGAAAGGCCTTTCATGAGACAGGTACTCAGCAGGAAAGGGAGTTGGTGTAGTTTTCTTGCAACTTCTTGCAACGCTATACTCTTCCCCCACGGTGCGCTTCCGGATCGGATCCATGATTACTGACCCCATATGGGTTAGCAGAGGCACAAGACAGGGTTGCCCCCTGTCCCCAATACTGTATGCCCTCATGGCAGAACCTCTAGATTGCGCCCTATGGGAATACCATGGGCAGAGAGGTATCTGATTCCCAAACTACCCCTTAATTGTCTCCACATATGCAGATGACATACTACTGTATGTCCGAGAGCCTGAGATCAATCTCTCACCGGTTTTGTGGGAAGTGGTACTCTTTGGCTCCTTTTCCGGTGTCCACATCAACTGGAATACGTCCATCATGTTCCTCCTCACCCCAGCCACGACCCAGTTCAAACCGGAATATCCCCTGGTGTGGACAACAGAGGTGGTAAAACTTGGGTATACGGCTGTATACCGACTCTGTGGTTGTTCTTAGGGAGAATTTCGGAGTGGCTATCTCTAAGCTGGAAGATGACGTAGAGAGATGGATCGGCCTTCCGCTATCGTTGATGGGCAAGAGAAGTGTGGCTCAATGGTTAGAGCGGCAGACCCTGATGCAGAGGTCTAGCCCGGGACCAGGGTTCAATTCCCGCCTCAGCGGGTCTTGGGCTCAATTTCCTCAGCACTGATAATTATCGCCTCGGTGCCTATTCTAATCATGGGTCCCACTCTGCAACTCTGGGCAATAGCTTTCTTAATCTCCACAACGGCCCCCACAACGCTAGGATGCCTGGCTTCACCTTGGGGGTGCCCAGGAGTGGGCACTTCACAGGGAAAAGCCAGGAAGGGTTCCACAGCGGTATTCGTACAAGCGTCGAGATACCCCAGCTGGGGTTGATTCGTGCGCTATACAAGTACACTGCATTTACATTCACATTTACAGGGTGTCATTAATGAAAATGATTGTCTTACCTCGCCTCCTTTTCCTTTTCACGAATATCCCCATGGTCCTGTCCAAAATATTCTTTCGGCGTCTGCACTCATTGATGGTCCGGCTGGCCTGGGCGGGCAAACAGCCACGCGTACCCTGGAACATACTGATGCTGCCGTACAAGATGGGGGGACTTGGAGCCCCTGACCTGGAACTATAATATAGAGCTGCGCAATGCTCACATGCATGCCATTGGATGCATGGACCCCCTGACATACCTCACATATGGATCGAGACCATCGTTGCAGATCCCAAGCTCCTTCTGGCTCTGTTGTTTTCGCTCCGAGACAGACGCACTGGAATATTAGACTCTCTGAATTCAGTTACACATGCCTGGCACTACAACTGGATTCGCAAGCCGGTAATATATTGTATGCCCCAATGGCCCACCTAGACTGGTGCCATTGGCTCGCTCCGTGCACCGACAGGGGAGTCATACTTGCATTGCAGATTCTAAATCTACACACTATAGGAGACTCCTTTACGGATGGCATTGCTCGTACCTGTGAGGATGTATCGGAGGGGGAAGATGTGCAGCCGCTCCTTGCCCAATTCCAAATCCACAGAGTTAGGCACGCGCTCAGGGAAGTCCTTGGGGACGAAATGGCAGAATGCCCGGAGGTTCCTGCGCTAACAGCAGTCATTAGGGCAAAGTGGCCAGCTAAGTTGGTATCTAGAATATATCATACGGCACTATCTTCGAGAGAAAGCGAATACACTAAACCGCGTCTCACGTAGCAAAGGGATTTGCAGGTGGAGCTGATGGATGACAAGTGGCTTTATTATTGCTTAAGCACCAAGCGTATCTCCCTAAACGGACAACATAGGTTAGTTCACTTTAAATTCCTCAATAGGGTTTACTACACTCTGTAACGACTATATCGATTTGGCCTACGCGAAGACTCACAGTGCGAAGGTGTGGGGAGCAGGTGGCGGACTTCTTTCACTTGGCCTGGGTCTGCTCGTGGGTTGTTCGCTTCTGGGGAAAGGTATTTACAGAGATTGACCGTGTCACAGATATGTCACTGACTCCTGACCCATTACTAGCACTGCTGGGTTATTCCAAACCATTTCCTAGGGCACATACACAACGTGTGGACATGGCACTACTCCTGGTGAGATGCCTGCCGCTCTGCTGGCTTCGTGGACCGACCCCTACCGTGGTGCGATGGTCCAGAGACATGCTCTACTGCTGCACCCAAACGGAAAATTATAGCAAGTTGCTACCGCCCCGCAACAGACCCAAAAACTTCTGGTCCCTGTATATGACTAGGAGGCCCAGCTTGACGCCCCTGACAGAGACGAGCCTCTACCTTTGGTTGCCGATACCCAGGACACTCAGGACCCCACACTGTAAAAGTGATCTACTTCCTTGTTGTTGAACTTCACATTCCTGTATGCACACTGTTCCTCTGGGTTGGGTTGTGATGGTGATGGGACTATGCATTGTTCTGTGGGCAGGATCACATATGTGTCGGTTGTAATTGGGGCCTATCTCTCTTTCTTATTATATACTTCCACGCTGTAAAATGTATGTACTGCTGAATGTGTACGGTACTACTTGGACCATGCCAATGCCTACTTTTCATTGTCTGATTTTTGTTTTCCTTGTATTACGAAAACCTTAATTAACATATTACATTTTTTTTTTTAAAACAAGGGCAAAGTTTAGGTTTCCTGGAATTAATGTTCCAAATACCTAATGGTCGACATGTTTCTAGCCTACCCCTCTCGGCTATTCTTCATGACCTAGCGTATTAAATGTCTGATACCTAGTTCCACTCCTATAGTTGTTCTACTAATCACCACTTTCAAAGTGCATCATTCGCGAGTGAACACACAGGTGCATAAAAAGTTAATACCATCTGGACTTGTATTCTTTGAATTTATATTAGATTGGAAGCCAGCGTTTCATGGTTGCACCAGCCTGAAGTACGGTCTATAGTCAAACTCTCGTCAAGGCCGTACTTCTCCATTGTACCTATTATGTCGCTGCTCGGGAAGATGCGGTTCTCGACTAAGGGTCCGAATAAAGTAGTATTACCCACTAGCCAGATATTTTTAAATAACACCTTCCCTTATTTCACTCCTCCCCTAGTAGTAATCAGGCTCTCATAGTTAAATAAACTCAGTGCTCCCACGTATTTCGTTCGGTCGCAGCATGCCCTGTAGCAAAACGGGAAGGACTAGATCATGAAGATTGCTACCAAGGGGTAACCTTGGTGGGTGAGGGTTATACAAAAAACGGTATGTTTTTCCCATGTGAAGGAACAATAATTTCTCTAAGAAAAGGTTGGGTC
The DNA here is from genome assembly GCF_964261635.1 of Lissotriton helveticus. NCBI lineage: Eukaryota > Metazoa > Chordata > Amphibia > Caudata > Salamandridae > Lissotriton > Lissotriton helveticus. The sequence continues at coordinate 886,779,917 of NC_136065.1, read as the reverse complement.
CTTTTGTTTTCTGTACATTCAAAATAGTTCACCAGAACATAGATTATTCTGTTGTTCCTACTTTGAGATTTGATGTTTTTCTATAGATTGGAGTCTGTGCATGATGTCGGTGGTGTGTAAGAGTGTAGTAAGTGACCTTAAGTGTCGCCATCCTTTCTTTTAATTGCTAACAAATAATATATAAGCAAAATCATTCCATAAGCAGTTAGTTATAAGAAATGTTATAAAGATAAAACAAAAACAAGAGAGCCAAACCCACCCCCTGTGTCCCCCTCTCCCCCACCCCCCAAGATAGCCAACAGACATAGTGATAGGAGAAAGAACTGCTCCTCTATGGTAATAAAAATGAATCTTCAGGTGCGATACAGTATCTCCGTATGAGAGTTGTTGCATCTATGAGATCTTACAGCTAAACTTCAATAGAAGTAATGCATTACTCAATTACACTACGAAATGTGATAATTACTGAGTAACTGAATAAACATAATAAGTTGCCGTTTCTACCTGTTACATGAAGTAGAGATGGGCAATGAAAGGTCATATAATATGGTTGTCATGCAATTATGCATAGAAAGAGTAAGGTGGGTATGTTAGGTAGTTATGTCGCCTGTTGAACAAAATAACAATTTAACAGTTTAACAATTTGCCCATTAGCCCAGTTGAGCAGTTTGCCATTAACACATGTGTAGCATCCAATTAACCATAACACATAACCAACATACAAATGTATGTGCGTAGCTGTGCACACAGCCTGTGTAGTCTGTCATTGATCATCACATGCTTCTTCCCTCTAATACTATGCTGTGATGTGAAATACTAGTAGACAGGATGCATATTGACAAAGTGGCTCAGGTGTGAAAGTTACAAAGTGATTCAGATGCATATTGACAAATATCTCAGGTAACCATAAAAGGCAGGCCAACAAAAGTATAAGAGAGAGTATAAGAGTTGTTTAAAGTTTGTGTTGTTCAAGGCTCACTGAACCCCATCAGTGGTCGCGATCATCTCTGGTCCTGATTCACTTGCAGTAATAAGCGTAGCTTTAGTATACATGCTGAGGTGTCTTGGGTATGTGTACATACAAGGTAAGAGTGTTAATGAATGAGGCAATCTTTTGGGACAGTGAAGCCTTGAGGTTTGTGGCTAGTGCTGGTATTGGACTCTCTGAGATTTGAAGTGTCCATCGTAGACTCTGCTTTGTCGTAAAAAAATGTCTTAAGAGTTTAGTGGTCAGTGAACATATGTGGGGTGCCTTGAACTATAACTCGGTATTTAGCCGGGCCTGCACATGAACCTTGAATGTTCAGGGCTCTCATTTTAGAGCAGAGGGCTAGAAATCCTTTCCTTGTCTCTACACAGTTGCTTTTGAGTAATCCTGTGAGAAAAAGATCTTGTTGTTTTTCCATAGTATGTGATTGTATTTCCTCATATAGGACAGGATAAGTTCAACATGCTGATAATGCAATGGGTTGCACTCTATTAGCCGAGGGGACCTTTGATTCTGTAGTTTCCTTGTTGGGACTCTGTGAGCCCTGTAAAATTCAAGGGGTTTGTCTAACGTTCTGTTTATGACTTGAGTGAACCATTTTTCCAGAAAAAGAATGCAAGAGCCTGCAGAATCCTCTTCTCCCTTTGGCATTCCAAAGATTCGCAGGTTCCTGCGTCTATTCCTATCCTCCAAATAAGAGAGTTCCCTAGAAAGTGCTTGTGTGCTGGTGTTTAGCATTTGAATCTACTTCTGTGTTATGGTGCTTGAGTCCTCTAGGTTACTTACTCTGCTTTCTGCCCCTGCCATCCTACAATTTGTTTGTCTGATGTCTTACCGTATTGCAGCTATCTTGTTTTGTAATATGTCCGTATCAGTTTTGGTGGATATAGCTAGGTCATGTACGTCCGCGAGTTATTTTAGAAGCATATTCATTGTGGCGTTGATATCCTGCTTACTTTTCACAGGTGAATCTGAATTAGGAGGATCCGCTTTGACCCTTTTCAGGTTTTGCTTGGATTCTTTGTTTACCATTATTGTATGGTTGATAAGTAAAGTATTGTAAGGATGATGGATGAGGCCTTGTGGGAATGCATGTAAAGGATGTTTGAAGCACAGCTGTGTGTGTGCACAACTCAGCCTGAGTAGGTTGAGTATCTTAGAAGTCTTAAGGCTGCAGAGCTTAGCAGCTCAGATGATCTCAGGTGTTCTCAGATTTGCTTTGGTGTTCTCCAGGATGTCGTGATGTAGATTGATTACATTAGAAGACTGTAGGGAGCAGGGACTCGCTAACTCAAATGCACCGCTCTAGGTTGTACGGATGGAGATGCGATGTTGGGGACTCCAAGTATTGTTAGCGGGGGCCACAAAATTGAGCTGGCTGGTTGTGAACCTCTTAGGCTGGAAAGTGGCTTTTGTAGTCTAAGCACAGTCTATGATTGGCAATTGTCTTGTTTAATTGAGGAGTGATTTTGAGGTTTAAGGCTGCAGGATACAGGAGAGATGTATACAACTCTCAGCTCTCAATATAACAATATAGCTCTCAGCTCTCAATTTTGAGGTTTAATGCAGAGGTTTACAGCAGGGATGTATACAGTTCTCAGCTCTCAATATGACAGCCTCCGGACAGGGGAGGGTTAAATTCCATCAATTCCAGCAATTTGTAAGTGTTGTACAGTAGACACCTTGGATTGTAAGTATTGTACAGTATACTCCACTGTAAAAAAAAGATGCTTGGAGATGATAAAGTACCTCATTTACCGCTACTGCGCTGTTCTCTCCGGATCATAAGTGTCAATGGCTGCCATTTTAAGATCGGTGCATGATCCTTATCTCTTCGTGACACACAGCGAGTGCGAACCATGTGTAGAGGTCAATGGAGTAAGCTCCTGAGTAATGAGGTAATGAGGAGTCTCCTGGGTAGGGCCAAAAGAGTTTACGCAAACCATGCTTGAGGTGCTGGGTTCCGACTGGTGTTTACTAGCGTTATTATTATCCACCATCTTAAGGTCAGGCAGACAATACTAACTTGGTGATAGCTGCTCAAAAGACGGTCCTACATGTGAGATTGACCGATCCTTCAGTGATCCTCCAGTAATAGTGTGAATTCCTGCTTGGCCCCGGTTTGCTCACTCAGATCATTCCTTCTGGAAGCTGGTACTAGCGAGTCATGTCAGGTATTGCCAGATGTGACGTGTACAGAATTGACAGCAAGAAAAATGCAAAAGATGTGTGGGCCCCAAGACGTTTAGTCATTTTGGCCGAGCTTCAGATAATGTTAGGTGAGCTATTTAGCCAACACCATCTACAAAACCAGTTGGTTGCGACATTAGCGGAAAGCAAAGGCCAACATGGCATGGGAAAAATTCAAAACTGATAGGCATTGATAGATAATGACAGTAAGGATTCTACTTGCAGGTAGCTACTTGGTGGTGATGGTTCCTCCGGTCCTGCGAACTTTGGAAGCGGACCTTGTTCCGTGCCTTAGGAGATGGATACGACCTCCATGGGAGACATTGGGTGTGGAGCCTGAGCAAGCACTGTCTTTTTGGTATTAGTCAGAAGCAAGAAGCATCTAGTGGGCAGTTCAGCAATTTAATACTCGGTGACGCCACTATGGGGTCAAATAATATGTATAGTTTGTTCCCTCGTAGAGGAGCTGTGGGCTCACCGTGCCATCATTCTCTCTATCCAAACCAAGCCCCCATCTTTGCATTTATTCTATGATGATAGAGGCATTTATAATCATGTTTTTACTGTGTACCCTGACTGTTTTATTAAGTTAGCTCAGCCAAGGGCCTTAAGCATTTTGTCTACAATGTTTAACCTTCAACGTGAAAGTTTTGCTTGCGCAGCAATGTTATTTCTTTTGTAAGTGCATTCACATGATCTCACAGTCAGTGAAAGGCATATTGTGTATTAGAGCTTGTGAGGTCCGGGTGCTTAGTTCTTGGCGAGAATGTGAATCTCGAATGTAATGAACTAACAAATGACTCCTATTCACATCATATCAAGATATGGGAGACATCCATGGTCATCCTGATGGCCAAATCGAAGCATGGGAAAATTGAGTAAAGTTGCCAATTTCTACTGTGAGAAGGTGGAAATCTACTAGAGTTGATGACGTGGCATTCTCAAATGTTCTGTGGGTTTAATTGGTGCTCACACTCTAGCGCAGATATCCTGTGGTCTTTGAGAGGCTTAGACCTCTCTAATCAATTCAATTGTCTTTATTTGATCTTCCCAGGACAGATCATAAAAGATACACACAATAATGGATTAAAAAAGACAAACAACATTATAGTCAAGACTTATTAAAAATAAAGCAATCACATTTTTCATTAAAATAAGTGAAATAACAGGCAAGAACAATATTTTGGCTGTAGTTAAAGTGGCAGTGCAACAGTACTGGATCCAGAAATAGCAGCGAAGAGGCAGATGAGTATTAAAAACTTGGCGTTGGTGATGGATATATAAAATCATTTTTATAGGAAAATAATAAAAATAGCAGCATCAATAAACATTTAATCAACATTTCAAATACAATAAATACTGGAGCCACTAAAGTGCTTTTGTATTAAACTGCACTTCAGAAAGCTTGCGACTGCAAAGCAAACGTTACAATCATTGAGTTGCAGAAGGTAATAAAAAGCCGCTTTGCACTTGGAATATTTATGTCTGCGCAATAGCGGAAATAAAAATTTCCTGGTAAAAGGGAGATAAAATTGGCAAAAAAAGACAAAGTGTAAAATGGTTTGGCTCGATTGCTCATCATATGGACAAATGACCATAGTGTCAGAAGAATACTGGCGGAGAAGAAAACATATCATCCAGCTAAATGACACAAACCTGAATCTAGTCAGCAGGTTTATTTCATAGACATTGGTTACATATAATAAATATGGAGCAATTGAGGGAGTTACTTGGATAAGGCAATAATCTCTGACTCAGGGTTTAGTCACTTCAGATAGTTCCCTAGAAAATTGCTTATGCTTACGAAAGGTATATATAACCCACTTTCTGTCCCGTTTGCCAATTAACTCTGGGTGCTCAAACAATTGCGACACAATCAAGTGCCAAGAAGCAGGTTTTAATATATTGAAGCCAAGGGATGGGAAGGCTACGGGCACAACTTAAGCAGTCTCTAATAACAGCCCGGTTAAAATCAGCTTCTTCGTTGGACCAGATTGAACACCAGGTGGCTAAGGGGGCTGCATTTATAGTGTGTTGGACATAGTCAAGAGCTAGCTCCAGGTGGAGGGAGAAATGAGGATATGAGGTGGGAACCCCTAAGACTCTACGACAAAATCTGTTCTCCTCAGTCTGCATAGTGAGTACATCCCTACAGCCTCAGATACCCATTCCATATGTTAGGATCGGTAGACATTTACGATTGTTGATCTCCAATATTGGAGAAATGGGATTTTTACCTATGGACATTGCAAGTAAGAAAGTGGTCCCTACGGTTTGTGTATATTGAGTTATTCAGTTTTTTTATACAAGTGAGACACGTACAACCTTCGTCAAACTCCAAACCTTGGTGAGGGATGGAACTAACCCTCTCCAGTTGTTTGCCCTCTATGGTCAGACTAAGGGTATTAGTATTTTAGGGCTGCATATCATAGTAAATGTTTTCTTATAGTTTGGCTCCAGGCCCAGGTCCTTCATGAAACTAACATAGCTGATGATAAGTTTGTTTTAGGCCATTCGCAGTAATTGCCAGAAGGACTGCATCGTCAGCCTGTATTACGCGAACATAGCCTTATTCTCTACTTGAGGAACATCAGCCCGAACCCAAACTAAGGTCTTCTCCAGGTCCTTAGTATAAAGAAGAACTAGGATTGGGGCAAGGACGCAACATTGGCGCACCCCACGCTTGATGCCTAATGGACTGTACATTTTCTGGAACCACGAAACCTAACTGAAGCAGAAAGGTCATAATGGAGAAGCCTTAAGAATGAGACTAGACCCGCATCAACACCCATATTTACTAGTCTGTCCCACAACTTAGAGCGGGAAACATAATCAAATGCACTGGTCAGGTCCATAAATGCCAAGTGAGTGGAAGTGCCCTTCACGTATTTGTATTTTGCTAAACTAAGATGTAGATATAGGCACTGTCCGATTGTTCCAGGCCCCTTTTTCCCAATTATTTTCATAGAGGAATCCAGAAGGGATATCAGATGGATTGTGCACATTTCCTTTTTTAAACACAGGTACTATAACGGATGAAATCCACGACCTTGGCACTCCCTCACTGCAAACGGAATTAAAAACTGAAGTAAGCACCTGGGTCCAGAACACTGGATCTTCCTTGAATAAATCTTGTGGAATACCTACTGGCCCCGGAGCCTTCTTGCCTTTACTATTAATAATTCCTTTTAGAACCTCCTCTTCTTTGAAAACAAGGTTTGGACATGTTGTTTTCAACTGTGCAGGAGCATCAACAGCACTAAGATCAGTGGAATACAATCCAGCATAATGCGTCACCCATTTCTCAGCCAAAATATGGACATTTACTTTGTCAGCTGGTAAGGTGGGGGATAAAACATACCGTACTGCTTTCCAGAAGGCTTGTGGGTCTTTAGAATGGAATGCGGCCACTATAGAATCCCACTTCTCCTCCTTCAGGGTCATCCTTATTATTTTGATGGCGTGCTTGTACAACTTTCTACTTTCCTTAATCATGATCTGGTGTCTAGGGTTTTGCTTTAATGCCCTATGTATGGTGTTATTGGTTTCTCTACAAACCATAATTGTGCATGAGGATGCAACAGGATAATGGGTCTAGAAAGCAGAATTTTGATCTTATCTAGGAGAATTGCAAAATCAGATAACATGCAGGTTGGAATACGGGGTATGCAATTACGGCTATGCACCAGGGCAGAACTATTAGATAACAACTGGGACATAATGCTGTTCATGTTCGCAGTTCACCACACAGCCCTTCGCCCTGAGTCCTTAGTTGATAAAACCTAGGAAGGCATAAGCTTGAGCTTTTGTAGCATATGTGGTATCACTATCTTAACAGAAATAGGATTGTGGTCACAATAGGTCTTGATGAGGACCTCACAATCCTTAATAAGTGGAGACATACTCCAGGTCGCAAAAATATAGTCAATAGTGCTTCCTGCACCTCGCTCTATGAAGGTTAGAATGTGTTGGTCAGTAGATTTAGGAACCTTATTGACCATGCCCCGTTCTGCCAGATGGGAAAATAAGACCCAACCACTATTATCCATCACATTATAATCTGACTAGCAGAAAATGGATCAAATGTAGTTTGAGAAAGGGGAGGAGGATGCCCCAATTTTGCATTAAAGTCCCCCGCCATCAACAACTTAAGTGGGCATTCCACTCGATCCTCTCTCTCCACAAGCATAACAATTAACACGAACAGACCTTGAAAGTCACCCTTAGACGTGAAGTTGTTATTTTAGAAATTCACCAAATATATCTTAAGGGTGTCTTTCCAAGTGAGTCAGAAGGCCTGTGCCACACCCTGATCCTGAAATAGCTGTACAATTGAACTGTCAATATCCACTTTAAACCAGGCTGACAAACCCCCTTTGGCGCCACCCGATGAGGACCCCTCTAATCATATTTCCATTGTATGGCTTTATGCTATACTGTGACTCGTTTTGGGAACATTCACTGAAGTCTCCACTATGCTCACACCTTTTATTTTTTATTTTTTAGAGTTTTATATAGCGCAAACTAGACCCGAGACATCAGGTATCAGAGCGCTTTACATGAGCACCAGTTTCGTTACAAGAGGACACGTTTATTTTTGTTAAGCATGGGGAGATTAAGTGATTTCCCCAGAATCACAGGATGTTGAGCGTCGTTGCCGAGACTCGAACCTGGTTCCCCAGCTATGCGCTCAACGGCTGTAGCCATAAGGCTACATCTTCTCCCCTTACTGCTTTTCCTGATTTAACTATGTTTCCCTAGCCTTCAACTTTAGCATAGCATTAGTTTAAGCCACTTCTTATTTATTGATGTATGGAAGAGAGGATGTAAACCTGTACACGGATTATCAAATTCCATTTCTTATCTTCTGTATTGCCGTGACTGAATTTCTGGCATGCTTTCTGTTACTAAGGTTTAATTTAATTCATAATTTTGGCATACCACTGGTGGTTTTGTATCTTTACACCATGTTTTTAAACTTTATCTACGTTAGTTTGGCTCTTAATTTGAAATCATTTCCTTTCACTGTACTTATTGCGATTTAAATAGCTTTATTCGACAGATGAGTCATAAAAGCACAGTATACATACAAACATACAGTCTAAAAACATAAATAATCCAGACTTAAAAACATTTTAAGATAGTATTAAACATACAAAAACTGTTGAATAAAAATGATAAATGACAATATCTTGAAATTCCATAAAAGCTAGTTCAATAAAAATACAACATTAGGCATTCACATTTCATAATTCCAGTTAATTATTAATGATTGGGGGTGTCACTTAATCAACAACAATACGAGGGGCCTGTGACAATGCCCTAGATCGAATACACCAGGTCCAACCCTAAAACTTGGCCATAGCTATTGACAATAATAGCGATGGATCTGTTGAAAGAACTCTTAACGCCTCCTCGTGCCTTATGAAACCTAACAACTTGCAAATAGGTATAATCCACTTTGCACGAGGTTTCTTATATAATGGACAAAAAAACAGCAGGTGGCTGATCGTCTCTCGCCTGTCTTGACACCCTGGACAACCAGTCTCGGCGAGCCCTGCCAATTTGCTGGTAAATTCCCTGACAGGCAGGGTACCAACCCTCAGCTGAAAATACAGCTTCCTATCAAATGGTTTCTCAATGGCATCCCAGTACTGCTCTAGGGCCAGCGTTGACTTAAAATCCAGTTAGATGCTTTACTGAGCCACTGGAACATACAGAAACCCGTAACATTTCCCAGTACAACTCCTTCAAGATCTTCTTTGAAGGGAAAATAGCATTGGGGGGGGTCATTCCATAATTCACTCAGTCCCAAGTTCTTTAGCAGCAATCTAATCTCTCTTAACCATTTCACCTTGTGGAAACGGTCGCTATCCATTACATCTTTAATACCCATGGCATAGTGAGATAATTCAGCTGTACTCCACAATCGCCGCCAATCTAAAAGGGGGAGTAGTTTCACCAGGTCCGATACTGCTTTCCACCCCAGATCAAGCAGCAGCGGGCACATAGGTGCGCTTTTAGGGACACTTGTGACCTTACGTAGGAATGAGTTTTCTGCTACCGTTAAAGTAGAGACATTCGTGAACCCCCATAGCTCAGCTCCGTACAAACAGGAGCTTAAAACCTTCATGCTATAGATCTCTAGCAAGGGACTAATTAGTTTCGAGAGGGAAGTCTTAAATTCGGCTGCCAGGATCCCAGCCTGTTGTTTGTGCTTTAACGTGGCCACGTCAATTTGATTTGACCACTTCATATCAGCCTGTAGCGTGACCCCCCAAGTACGTAAAAGCATCCACTTTTTCGAGAGGCGCTTTATCCATATATAACTTCCCCCGGAATGATCTATATTCGTTAAAAGTACTTATTGCTTTTGAGTCCTTATTGTGTGGCCACATATGTTACACTGTAAATTGAATTGTTCGATTGATGTTAACTTCCCTTTATCTCTCAGGCAGCAACCAAAGGTCTATCGCAGGACAAATTCTAAGAAAGGCACAGTGCTCCATCACAGCCCAGCATGTTAGAGTGAATTACAAAGACTTCAGCTTTGCAAAATAAATGAGGACCAAATATCAAAGGAAACATTTATTTAAATGGCTGCCGCCCAAACAGTATATAGTCCCTGCTATTTACCCAGTGACCACATGCTAAATAGTAGAGATGATGCACAGTGTGACTAAGGGGCTGGATAAATATTGTGATTAAGGTGTTTATTTATCGTAAACAACGAGAGAGAGAGGGTTTTAAAATGAAGGAACACTCTTAGTCCCCCTATGCGGTACAATCAGAACAACAAAAGAGTGTACCTCTCAGCGAGAGGGGGAGTGAAAAAAGAATCAGATTAGATTCTTTTTACAAGGCCATTCGCTCACCACCTGTTCAAAGGTAAGTGTATGAATTAAGCTAAGATGTTTACAGATAAAAACAGTAAAATCAATTTAGAATAAAATAGTACGTTATTTTAAAATTTAAATAAGGCATGCAGGAATCAAACTTCTGTTTCAGGAGCTTCAGTATATGGCACATAGATATTTAGCACTGCAGTCTAGGAGTATTTGGCTGTCTGTAATGAAAAAGAGTATTATTTTAAAGTATGTTACATCAATGTTTAGGCCACACATGTGAATACTTTGTTTTTTACAGTTCACAAACCTTCTTTTGATGATTTTTGAGGGATGGCTCTTTTTTTGGGCTTTTTATGGAAGGCCTTGTGATAGCTTTAGGCTTTTTTTAAAGGAAGATTGTGCTTGCTTCGTTTATTAGACCTGCCAATACAGCAGCAGTCGACAAGGGGCAGCTAACAGGGAATGCAGACAGATAGGTGATATCTGGGCCCCAGAGGGAGGGAAAAATACAGTAGGCAATTGGTGCTTGGAGGCACAATGCTTTGGGACACTTGCAGGAGGTCAATTAAGTGAGACACAGTAATGGGGATTCTCTGAAATGGGGACGTGAAAGCAGCAGACAGGTAAGTAATGCCGCTGGGTAATTCACAGGAGGAGTTCAATCTGCTGCCCTTGATAAAATACACTTTATGATACTAATCCCCAGCAGAGCAGGTTGATATTTTGGTCACCTGCACAAGGTATCTTATGAATGGTAGTTTTGATTTTTATCATGCTAAGCAGTGTTTTTGGTGGGCAGGGTCCTGTCACTACTGAGCCCTCATTCAGTCTTCGACAGTGTTGTTTCCATAAAAAAAACCTGGAAGCCAAAAAAGAAAATCTGAGTGTCAGGCTTGGAGGCTGTACCACACCAAAGTCATTGTGGAGGGGGGCTGGGGAAGGAAGGAATAAGACAAGTAGAAGGAGGATGATGACAAGTAGGAGAATAAGTAGCAGGCAATCGACCACTTGAAGGGCTAAGGCTACAAGAGCCACGAGGACAGGACAAGAAGAATTACGCTGAGGGAGGCCTAATCTACAAGGGCCAGAGTTACCAATGCCAGGGGGTGCCAGAACCAAATACCAATGCTAGTGGGTGCAAGAAAGAAATAGACAATGAGGAAAGGGACAGGGCAGAAAAAACAGGACTGGGGTTACTGGGACCAGTGTGAAAAGGATGAGGGGATCAGGAGAATGTGGACCAAGGATTTGGACTCAATGAACAAAGGCCTGAAGGAACAAAAGGACCAACGTTAAAAGGAAAGAGGGCTCTGAAACATAACTACAAGGAGCCTGAACTGTGGTGGCCAGAAGGATCAGAACTAAAAGGACCAAACTCAGGGGCCAGGATCAATTGCTACAGTACCTGTAGGATTAAGAGGACAAGGACAACCCACACCGGGAGGACAAAGACTAGGAGGACCAAGACACTAGTGGAGCCAGGGTTTCCCATACCAGAGCTGGGAGGTTCAGGGTGAAGAAAACTAGGACTAGGGAATACATGCAAATTGCCACATAATTTCTAAAAGGACAAAAATTATGAAGAACAAAAATAGCTCAACAATGGATAGGAATACCAGGGAGGTGAGACCAGGAACACAGGCAACTAAAGCTAAAAATAAAAAATATAAGAGGACCAGAAAACAACAGTTTATGGCAACCAGGAATATCAGGGCAAAGGGGAGCAGGACCCGTACTATGGTCAGGAGGACTTGAAAGAGGAGGAAAAAGAAGACGAGGCATATCAGGACCAGGAAGAACACACTCTGGAGCACCAGGCCACAGGGCTAGGAACAAGATGGTCAGGAAGATGACAGACTGACAGTCAGGCCCAGGAAAGTTAGAGCAAGGAGGACATGGTATGGTGGTATAGAAGCACCAGGACAAAAAGCAGGAGGTTAAGGAACAGATCCTTAAAGACTAAGAATATTGGAGGCATGAGGATTAGAAAGATAAGAAGGTTCAGCACCAAGAGGACTCAGAACAGGCCTACGAGTGCCAGAAGGACCATTCCAGTAGTACCAGGGACTATAAACCTATATGGAGCAGAAAGACGAGGACCTGGGGGGTATCAGGACATGGTTGAGGAACATCAAGAGGACCAGAACAACCAGAGCCAGGATAATGAGCCTGTATGTCTAGGAGAACCAAAACAATGAGGCTCAGAAATACCCAGCAAAGTGAACCAGGACCAAGAGAACCCAGGCCATTAAGTGCAGTGCCAGAAAGATCACGAAGATAAGGTACAGAGCCAAGAGGACCAGGATGATCCAACCCAAGAAGACAAGGGCTTAGAAGGCAAGGCATAACGGTTTCTGGCACATGAAGCAGGGGGGACTGAGGGGACCAACAGGACCCGGAACTGGTGTACTTGGAATGGGATGCACAGGGTGAGAAGTAGTACAATAACCAGGCCAAGTAAGGTCACAAAGATCAGGAAGGAAGAGGAAGAGCTTAGTGAAGAGTGCTGGAAGGCCAGGATGGCCATAGGGACTAGAATAAAAAGGACTAGGCATACAGAGACCAACAAGGAAGACTAGAAACAAAATAAAAAAGTATAATTGGCACAAACCAGGGAAAGAACACATACTGCAATGACCGGGAATATCAAGACTAGTGCCAGCCAAACCAGATTGAGCGTGAGGAAAACTAGGAGAAGAGAGATGGGAGAGGGCCCGGCAATTAGCCAGCAGGACAGGAGCCAAGAAGACCAGGATGAGGCGGGCCAGCGGGACCACAGCCAAGGGAAAAGGAAGATCAATTCAGAGAAGCCCAGGAGTATCATGACCTAGTATACCAGGGCAAGGAGGACCTGGATGAGGAGGTAAAGAAGGACAAGTACAAGGAGGGCCACAATGACTAAAGCCAAGATGGGTGGCTAAGAACAGGATGATCTGAACAAGGAAGAGCAGGACTAAGTGGCAGAATGAAGATGGCAAGGATCAGGAGAACCAGGGCCAAGAGTATCATGACAAATTGAAGGAGCAACAGGAGAACTAATCAGGGCAAGAGCATGTAGACTAGGGCCATTCAGACCACGTACCAGATTGGAGATGATTAGCTGGATTAAAAGGATCAGAATAAGCAGGAAACGGGCCAGAAACCAGAGGGTCGCAAACAATGGGGCCAAGACCTGAAGTACCAAGTGGAGAGAAGGACCAGGAACTGGGGTATCAGGGTGAGTCTAGCGAGTATCAAGTGGACCAGGACACCCAGAGTCAAATGGACCACTGGGACCATACCAGGGCTAAAACGATCTGCCCCAACCCAAGAGGGCCTAATAAGGATGATCAGGACCTGTGGACACAGTACCAGGTGGGCCAAGAAGAGAAGGACCCAGGCCAAGAGAAGCAGGATGACCTAAACCAGGAAGACTAGGAGTGCCAGATCTAGTAGAAACAGGTCAACCGAGTTGGGGGAGAAGGATTCAGCCGACCAAGGGAATCAGGGTGAGGATCAATAGTGCTAGGATTAGGGGGCCCAGTAAGTGGAAAGGGGACAGGAGCAGGTCCAGGAAGACAATGGTCAGGAAAGACTAGACCCAAGAGCTCCAAACCCAGGAAACCAGCATTAGGGTTGACTAGAACTAGTTGGGCCAGTGCCAGGAAGAAGATCAGGAGGACCAAAACAACTAAGAAAAGGATAAACAGGACAAAAAGGAGGATGGCGAACTACAGAAGGCACAGATGGCCCTGTGAAGAAAGAAGAAGATTGGGAGTAGCAGGTCACCTATGTGATTCTATGGTGCATGTATTAGGATATACAGTTCGAAAATTTTTCTTATTCACCATACCTATGCTTTCAATCCCAAGAAACCTCTGCCTGCTCTAGCCCACATATAGCTGGTAAATGCTGAATCAGAGCATGCAAAGGGAATAAAAAGCCAAGGCAGAAGCACCTCTGAGTGACAGTAGGTGCTGTCTGATGCTGGCACAGTAGTCTGAGGGTGGATCCGAGGGAAGAGGGACTGAAGCTTAGAAGAGGGATCTAAAGGTTAATGGATAAAAAGGAGTGCAGTCGTGAAGTATGTCAGAAAAGGTTTGAGAAACTCAAAAGGCTAAAGTTAGCAACAATGGTTAATGGCAAACAAAGAGAGGGGGGGTTAAAGAGCTATGTCAATTACCAAAAGTGAGCTCAGGATGATAAGATGACTTAGATGAGCAGGAGAGGGGTTGAGGGAGGCTTCACATAGATCACACCAGATAGGCTAAAGAGGGAATCTGGGTAACAATAGGCTATTGTGTACATGCATCAAAAATTGGTAAAACGAGTCCTTATTAGCGAAAAATAAGGAATCGCTAATAAGGAGTCGCATACTGCGATGCATCAACATATTCGGTATTTAATACCGAATCGCTAGAAATCGTTAATTATCCGGTAAACACGTTTGCAAGACACCATTTCAAAGATGAGCAAATACCGAAGTAGCAAATACCGAATCGGTATTTGCGATTTCGGTAATAGCGAATCCGGGAAAAAAGAAAAAGTCGCATCGACAGCAGGCTGATGACATCACAACCAGGAAGCAACACAGCCCATGCTTCATTCAGTGCCCTGAGGAGCTCAGAGGAGGAGGCAGAGCACAGGAGCTGAGGTTTGCTACAGTGAGAACACAATCAAACTCAGAGCAGACTACCAGGATGGAGAAGGATGCACCCCAGAACAAGGAGGCACCCAGGAAGAGAAAACGAAAGTTTTCAGATAAGGATCTCGAACTGCTCATCGAGGGGGTGAGCAGCAAACATGACAGGCTTTTTGGGAGGCTGTCCCAAAAAGTTCCAGAGACTGAGTAGCGCAAATTGTGGCTGCGCATTAAAGACAGAGTCAATGCTGTAGGAGTCACCTACCGCAGCATAGACGATTTAAAGAAGAGGTGGTATGATCTCAGGAAGAGGGCAAAGGAGAGGATTGCCGAAAGGGTGAGGGATGCAGCTGGCACAGGAGGGGGAACATCCAATGTGACTGCAAACACTGCCCTTGAGGACCTCGTTGAGGCAACAATTGAGCCAGAAGCTGTTGTGTGGGTCACTCAATTGGATACATCCGGCGCAGCAGCAGGAGGAGAAGGTAAGATGCATGCCAGTGCAGATATGCAGCGTGTTGTCCACCCATGCCCATCCCCCCAGGCCAATCACAGTGCATATGTAGCTGTGCCTAATGCATATCCCCTCACCTTAGTAGTGCATCATGGGAGTTGTTGTCATATCATGAATGAGTGCATGTCTGACCCCTGATGTAATAGAAATGAAACCAGATGCACATGGCAGTGCAAAATCTCCTTTATGTAGGTTAAATCATGCAACACAGATACATCATGGCAAAATAATAACTATGCACTGTTTCACATACAGATGCATCACCCCTCGACTCGGATGACAGCGGACGCCTCGTCATCTCAGAGACACCAGTGGTGACAGATGTTGAGACCCCGCAGGAACCTGAACCCACAACACCACTATCACCACCCCCACCACCACGGCGGACATCACCACCACCACCACGGCGGACATCACCTCCACCACCACCATGGCGGACATCACCACCACCACCACCGCGGCCAACTACACAGAGCCGCAGGGCAAATGCCCCCTCCCTGCAGGTGATGGAGTCAGAGCAGAGGCCAGCTGACACAATTGTCCCACGACAGACAGTCGTTGCTCCAACCACCCAAGCAGCAGCAGGTGTCCGAGTCAGGCAGCGGGCCAGGCCCCTAGGTAGAGCTGTTGAGAGAGCAGATTATCCAGCACACGGATACGGAGTGGTGGAGACACGGATGCTGAGTGTCCAGCGCCTGCAGGGGAGACACATGGGTGCTATGAACATCAACATTGTGAAACTGACAAACAAAATAGGCACCATGACAGACGCAATACGCCAGATGACCACAGCCGTTGCTGAGGGCAGCAGAGACATCAAACTGTGCCTGCTGGAACTCACACGTGCTGTAATTGCAGGCCAATAGAGCGAGCGCCGTAGGCATCGCCAGAACATGGTCCGTACTATTGCCACCAATAGAGCCATCACTAAGCTGTGCAACAGCACAGCTGTGCTGTCGCGCAGATCTGTGTCCCTGCAGGTCGATTTGGGCCATTATTGCGGGGATGTCGCAAAGTCCCTGGAGAGAGTGACCACTGCAGTGGAGCATCTGCAGTCTGGGACTTTCAGTGCTAGCAGTTTGGGAGGGGAGGAGGGGAGTGAGGCTGCCTCAAGCGTGAGCAGCGTCTCTGTTCCGGAGGCCAGCGAAAGGAGGCGCAGTGCACGTAGCACCACAGCCACAGAATCACATCGCGGAGATGTGGCCGAGTCACGGGACAGGAGGCTGGGGGTACGGGGCAGGCGCAAATAGCCATGATCCATTGGCTCCCTGGCCATGGTGACGTAACCATGGGCCAACTGTACAGCAACATGTTACACCCGTGAAGACAACGGACATGTTTTGATTAGTTTATTTGATTCTGCGTCATGTTGGCGTCTCATACATATGCACCTGACAGGTACTCATGTGCATTAAACAATAGCAAGCATAAACATGTTGTGTTGGCTCTTTCATACCTGTCTCAGAAGTGATGTCTTGTGATGTATGTCCGCCTCCTTTGTCCCTCAGCTGTATTTGGCACGTGTGCCTGTTGGTGTTGTGTGGGGGGTTGCTGTGCCTGTAAGTCGTCCTCTCCGTCCACCTTTATTGGTATCCCCCTTCGTGTGGCAATGTTGTGTAGCATGGCGCAGACTGCTATTATCCGGCAGCAGGTAACTGGGTCATACTGCAAGGCACCTCCTGTCTTGTGTAGTATCCGGAAGCGACTCTTGAGGATGCCAAAGGTTCGCTCTACTACATTCCTGGTGCTGATATGTGCTGCGTTGTAGCACTGCTCCTGAGTTGTTGCAGGGTTGAGGTAGGGAGTGAGTAGATAATCACGCAAGGCGTAGGCGCTGTCACCTGCAGGGAGGGGAGCAAATGGTTAGTTGCATGGATACATTTACATATGTGAGGATGGTGTTCATTTGGAGGCATTTGTATGTACCGAGTAGGTGACCCTCTCCAAATTCCCCGTTGATCAGGCGCCTGTGGATGCCACTGTGTCTGAATATGTATGCGTCGTGGGTGCTTCCTGGGATTGTGATACGATGTCTGTAATGATGTGCTTGGCATTGCACACAACCTGGACATTGATGGAATGGTATGACTTCCGGTTGCGGTAGATGTATTCGTTGGCTGACGGGGGACAGATGGGGACATGGGTGCAGTCCACGCACCCTATCACATGGGGGAATTGTGCCACCTGGTTGAACTCCTGTTTGGTGCGGTTCAACTGCTGTGGGGTTGTGGGGAAGGTGATGTGGTGATGTATCAATGTCAGCATGGCATCTAGGAAATTGTGGAAGAAGTGTGATAGTGCGCTTTGCGACACGCCTCCAGCTTCTGCTATGACCCCCTGGAAGCTTCCTGACGCCAGCATATGCAGGCTGCATAGGACCTGGACATGGCTGGGATGGCATTGGTCCTACTGGTCTGGTGCTGCAGTAGTGGTTCAAGGTCGGCAATGAGGCGCATGATCAGGGCCCTGTTGAGCCTGTACTTGTCATAGATCTGTTCCTCTGTCTGGCCCAGCGAATGTGATGCGCACCCTGAAGACTCTGTCCTGGATCATCCTCCTGCGCTGTGCAAGGGCGTTGATTCTCCTCCTCCTAACAAGCACGAAGGGGGCAGCCATTTTGGAAGACCTACAGGGTCTCCAGAGGCATATTTGAAGGGTTTCTGAGTGGCTGCACCTGTGTTGGAAATCTTTTTTTTCCCTACCTTCCAATAACTTTACCTCCAGTTTGTGATTCCCCTTATTTTGCTCATGCAAAATAGCGATTTTGACAATTTTCGGTATTTGAGAGTTTTGATGCATTTTGTTGCGATTCTTTATTAGCGATTCGGTATTTCCGGAGGCTGGTTTCTTTCTCGGTATTACCGAATCACTATTATGCGATTCGGTATTTTACCGCAGGAGGTATTTACCGATTCTTTATTTTTTAAGGGTTTTGGGTTGATGCATTGCATTTCCAGGTTTTGCGTTCGGTATCGGCCTGTTTCACCGAATCGCTATTTTACCGGGAGGTAGTTTACTTGATGCATCTGCCAGCATGATTGCTAGCTGTCATAGCATTGGGCCAGCAGTGATAGCTTCAGCACCAGAAGAGTGGTCTGTAAAACTTTAAGGGCTAGATGGCCCGGTGAAGATATATATGTGGCAGAAATATTAAGAAATCCATATGAGTTTCTAGACTAGTAGAGTAGTCTGTGACACTTCCAGCCCTTTGAGTTGAAATTTCATGTGCTTATATGCGTGCTATGCGTTGTGAAAGTCTAAGTGCATGTATCAGTGGGATGTATTTTGCATGACATAATGGATTGTAAATTCAGCTTCCCTAGACAATGGTAGTGTGTTGGCTGCATGTCTGTGGGAGGAGGGTGGGGACCTTGACTTTGAAATGATGGAGGTTTGATAAAAAGCTACACGTAGAATTTCTTTGAGGCCCTTGTTATCAAAGTCCTGCAGTTAGTGCTCTCTGAGTAACGACGTAGGGAAGATGTTGGGAGTGAGGAGAGTAGGTCAAGGGATTCTCCTGTTAAAGGTGACAAAGTTTCTAAGAAGAGCGGCCCTTTTGGCTGTGCTTGATGACTGCTCATGAAGGCTGATGATAGCCAGGTGCTGAGATCTCCTGCTTCATTGTGTCCTTTATTTTAGATACACCTGCTTGGAGCCAACATTATTGTTACTCCGGTGAATGGCATCACGTAGCACAAAGGCAAATTGGCACCTGCCTTAGGAATATCAATTAGGCAGGTCATTTTTCAACCAGAACTGTACCGCTTTTTTGTGAACTCGCCCTTATAGTACATAGATTGGTTTGTAAAATACTATTCCGTTCATCAATAAATTGAGTGCAATTTGCAGACAGATTTTGCAAATCAAACAATAATACATCAATCATGGCTCGTTGTTTGCAGTTCTACCTAGTGATAATTACCTGTTGAAATCTGCATAAGGCTTATTAACATAAAATACAGACGCCAGTCGGATAAATAGTGAGGTTTCTTACCTATTTGCATGGCTACTGCCCAGGTTATGCTTACTGTCTGTTATTTAGCAAGCCTCTAAGTGAATATGAAGTCTATTTACAAGGCCTCCGGGCAAGCAGAATAGGATTTCTTCTATTTAGCCAGCAGCCGGGTATATATTGAAATGTTTTGAATACTTGCCAGCCTAACAGGGAAAAAGTGTATATATTCTGCTATGTAAACAACAGTAAGGACAAATATTATGTTTATTTGCTGTTTTCATGGCTGCTGGCAAAATTGTAAATAATGTCTGCTGTTTTTCCAGCAGCTTGATAATGAATGAAGTTTCTTAGTTGTTTGCTAGACTGCTGGCCAAATGCGTAACCTCTGCTATTTCTCAGGTGGCCGGGTAAATTGTAAAGTTTCCTTGTAATTTGCACAGCTGCTGGTGAAACTATGCAGAATCACTACTATTTAGCCAGCAGACGAGTAAATAGTGAGGTTTCTCTGCTATTTTCAATGCGGCCAGCAAAACATTAAATAATTTCTACTATTAAGCCAATAGCCCAGTAAATAGAAGATAAAATTCACTATTTGCCCAGTGGCCGACTAAATAGCCACAATAAAATCTGTAATATTTAGTTGGTGGCCAGGTAAATATTGAAATTTGCTACCTACTAACACAGCCGCTAGTTAAATACTGCATAAACTCTGCTATTTAAGCTGCAGCCATGTAAATAGCAGCAGACATTCAGTATTTATCTGGCAATCGGGTAAATAGTTGCTACCAATATAAAAAACTAAATATGGTAACGCAAGTAAGCATCGATATCTGCACCTAGCTCCACATACATATATGGAGCATATATATCTTAAATGTAGGTAGATGTAGAGTTAGGAAGAATAAATCTGTACTTCCTCTATATACACTTACCTTTCGTTATTTAATCTATGATATTCTGGGATCACTATACTGCTATCTTCAATATTCAGTAGTATAGTCACTGCTCACCATGAGACAGATGGTGCCACGCAAAGAAATGATGGACAGAATGCTGATTAAATCATACATTCACCCCCAGTCTGGAGATCTGGCTTAAATCAATCGCTCTTTTGCTCACCTGCCACCCCAGTTTAGACCCAGCCATATGCAAACCAGTCTTGACCCTGTGCATCATGGGAACAGTCCAGACCGAACTGCCAAGCCAGGTCCTCCCTGGACCGGAAACAAGCATCCTGGGGCTTTGTTTCTGGGTATTACCCTTTATCAGCCAGGCTAACCTTGATCCAGTGGCACAGTGAGCAAGAGACCCACGTCTGGGCATACCCATCCCACTTAGGGGTAAAAGTGTTACACAAAGAAATGATAGATGGGTTGCTGAATAAATCATACATTCATCCCCAGTCAAGAGATCTGCGTTAAATCCATGTTCGTTTGCTCAACATTGCCACCCCAGTTTAGCCCCAGCCATATGCAAATTAGTCTTTACTCTGTGCCTCATGGGAACACTCCAGAGCGAACTGGACCGGAAACAAGCATCCTCGGACCGGTTTCTGGGTATTACCCTTCAGCAGCCAGAATAGCTTGAATCCAGTGGCACTGTGAGCAAGGGACCTACGACTGGGCATACCCATCCCACTTAGGGTGCCATATTTTCCAACCATATGGGAAGAGCTGGAGGTGTGGCTGATTTTCAGCAGTGCAGTATGCCCAACTTGGCAACACCCAGTGCAGTGGCCAACCATGTGGGTTGTGCTAGTTGGTACCTTGGATTCATCATGCAGGAGGACTATATGTGGGGTTATGGGTAAGGACATGTGAAGTTCCGCTTGAAGATAATTCTACACATATTGCCAGTTAGCACTGAACTTCCCATATTCCCACAGAATATGCAAAATATCACCATTAGGCTGCCCCACAAGGCCAAGAACATGAATCTGCATTATGATTTGTCCTATAAAATTTCGTAGAAGACCAATGCCAGAGAGCGAGAACCTCAAAAAACTATACTTCAAGCGGGACGCCCTAGGCCCTTTGCTGTGATCCATCAAGATTGTCTCACATTCGTATTCCTGAAATTCAGGAGGAAGGCCTGTTTTACACCAAGTACGTAAAAAAGAGGATATGCCTTTGGAAAGTCGATATCCATCACAACATTTTACAACAATGAGATAGTATCTCCATAATTTTCCCTGTATACAGATAGTTTGTGTGATAAGTGGGTGTTCTTGGCTAAACGGAAATTTCACAATTTCTTCAGTCAATTAAAGTACCAATTGGGTGTGTCACAGCGTCTTAGTGATCAAGAGACCATATTCCCACAGAAGTACTTCAAAGGATTTTGGGGAACTGTGCGACAGAACATCATCAATATAATGTAGTCTATGTTCTTTCCATATGGACCAACTGATTTCCTCCATGCCCACTGTAATATCAGCATTCGGCCATAGTAGTGCTTTAAAGTGTGTACGATCCAGGGTCTTAATAATTCCATCTCCATTGCTCTATAGAGATGCTTGTATAATGGGGTAATCAAGGGATGAGATCCTGGGTTTGTTAATGTAATGGGTGTGAGGTTCTCTCTCACATTCAGGTTCAATTATAACCCATGTATGTGTAGTGCTGTGTGTTTTTAACATATATACTGTGTGTACCAGATTCTGCATCAACTAGTAACTTTCTAGGTGAGTTAGTTTTTGGCCCTCTCTCTCAATGGAGAAGTGACATATAGATCATTTTAATCTGGGTTTACCCGCTTGCCAACCGTGGGAAAACAGCTTTGATTAGGGATTGAGTATATGAAAAGGTATCATGCCCAAGGCATAATTGATTGAAACTTGGGGGTGGCTTTAATTTTAATAATTTGGACTCTGCTCTATAGTGATCAGTTTAATTGGGACCATTTTAAGAATTCCACTTCATCTTAATAATGATCTGTGACAGGTTGTCTTTTATAATTTCCTGAAGCCCCTGATTTATGCAAATTTGATTTTATTATGTAGTGATTGAAATGGATGATCACCCAGCAACACCTTTGTGTTAGCTGAAGTAAGCGGTAGAGCTTCACATTTAGCCCTATTAATTTAATACCCATAGAATTTAGAGAACAAGTTCCATTGAGTTATCAACGAGGTTGCTGATAGGGAAAGGTTGGAAAGGGTTAATATGCTATTGTTTGCATAATAATAGCTTTGACTTCCCCTGTGGATCTTGCAATGCCTTTAATACCTGTAGTTACACAAATGGCTATCACTAAAGGCTATTAATTTGTAGAGGTGATAGTAGGCACCCCTTGCACATGCAACAATTAACTGGGAAATAAGGGGAATTAAAGCCACCACAGTAACTGACTGATGCAGTTGGACTGTATATAGCCATTTGGTTAATATAGTTAAATCATGCCCAATGCCCCTCCTTTCCACTACCCGCAATAGGCAACTCCATTCAACTCTATCAAAAGCTTCATCCCGGTTGAATGAAAGAAGAACCGTCTCATTGATGATATGATATGATGATATGATATGATAAAAGAATTTATACAGCGCACGTTCACCAGCGGCTTCTTGGCGCTTTGGACAAACAGAGGAGGAAACTGCCGGATGATAACCTAAGTCATTTGATGACTAATCGAAGGCTTGAGAGAATAACCAAGTCTTTAATGCCTTCCTAAAGGAGTGATAGGAAGGAATAAGACGGAGGCCAGATGGCAGGGAGTTCCAGAAGAGGGGAGCTTGGGAAGCAAATCTGAGTCCCCCCAATCTTTTCCGTTTTAAAGGGCATGGCAGCAGCAGATTGGAACTCGAGGAGCGGAGGGCTCGGGAAGGGATATATCGATGAAGACGAGAGGAGATAAAAGCCGGGCCTTGTTGGGCAAGGGCTTGATGAATCAGGCAGCCCACCTTAAAGAGGCAGCGCTGGATCACAGGGAGCCAGAGCAAGTTCTTCAGGAGGGGTTTTGCCGAGCTTGTCCTAGGCTGCTGGAATACCAGCCTGGCCGCTTGGTTCTGGATAAGCTGGAGCTGGTGGGACTGATAGAGGGGAATACCAGCATACAGCGCATTCCCATAATCAATACGGGAAACAACCAGCCCAAGCATAGTCTGAACCAGGGCCTCGTGAGTGAGGAACCTGCTAATCTTCCTGATGCTGCGGGGATGGAAGAAACAAGCCGAGAGCACAGATTTAATTTGGGGTTTCATGGTCAGGTCCTCACTAATGGTGACTCCAAGACTCTTGACCGAGCTCACCGGGCAGGGGGCACTGCCAAGTGAGTGTGGCCAGAAACCGGAGCTCCAAGGGTTGGCCGGGGGCTCAGTAAGCACAAGCTCGGTCTTTCCTGGGTTCAGCTTGAGTTGGTTTGCATTCATCCAATTGCTGATGAAAGACATGGTAGATTGGAAGTTTTCATTCGAGGTAGGAGAAGAATCAATATCAAAAATGAGCTGGAGGTCATCCGCATAATTGAGGACGACCCCTGGTTGCTCACGCAGCCTGGAGATGAGAGGGGAAATGTAAAGGTTAAATAATAACGGGGAAAGGGAAAAGCCCTGAGGGACCCCACAGGTCAGGTCTTTAGCTTCAGATGTAAACAACCTTTACAACGCGGTCAAAACACCGCAGTGCCATCACAACGCAGATTTTACAACGCAAGTCATTACCATGACTTGCACTGGAGGGCGCTCTAGACTAAGGAATAGTAGATTTACTATTCCAACACCTTCCCTACTGTACATAGGCTGGAGTTGGAATAGTAAATCATACTATTCCTAAGTCCAGCACCCTACAGCGCAAGTTGTGGTAACGACTTGTGTTGTAAAAGCTGCGTTGTGATGTACCGTGATCATTTTGATCGCGTGGTAACATCATATATCCATCTCATTCAAGTCCTCACTTGGATGCCATACTGTATGGGAAAGAGTGTGTAGATGTTTGATGTATGATGTGAGTAAATACAGTTTTTAAGCCAGTCCCTACAACTTTAGCCAGAATCTTTATGTCCACATTAGTCAGTGATATGGGGCATTAGCTAGAGCAGTCCACTGGGTCCATGCCAGGTTTAAGTATTACCAATATCCTGACTCTGGTAAAGTCTTCATTCTCTGAGACCAGGAGAGGAATTATCAGTGGTTTGATAAGTTTATAAAATTTGGCTAAAAAACTGTCCTCATATGGTGCTTTTCCAGTGGCATCTCATCAATTTCTTTTACAAGTTTTTCTTCAGCTATTACACACTAAACTGTTTTGGAGTGTTCTACAGTGAGTTTAGGCATTGGCGATTGATTAAAAAACAAATGTTCTCTTTTAATCTAAGGCCAATATTGGAGGAGTGTAAGGTCTTGTAATATTTCAGGACATGGTGCATTAAGTTTGAAGAAAGTGTGAGGCGATTCCCATTAGTGTTAAGGAGTGTGGGATTGTTTTGGACTCCTCCAGTTGTCGAAATTGTGATGCCAGTAACCAAATCACTTTTTCCCCTCGTTCATAATTCAGTTGTTGGATACGGAAGAGGCTTTTCTCCGCTTCTGACATGCATAGAGTGTTTAACTTCAATTTAGCGGCCAGCAGTTTTCGCAAACAATTGGACGTGGGGGAACAGGTGTATTCGGGATTAAGGTTGTAGATTGTGTTATACAATTGAAGTCTTGTAGAAAGCCTACATTTTCTTCGGCTGGGTCACGCCTCTTTTCAGTAAGCCTCTTAGAGTGGCCTTCCCCATCTCCCACAGTACTTGTGTGGATGTTTCTGAAAACTTATTGTCCTCTAAAAACTGTGTAATGTATGAAAGTTATTTTTGTTTGTCACAGGGGTTTTTAGAATTAGAATATTTAATCTTCTCTTTCGAAGATGGCCATTGATCCAATGTGAGTATCTATTAGATCATGATCAAATACTCCACTTGGGACTATGGATGTATTAACCAGGTGTTGAAGGAGCCTGGGGAGCTAAAGAAATAACAATCCTGATACGTATGTTGCGTGGACACAATATAAATGATAATTTGGCATACTTGCTGGTGGCATATACAAAGAGCCAGTATGTGATGCGGAGGCGTGCCTTTGAGGTGTATTAATGGATCATACTTGGCATGCACTCAGGAGTTCTATGGATGATGTGAAGGTGATGTTTAATACTGGTGTGATGAATGTCCATAGGAAAGCGAACATATCTTCTTTCTCCACCTGTTTTGAAACTATTTTCTGGCACAGTGCCACATTTGTGATGTCAGTCCAGGCACTTAGCTAGCTGTATCTCCACCTCAGTAATCCAATCCTCATGATAATTGTTGGTTTCGGAATCTGGTGAAACCCAATCTTAAGTATTGCACTTCTTCATTTGTTGCAGTTACCGGAGAGTTCACCGTAGTGATGGAACATTTTAATATCTGATGGTTCTTCCATGCAGACCATTAAAGTGTATTCCAGGATCTCAGAAGGTATCACCCTTACTGGCCACATAATTTCTCCCTGTTATACAAAGGCCAATGCTTCTGGGAAGGACAGCTGTTGCACATGCTTGGCCTTCTACATGTGATGGTGCATGAGAGCCCCACATTAGGGAGTGTGCAAGGTGTTTTCAAGACTCACTTCCATAGCAGGAGTAAGCTATACATTTTGGTATCAAATGATGATAAAGTACAGATTTCAAATATTACTATGTGCCTGCACGAAGGGCAGTATGGTCTACTGTAGCAATGTTTGGATAGTGCAATTTCCCTCAGTCTTTAAATACTTTCTTACTGGTGCCAAAGGGAGATCCCCCATGCCAAGCATAACCATTCAAAGATGGCCAACATTTTCTCAGTCCACTTTCTATCCCATTCGTCAGCCTGGTATCAGCTTATCGATAATTACAGTTTCCTTACTATAGAACCTCTTTTAAGAGAGGGATTCAGCTTCCTGTAGGGTCAATTGCTCCAGTGTTCAGACAGCTTTGTCAGCCCTGCATGATCACCAGTCTGCTTCCCGGGGCATCATGCCTTTTTTTCCCACCACTGACTGGCACTGAGAAGCTATTACAAGTGTGCAGAATGCTGGTGGCCCTCTGTGTTGATGGGAGCTGTAAAGATTCATCACAATGCTTGCTGGAACCACTCTGATGAGTTTGTAATGGGAAACAACCTTTACAACGCAGTCATTACATCGCCCTACATATACAACGCAGTCATTACATCACAACATCCTTTACAACGCATGTCACTACAATGCAGTCATTACATTGCATGTCACTTCAATGCATGTCATTACAACGCATGTCACTACAATGCAGACATTACATTGCATGTCATTACAAAGCACAGTACTCCTACACTATCCAACCCTTACCCTACTGTTCCACCCACTGGGTTTAGAATAGTAATTTTTTCCCCCTACACTATCAAACACTTACCCTACTGTTGCACCGACTGGAGTTAGAATAGTAATTTGTACCCCTACACTAAGCAACACTTACCTTAAATGCAATGTAATGGTATGTGTTGTAATGGTATGCATTGTAATGGTATGATGCAATGTAATGGAATTCGTTGTAAGTGGAGTTTTAAAAAATGCGTTGTAATGGCATGCGATGTAAAATGATGCATTGTAAAGGATGTTGCGATGTAAAAACTGAGTTGTAAAGGTATGCACTGTAAATGTATGTTTTGCAACGTCATACATTCGTTTGTTATCCCTGAATTGAACGTGGAGACTGGCGACCAGAAAAATCAACCTATTGGTGTAATTGTGGTTAGCCGCACCCAGGGATGTTTGGGTCCACTCTGATTCCAATGTGTTCTTAGGAAGTTGCCTATGTGCCAGCTGGCACCCCTCTGAGTCACGTATCGCCACAATACTACACACATGCATAAACTCGAAGGCACTGTCCTTCTGATTTGCATGTACCAATAGTACTGCCTTTGCTGTTGTAATTGCTGTCAGTTTCCTTAATCCATCGTTTGCAAACTCTGCTAACATTGTTCAACAGATACAGAGCATGCCTCTTTGGCAGGAAAAGTTTACAATACTCCACTTTGGGTTCAACATATTCATAGGTAACGTAAACAATAGCCATGTATGCACTATACTTTCTGGACTACATTGCTATGCTTTACCACTTTGTCTTTTATGCTAGCAGGTTGTTCTAGGCACATGATGTGGTCTGAAAAAATTAGAGCTTTACAAACATTAGAGCTTTTCATACTAGAAAGTGAACCAAGCTAAGATATATGGGATTGGTGAAATTGCTGTAGGCCCACATAGAATGGAGGTCCTGGGATTCGAATAGTGGCTCTTGCGGTCAATTGAGTGGGGGTTCCAAAACATCTTGAAGTGGACCTTGCCTCTGGATGGCTAAATAAATTCATCTGGCCAGGTAAGTTCCCTAGGTAAGCTTAAAGCATTGCCATGTGTCTGCATGTTGTTCTTTGTATTCCCCAAGTTAAATGAACATTCCATCCTCAGTTCACCTTTGCATGTTCAATGTGGGGCAGATGGCCAGCATGCATTGCCTGTTTGAAGTAAAGGTTATTTCCAAAAGGTAAAGTCACTAATTGGAATTGCATTGAAGCCTCATAGTCCTGTACCGAGTGTCTATCCAACTTTACTTTAAGCTCCTTTATAGCTGGGCCACAAAGCAAAGTGCCTACTCACACCCTCTGCACAAGAGGGTTTACGTGGCACAAATGAGGTAGACACCTTGTCTTCCATTGTTTCAGCATGACTATGGGGAAGGCCACAATGCTCTTGGTGAAATGGTCAGCAGATCATCAAAGGTGAGTCTAATGTATCTTTTATTTTCCTTTCAACTATGTGGTGGTTTTCATTTGTCAACAACATAGTGCATAGGTATGAAGGCAGAGATCACTGCACATGATATATCAACATTCTGGCAGGCAAAATAACATTTCAAAATGTTCAACATAGCGCAAGAGTATGAGAGTCCTTGCAAGGCGGTGGCGGCAAAATCTGCTATCCGTTTAGAATCTAATGCCTAGGTGTTTCTGACCAAACATAAAATAAAAATTAGAGACTGGGGAAAAAATGTCAATACATCAGTCTGAATTATCTGAATCACCTGTCTCCAATGTCAGCACATAATCTTGTAGTGGGTGCCATATATCTTTGGGTCTGGATGCTTGGGGCTGTATGCTTGGGGCTGCAACTGTGCATATTTTTTGCTAATCTTACCACAGTATATCATGTTTTTCAACCAGGCAGTGCCCGTGGGGCATATTCTGCTGCCACAATGAAGTGCCAGACCTCGTTTTGTGAGCAGCAGTGCGATGGCAGTAAATCTGAGGATACCTTTTGGGAAATCATGAACGTAAGGAGATCCAAGAATGGGGCACATGCAACCATGACCCCTAGCATGTCTGAAAATAAGGTGATGCCCATGTCCAGGTTAAGCAAGCAAAATCAGCATCTGTGGCATGGCATTTAGGGCATTGGGACGAGCGCTAAGACCCTAGGTTTGGTATAGACCCAGTGTAAGAATTTTAAACGTTGTGATTGATAGAAATGAGTTTAGTCTGATTGCAGTAGTAATGCCAGAATTTGTCAGGCAGCAGCTGCCCTAGGTTGGTTACCCGGCCTCCCTAGTCTGCCATAGGATACAGGTTTCATGGCTATGCAAGTGTGGTATGATACAGAAACCAGTCACCCGTCATCAGTGTCGGAGGTAATAAATGGTAATAATGGATAGTCATCCTCAGCCCCGATGAAGTGGCAGACCTCATTTTGCGAGCAGCAGTGCAATGGTAGTAAATCTGCGGATATAATAAAAACTTCCTAGGCAACAAAAACCTGTCGAAAATCAGGCTAAATAGACAAAGGAAGAGCCTCAATTTAATGACACACCATACAGACGTTTATATAAAAAATTTATGAATATATTTATTACAAATTATTAAAAATAATTTTTATAATTTTTTTACATATTCATCTTTCAATTGCATTAAAAACAAAAACTGTAAACACAACATGTATAGTCTGGTCACTGTGTTAATTTACAAAAACCTTCTTATCAAGAATAGCAGTTGTTATACATGTAAAGGTAATCAACAAGTGAAGATGGTAACACAATTAGTCTCGACGCGCGTTTCGGCAATGGGCTGCCTTCTTCAGGAGAGCCAATGTATATTTCTAAAAAAACATATAACATACATATATCAATGCATTGAAGTCTAAATGAATCATATATTGAGGCTCAACATCGAACATACATACATGTGGGGTGTAACACAGACCAAGGAATTAATGAAAGGGGTAAGGTAAGGCATTAGATGAGACATGTCGTCTTACATAGATATTATATATGTGCAGAACAATAGTTAATGCACGATATAGGTACCAAAGACTACATTTGTAGAGAAAATCTTTTGAAAGGTGAGAAAAGACCTCCGTGCTCAAGAAAAAGGAGAAGAAAAATTTATAAATAGTATAATGTACTCCAGAGTATAATCATAGGAATGCAACCAGATTTGAAAAATAAAATATAGAGAAATATCTGAGAACATGCAGACAGTGTGAATCCAATAGATCTAATAACCGTGATGAAAAATAGAAAAGAAGGCTAGTATACTTCCAAAAGCCCCTCAATTTCCATTTGCATGCACATCTATTGTCTCTGATATTAATCTTACCCTTTAAGGACACATGATGTGCGTTCTCTGTAAAAATTGTACAGACTTAATAGAACGCAGAGCAACTGTGTAACTGTAATGATAAATGAAAAATAAATTAAGGGAATGGATGAACCAGCTGTCAAAACAAAACAAAGCAAAAAGGCTTGGTTGCCTGGTGACAGATGTCCGTTAAATGTGGCCACACAATATGAAAATACCTACTTAAAAACAAAAGGAATGCTGACAACGATACTTCGATACAAAAGGGGATGATGGACGGAGCGTTTGAACAAATCAAACACTCACCCCCAGTCAACTGATCTGGGTTTAATCCATCACCGTTCTTTAGTTCACTCAGCCACCCCAGTTCAGACATGGCTATATGCAAATCAGTCTGACCCTGTGCCTTGTGGGAACAGTCCAGCCCGAACTGCCAAGCCATGTCTTCCCTGGACCGGAAACAAGCATCCTGGGACCAGTTTCGGATTCATAATCCTCATCAGCCAGGCTATCATGAATCCAGTGGCCAAGTGAACAAGGGACTCACGTCTGAGCATACCCTGCCACACTTAGGGCGAACAAAGCGATACAAAAGGGGATGATGGACGGAGCGTTTGAACAAATCAAACACTCACCCCCAGTCAACTGATCTGTACAACGATACTTCAGCAGTATTGATGACGACCGTAGAAGTTAAGAAATCACAAAAAGATGACTTTATGATCTAAAAAGACAGATGAAATTGTCGATAATACAATAAGTTTAGAGCAAAATGTTGATTATGTCTAAACTAAGTATCATGTGGGGATATTCCATACCTGAGAATGGGAAACAGGTAATGTAGGTCAATAGTAGACTGATAAAATATGTTGCCGATTTGGAATAATACACAATCTAAAAAAGAAACAAAGCTACATTGTAACTTAGGCCATATTTAACCAGTGTGGTGGTCAGAGGTGTAATATTTAGTTTAAACTATGATTACCTTAAAAAGTCCGGACTACATCAATGTCTGAAGAGTAAAAATGACAGTGACACTGGCAAGAAGGCACCTATAAATGCAGAAGTTGTCATCTAATTACTAACCAATATTTAAAAAAACAATCTGAGGAATTAATAACCCCAGTTTGATATACGGACGATATTTACCTCGGTAAAACAATGATAAATGTTGAAATGTGCGAGGGCTGAATGATAGAGGGCACCTTCACAGTAAATGCAGTATCCAAAATCGTAAAATACTGTGGGACTTTTTAGTTGATATTCTATTAAAAACCAAAGAGATAAACAGGAGAGAGTAAGCGCATGAGAAAATAC
The DNA here is from genome assembly GCF_964261635.1 of Lissotriton helveticus. Lineage (NCBI taxonomy): Eukaryota > Metazoa > Chordata > Amphibia > Caudata > Salamandridae > Lissotriton > Lissotriton helveticus. The sequence goes on along the minus strand of NC_136065.1, from coordinate 886,748,885 downwards.
TCGAGGGGGGCGTGGCTTGAGCGCCGATGGAGCAGGCGGCGTGAGCTGGTAGCTCCGCGCCCGATCCCTCATTAATCCTGCAAAACAGGATTTTCGGCTGCCTGCGGAGAAGGAGCTCATGTTGGAACCCCCAGGGCGTGTTCTGAGCCCGGGGTAGCGGCGAAAGGGGGCTCAGTGACCGAGCTTTCTTTGCTGCGACCTGGGCCGGGTGAGCCGCGACGGAGCTACAAAGATGGCGGCGATCCCGGGTGTCCAGCGCAGTCGAGAGCGGAGATACCCCCAGTGATGGCGGAAAACTCGGCTGAGGTACGGCGAGTGAGGGTCTGCAGCGGTTGGACGGCGGGACCTGAGCCGCATCGGAACGGACGCCGAGGTGAGTGCCGCTGGCGGACAACCTGCGAGACCGGCTGGGTGCTTTAAAAATGGCGGCTGCCTGGAGGGACGGCGAGAGGCCGTGGTAAGCCCCACATTGGGACAGGGAGCTGGAGGGGCACGGAGCGGACCGGCTGGGGTGCAGCGCAAGTGCTGGGAGTCTCGGACCGGATATCGGGACGTTCTGCACCAGGATCCGATATTCGTGAATCTAGACCTTGGGGGCTGGGAGACGCCCCCCTGCACAGCACTTGGGGGCCATTTCCTTGAAATTGTGGCCAAGGATCATTGAGGCAGCGCTACACTGCGGTGGCTGGTACTCCCCGTCTACATTGCTCATCACATACCGGCGCCCATATCCACCTCTGGTATAAGAGGCTTCACCCTCCAGTGAGCTGCATTGCAGAGGGAGCCTCGGGACGCCTCGGAGGCAATAGCCCTCCCAGCGCAACGCATAGACTGCTGTGGCACGGAGTGAGGCGCTTGGTCCCGGAGCGCCCCGCGGGGGGCCCCGAGTGGAGCACCATTGACTGGCCGCAGGTGGAACCTGCTGGGAGCCCCACGCAGGCGGCGGCCTGTTACGATAGTGAGGGGGGGCGCCTCCGCTGGCGCTACACCAGGGGACCGGGAGGGAGAGGAGTCGGACATGAAGCCGGGCGGAGCCTATGATTGGTGACCTGGGACGGCTGGTGGTGCGGACTCCGGGACCCCCTGGGGTCGGTGGGTGAGGCTGACCGGAAGCCTGGACCGCACGGGACGCTTGCAAAAAGGCAGGTCTGCAGTTGGGGAGGTAGCGCGGAGACCGCTTGAGAGGAGCTGTATAGGAGGGGACGGCTGGGGGCAGCTTCACGTCACTACAGGGGACTGCTGCCTTGCTGGCGCGAAGTGTGGTCAGAGTTCGGTGACACTCAACTGGCATTGATTGGGAGGGCGCTCCTTGCTGCCTGAACGCGGAGAGCCAGAGCAGAGGTCGTCATCGGGCAGTGCTGTGGGTAGAGCGGCAGGCCAGATGAAGCCGGGAGCGACGGGAGGAGACGGGGCGATGCAGAGTACTGCCCCGGATGGTGGAGAGGCGATGGAGAGCTCGGAGACTGAAAGGAGGTTAAATAAACATCTGGATCAGATCCTAGAGGCCATCACAACGACCAAGGACTCTCTACATACCGACATAACGCAGGTTGCTACGGCGCTGGGCCTCCTGAAGGCTGACCACTCGAAGTCGGTGGACAGGGTAAAGGACACTGAACTGCTCGTGCAAGATCTGAAACCGGCAGTGGTGACAGTTGAACGAAAGTTGGAGGGCGCTCTACAACGGTTGACGGCGCTCGAGAAAAGAACGGAGGATGCCGAAAGTAGGAATAGGCGCAATAATGTGAGGGTGGTTGGCCTGCCAGAGAACATTGAGGGGACAGATATGATTGCCTACTTGGAGAACTGGTTCAGGACGCAGGTGGCCCCGGAGGGGTTATCCCCCTTCTTCACGCTAGAGAGGGCGCACAGGGTACCGGCCACGCCACCGTTGCTGGGGCGCCCACCCAGACCTGTGGTGGCGCGTGTCCTTCATTACAAAGATAGAGATCTGTTGATTCAAAATGCGCGCACCGTGGGGCCCTCCACAGTGGAGAACAGTTCGGTCACACTCTTCCCGGATTATACCCAAGATATCCAACGACGTAGGGCTTCATTCCTAGGGGTCAAAAAGGAACTCAGAACTGAGGGGATTCAGTATTCATTGCTGTTTCCGGCTAAATTTCGGATCATCTTAGATAGTACGACACAGTTTTTTATGACACCTGAGGAGGCTTGGACTTGGCTGGAGTCCTACAGAGCAGGAACGGATCGCAGAAACAAGGCTGAGTATGAACGACCTAAGTTGTCGAGGGTGCGCCAGTCCCAACGTATCCGCAAACGTCACAAGACTCAACAGGCCCTACTGCTCGCACAACTGGCGGCGGACAAACAGGGGGCCCTGGCGGCAACGGCGGCAATCACAGGGTCACAGAAAGAGGATTTGGTTGGTGGGTCGGCATCGGACGACGACAAGAGACACTCTGGGACTGAATCTCGGATGTGGATAGTAATGTTGGTCCGGAGGTGACTCCGCGTTTGGCGGACGATCTGTGACTGGCGGGACTTCCGGAATGGAATGCGGACTACGGACAATGTTGGTGAGGCAGGGGTGCATGGTAACCTTTGGGACAATGGTAGCTGTATCAGGCAACAGGGGGGGATCTGGGAGCGGGGAGCTGGGGCAAGGGCAGCCACTTGTCGGGGCACAACCGCGTTCCTATTGCCCTTAATGCACCCTGCAGTGACTACTGCAGGATAGACTTGTTTTTTTTTGGGGGGTGTGTAGTTTGGATGGGGGCTGATGCGCAGTTGTTAGTTCCTGTTCTGGGGGAATGGGCGTTGGGGGTTCTGAGGGGAGTTTGGGGGGGTGGGTACTTCTGCTGCTGGTGCGGGCTGGCGGGGTGTGAAGGGAGTGATGCATCGGAAGGGTAGCGATGGGGACTATACCTGAGCTGAAGTACGTCATGTGGAACGTACGAGGACTTCATACAATGTCCCGACGTTACAAAATACATGCATACCTGGTGCGACGAGGGATTAAGATAGCGATGCTCCAAGAGACTCATCTTACCAAGCAGGAATGTGCGACGCTACAGAAGCGCTGGAGGGGCCAGGTGTTCGGCACAGCATACTCTGCATTTGCAAGGGGGGTACTGATATGGGTGAGGGCAGGGATTCCCTTTCAGGTGACGAGTCAGGTGATTGACCCAGATGGTAGATATGTGGGGGTAGCGGGGAGGCTGTATGGCCGGGAGGTGGCGCTTTGTTGCATCTATGCCCCGAACACAGATCAACCCAGCTTCTTTGGCACCATCTCAGGACTCTTAGCGCATTATCTGGCTGGGCCGGTAATACTGGGAGGCGATTTTAATTCCATTACTGATGTCGCCTTGGACAGATACCATCCGCCACTGATTGAGTCTCCGGTGCGTAGGATAGCGAAACAGAGGAGGGACTGGCAGAATGAGTGGGGGCTGATAGATGTGTGGCGAGGGCAGCATCCCAAGGATAGGGACTACTACTTCTTTTCTGCACTCCATGAGCTACATGTTAGGATTGATACGATTCTTTGTGACCCCGCCACTGCTGTCATGGCAAAACACACTGAGTACTTAGCTAGGACCATCTCAGATCACAATCCCCAGCTGCTTTCCCTTCAATGGCAACGAGTGAGGACAGCGATTCCTAATTGGAGATTGAACCCGGACACGCTAGAGGATCAGGTCTTTCACGCTGAGGTCCGGGAAGGAGTGGAGTCATACTTTGAGGTTAATAAGGGAACGGCCTCCACTAGAGGGCTTGAGTGGGACGCATTTAAGGTGGTGGTGAGAGGCTTGTGTATTGGTAAGCATTCTGGGGAACGGAAGGAGGTGCTGGAAGAGGTCAGGAAGGCGGAGGAGGCACTGAGAGGGCTAGAGAAGCGGAGACCGGAGCAGGGAGCGCTGCAGCCACAGCTTTTGGAGGCTAAGGAACAGGTAGCATCGAAGACCGAAAGGTTACGATGTTATGATTACAGGCAGTACACGGCGAAGGTCCATGCAGAGGGCGATAAGGTCGGCACGCTGCTGGCAAGACTGGCAAACCCGGAGCCTAGGGGGAGTTCGATACTGAGTGTGAAGATGGAGTTGGGGGATATAGTCTACTCCCAGTCGGCGATCCTGTCACGTTTTAATGAGTATTACCCGACCCTATACCAGAGTCAGTTAGAGACAGGGGATGGGAGCTTGTCAGATTATATGGTGGAGGTCACTCTCCCGCAGCTGGAGGAGGAGGAGGCCAAGGTCCTGGGTGCTGCGATCACATTGGCTGAGGTTAGGGGGGCGGTTAAGCATATGGCGCGGAGGAAGACTCTTGGGGTGGACGGCCTCCCGGTGGAGTTTTATGCTAAATACATTGATTTATTGGCGCCTCAGTTGTTGGAAGTCTATAACGAAGCGTTGAAACAGGGCCGCCTACCCAGTTCAATGAGGGAAGCTCTGGTTGTGCCCCTACTTAAACCTGGGAAAGACAGCACGGACGTGACCTCCTATAGACCACTATCTATGTTGACAGTGGACTATAAAATTCTGAGTCGCATCCTGGCCACTAGATTGCTGCCGCACATGACGACGTTGATCCATGAGGATCAGGCTGGCTTTATCCCTACCCGGAATACTTCGACTAACATCCGCCGCCTGGTTCAAGTTTTAGGGAGCGAGCAGGACCAGGGTGACTGGCCTGCAGTGTTATCTATTGACATAGAAAAAGCATTTGATAGTCTAGAGTGGGATTATCTGGATGAGGTGTTGAAGAGGTTTGGCCTGGGGACCAGGTTCAGGCGCTGGACGAGAGTCTTGTACTCTTCGGCTACTGCCAGGGTGCGGCTGGGCTCGGTGATATCGTCCGCATATCCGGTTCAGAGAGGCACACGGCAAGGATGCTCACTGTCACCTCTATTGTTCGCTTTAACGATAGAACCCCTGGCAGTACGCGCGAGGTCGGGGACGGTGTACGGTGGGGTTGTCTGCCGGGGTGAGCAGCATTATATCTCGCTCTACGCGGATGATCTACTGATGTTTCTGGAGGACACAGCTGAAGCGCTGAGGGGGGCGATGAATGCGCTCATCGAGTTTGGAGCCCTGTCGGGGCTCAGAGTAAATTGGCGTAAGACTTGTCTCTTTCCATTGAAGGCGGGGACACCTCAGCCGCCGTTGCCTGAGGATGTGGTTTGGGAGGACTCCTGTTTCACGTACCTGGGTGTGAGGATCTACCATAGTGCTAAAGATTTGTTGGAAGGGAACATAGGTCGGTGTGTGAGAGCCTTGAGGGGTTCAGTGGCATTTTGGGCCACGCTCCCGCTATCGGTGGTTGGAAGTGTGGCGCTTCTCAAAATGGTGGCCTTGCCGCGCCTCCTGTATTATTTTAGAACCTTACCGCTATGGATCCCGCCTAGGTTCTTTAAGGACCTGCGGACCCTCACCATTGGGTTCCTTTGGGGGATCGGAAGGAGACGGGTGGCGTTGGATACGCTGCGATGGCCGAAACTCGAGGGGGGAATGGCGGTGCCAGATTTCGAATTGTATTATTTGGCGGCGCAGTTACAGATCCTTACGCAACATGTGGCTAGGGTATTTCGGGGACCAGACTTGCACCGAGGAGGGGGGATCCCGAGACATGTATTGTCCTACATCATTATGCACCAACAGCTTGATGTACGGGACCTGACGCTCGAGGAAAAAACGTTGCGACAATGCTGGAATAGAAGTCGGAAGCGAGCGGGAGTGGTACACCCGTATGCCCCGGAAATACCTCTGGGCATGTTAACAGTGCTACCGCATGGAGGAGACTGGTCCCCCCTCATGGACTGGGAGGAGATGGGGCTCCACGTGGTAGGGGATCTGTATGCAGATGGGGTACTGCTGCCCTTCCAAGCGGTGCAAGACCAGTTTGGATTACCAGCTGGGCACTTCCTCTTGTATATGGCCGTCACAGCAGCAGTAAAGAAGCACTGGGGAGAAGGGCAGTTGGAGCCAACGACTACGATGGCGTGCCAATATGTCGTGATGTCCGCGGGGTCGGTTAAGGCCGTTACATGTTTGCACTCACGAATGCTCCACAGGGGACTGACACCCCTTACCGGGTTGAAACTGAAATGGGAGGAGAGTGTGGGGAAACCCATACCAGATGAAACGTGGGGTCAGCTCTTGAGGAGGGTGGGGAAGGGCTGTAGAAATGCTCGCTTTCAACAAGTGCACTTCTTTGTAGTTCATAGGGCGTATTTAACCCCGGACAAGATACGGAGGCATTTCAATGTCGAGGGGGCGGCCTGCCCGAGGTGCTTCCTCCCGGGGGCGGAGTTGGACCACATGCTTTGGGATTGCCCGAAACTGGGATTGTATTGGACGGAAGTGGGAGAGCTCTTGAATGAGGTGACAGAGAAGCAGGTGACCTTCGATAAGGCGGCCTGCCTGTTGCTATGGTTCCCCCACACGAAGAACACGAAGGTTACCAGCAAATTTGTGGATCTAGGTCTTATTTTAGCTCAGAGGGAGATCACCTGGCGCTGGAAGTCGACGGAGGGCCCATCCAGTAGGCGCTGGGCGGTAGAATTGAGCAAGTGGGCCAACAGTGAAAGTATGATCCGGATTCGACCGGCAACGCGCGCAGCTGATGAGAGAGGATTGGAGGTGGCGCGGGCGTGGGAGAGCTTGGTGCAGGCGCTGACTGAGTACCTGGAACAGGAGGGGGACCAAACAGAATGAGGCCGACAGTGCGATTCCAGGTGACGCAAGATTGTGTGAGTGTTGCTCCCCTGGCTCCTGAGTGACAGAACGTAATCCTGCAGTTGGCCCACACCAGTGACAGTTCAGGGAGTCGGTGGAGGGTGGGGGGTTAGGGGGCCCCGAGGGAGGCATGAGGACGTGTACTGAGTAATCAGAAGATTGTGGCAGATGGGTGAATTTCCTAGTTAAGTCTACTTGGATAGATTGAGGGTTGGCCTAGCTCATTATTCCTCAAGGCTACCCGGGAGGGCTAGTTGTTGGTTGGGGGTTTTGGGGGGGGGGGTAGGTTTGAAAAAAGCAGATTCATTTGACAAGCCCGCATGTACTGGAGTTGAGTAATTGTTCACACTGTTGTCTTATCACCTGACTTGCTCCCGTATCCTTAGCTCTCGCCGCCCTGCCTCCGGGATGTGGGCTAAAAGGCTGTGTGATGTTGTGGTAACCATAGGGGGAAGATGATAAGCAGAGACGAGCTGGACTGTACAAATGGCTGCACATTTCTGATTCTGCAATAAAAATTGAATTAAAAAAAAAAAAAAAATGAGAAAATACTCGAGTGCAGATAAACTACTCAGTAACACCCTACGTAGAAGCGGTGGGCTGTACATCAATACTTACATGATTGATGGCGATATACGTCCGCAAGAGGTGCCGCCAGGTTAGGGATACAATCGGGGTGAGCGTGCGAAACCGCCATATTTAAACAGAGTGGGGGCGTGGTGGATAAAGTGACGTGACGCAATGACGTCTAGATCCAAAGCGTGTCGACAAGACGGAGATAGGAGAATGTACTTCCGTGGTTGCCGGGTAACTAAGGTCACGCCCTAATAAACATTAAAGTATTACTCGGCAAGGATTATCCGCATCCGATAAAGACAGACTGGATTGGATTAAAATTAGTAGCACACCTCGTGTTAAAATATCGAGGCGCGAAGGATGATAACTATAATAACTTATATTCCGATGCTTCGTGCTCATTTTTAGTTTTATAAAGGTGAATAGATAAACATTCTAAAAAAAGAAGAAGGAAAACGTGTGTGTTAATGGTACCTAAATGATAGTTAGACTTGGACTGAAAGAAAGTAGAGTTGAAAATGAACAGGAGAAAACGGTACTTGGAATAGATTGGACAAAAGGGAGAGCTGACCTGGCCCTATGTAATACAGTTTTATAGTTTGGATCAACCATAGTGCCAGACTCTTCCCTAATGCTAGAATATGAGTCTCATGAAAGTAGTGTAGGGGAGAATATAGTGTACTGACATTATCTGATATTGTATTTGATCGCATTTTCCCAAGGAATCTCATCATTCAACCCCTTGGTGTTTGCAGATAAGGTAAAGATCCAAAATACTTCTCGTTTTTTTCTATAGTCATCTTTATTGGTGAAAGAGCCACCATTCAGATTTTCCAAAATATACCACTTAAAATCATTCGGTTTGTGGTTATGGTCAATGCAATGTTGTACTAATGGTGCATTGATTTTCGATGTGTGTATAGCCGAGCGATGCTCAGTGAAGCGAGTCCCGAAGGTTCTCGCAGTCTCACCCACGTAACCGAGGCCACATGGACAGATTAACATTAAATGACATTTTTGGATTTACAGTTAGAGAACATGCGTGGCCGGATGGTAAAACCTTGATAGGTGTAACTTTTACCTACAATGGCCATGTCACAGGCTATACAGGTGTTGCATTTATATGTGCCTGGGATTGGTGCAGCGCCATCTATAGTTTTTTGGATAAACACAATAGTTTCTAAAAATCTAGACCGGGTGATTCAGATTCTTATTCCTACGATGTGCGAAAATAGGTTTTGGAATTTTGTCCTCATCTTCCAAGTTACTATTCAGGATATGCCAATTTGAATTAATAATATGGCGTATCTGATTGTTCATGGTAGTAAATCTGCGGATACCTTTTGGGAGATCATGACCGTAACCCAGGAGAGCAAAGAGTGGGGCACGTGAAATAATGACCCCTAGCATGTCGAAATTAGGGAGAATATTTTGGCCCTGCATTGTTCTATGTGTGGGCATGTCCAGGTTAAGAGAGCAAAATCAGCATCCGTGGCATTGGGATGAGCGCATGGGATCAATTTGCGCTAAGTTCTCTAGGTGTAGTATTGGCCCTGGTGTAAGAATTTGAAATGAAGAAGCTTGTGGTTGGGATTGATAAAAATGAGTTTAGTCTGATTGCAGCAGTAATAGCAGACTTTTTCAGGTAGCAGCTGCCCAATATCGGTTACCGAGGCATCCCTAGTGTGCCTGGAGGATTCAAATTTCATGGCTATGCAAGCGTGGTATAATCTAGAAACCAGTCACCCCTGTCAGTGTCAGAGGTAATAAACGTCAAGGGGGGAAAGTCATCAGGAGCCAAGGAAAATGAAGGTGGTTGAGAGCGTTGAGGTATTGTAGAGGTGCCTACGTTTGAAGTGGTCCATATACAAGAGTCACTAAAAAGGGTGTCATAGGAATAGGCAAGTATGTGCCGATCAAGAAACAGGTCCCCTATAGTAAGTAGGTAATGACATTGCTAGGTGGGTTGAACTAGCCTTTCGTGTGTAAGGGGGAGCCAGGGGTTATTATTAATTAAGTGCATGGATGGTGAATAAAAGATGTCTTCCCCCCAAAGAGTTTCAGTCAAGCCCAGTTGGTATTTAAAAGGGTTTGTATGTCGTATGGATCCATAGGGATAACCTTTGGCAGTATGGGAGACAGGGGGAGCCTCCCTGCTTGCGCTCTCTCTGGCATTAGATAGAGGTCTGGGAGTTCAAATAATAGCAGTAGTAGAGACACTGGCATTGTGCAGCGAGGTAATGTAACTGGTGGTCAGGCACACCAAAGCCTCCACGCTCATTGGGAAATACCAACATGTCCCACCTGGTACGAGGTCTGCACCCAGTCCATATGCTACATAAATTGGTTACAAATTAGGAGTTGCCGGGATCTGTTTATTGAGGAAAAGGTATAGGAAGCGAGGCAGACCAACCAGTATTATGCTTGCCACACATCCTGCTATTGATAGGGGAAGTTTGATTCAGCGTTCAACTTGTGTAGATAGTTTATGAATGTTAGGTCTACAGTTGAGATGGACAATCTTGGCCTTCACCCTATGTAGGTGAATGCCAAGGTATATGTAGTATCCTGCATATTATATTGTAAGGTGTTTTACCAGCCCTGCTCAGCTAGTGTCTGTGCTCTGACTCATTGGAATGTTGGAGTCTGTAAATGCCTCGGAATGTTGGGACTGAGAGAGGCAGAGTGACAGTTGGTCATGGGCTGAGCAGCTGACATGCAGCTCCTGGTGGGGCTCTGATCTACCACATATCTACTTGATGTCCTATACCTTACTACTTTTTATCTTCATGAAATTAAGACTTCATGTCTTACATCCTCTCTGCGTGGACCTCCATCACTACATATTTTGGCGGCAAGGTGACGAACCTGCAGCTACAAGCAGATCCAAGGTACCTGACTTACAAGTGGACCTGGAGATGGCAAAATCTACTGCAACTACAACAAAAAGTACAAATCCGCAGGAAAGGGTCAACAAAGAAAAAGAAACATGTGTGTTCCTCACAGGACAACCAAGAATCTACCAAGGAAGAAACAAGCTTCTCACAGAAAACAAAAGAAGACATCATTAAACAAGTAAGCATGAAGCACTACGCCTTTAAGGCCCACCAGTGTCCTTACCACTGGACAGCCCTTTCCCAGGCGTGCTGTTCTCTTCTACATTACGTACTTTGGACTTTGTTTACATCTACTGCTTGCTCTTTCATACTCATCAACTTTATATGCAGAAAATTAATCTCTACCACAACGGTACACTCTGTGGCACACACTCCACGACCCTGATTTTCACAACCACAAGCGGCAGTTTGGAGTTTTTTCACTGCCTACGCTGTTTGACCTTGTCCACATCTATGCTACATTTGGTGGAAGAATGATCTTTCTACATGTGGTTCTGTCTGTGGGACCACCATAATTCTGCTGAAAAACAATGTGCACATAATCATTGTCTTCCGTCATTTTACAGTGAGTAAGCTATGGGTGTTCTTTTACAATTTCTCTTTTCTCTCTCTGAAAAAATGAAATCTTGATATGCGGCACATATTTGGAGTCATTTCACTGCTGTGGTGCCAATCTTCACTGAACAGTATGCTTACTCTTACTACATATGCATCGCAAGTACTGTGGTGGCGATGTACCTTGGCGACAACATGATGTTTCTTTAACATTGACTGTGGTGAGTTTCTAAAAACAGTTTGCTCTTCTCAACCCACCTTGTGGCCGTTACACCTGCCATTACAATCGTTAAACGGTTGTTTGTCTTCACGCGCGCCGTTTACCTCAGGTGGAGCCGCGGTGATCTCCTCATTGCCAAGAAGCCTCTGTGACTTCATCGGTGCTCTTGAGGCACAATTTGAGTGCAAGAATGCACCGGGAGCCATCCGGCGCTACGTGTAGTGCTGGCCGCCTTCTAAGGAATTTGGCGTCTACACAGATGCGGCTGGCTTTTTTATCACCTGCTTCTGCCTTCCATTTACTGCTCCACACAACCTCCAGGGGTACGTTTCCCCTATTGTTTCTGGTTTTGGTGGACCCTTTGCGGCATCCTCCTATGTCGGTAATTTACTGGCTTTGTTGTGTCATCATGTGGATGCGCCATGGGAGACGTTCCCCTTTCATTTCAACACATTGCCGCTTTTGTCATACTGTGAAGGGCTCTGCACAACAATGTCTAGGTAGGAATGTTCTACTGGATGATGTCACACCATAGGATTTTGTAACTTACTTTTACAGATGTGTTGAGCCGTTTTTCAATGCAACGTGTGGGTGCCAGTTCTGTTATCATCCACTTCCTCTCTTCTATCAGCATCAACTTATTCGTTGTGTGAGCAAACCACTTGCTCGTCTCGCTCACCACTTTTATGAAAGAGAAATGTTTTTCAGCTTGAGAGTAAAGGTGTACTGTCTCCAAGGATTTTGAGCACACAGGGCACCGTAGTATGGGTCACTGTCCATTTACTTTTACAATAGTACCCTCGCACAGGGCACCGTCTTATGGGTTACAGTCCCATTTACTTTTACATTGTCACCCTCACACAGGGCATCTCATGGGTCACAGTCCCATTTACATTTACACTGTCACCCTCACACAGGACATCTTATGAGTCACAGTCCCATTTTACATTTACATAGTACCCTTACACAGGGCACAATTGTATGGGTCTTATACCCATTTACATTTACCCAGTCTCCCTACATAGGGTGTCACATGGGTTACAGTCCCATTCACAGTGCTCCTCACACTCTTGAACAGGAGTAGAGGACGGTCATCGGTTTAAGTCCCTTTGGCTGATATTGTTTATTTACATTCTGTAATTTTGCTGTTTTGTATATTGCAATGTTATACTTACATCGTATTGTTATTGTTTATTGAAAATAGGGGGAAGTATTAGTTATACTGTATGTATCTACTTTGCCTCTTCTCTGTTTTCCTTTTCGTCCAGCTTTCCTCGTGGTGTCATTCATATTGTCATCCTTGTTTTCTGGGTCTACACTTCTTGTTGTCGTCTTTGGTCTCCAGCCTTTTCTCATTCGCATCTTCATTATTTTCCTTCCCTGTTAAGGAGGAGATCGGTTAATTCCTCTTTCCTGTGTCTGTGTGGAGGCTGGTGTCCGTTTTCCATCATGCCTTGTTCTTTCTTCCCTTCCTGCCTGCCTGGCCAGTGGGTGCGTTCGGGGGTTAGTCTTTGGTGCGTCTGTGCCCTTTTGCCCCTTGTTCTTTCCATGTTCTGGTTACTTGTTGTTTCCTCTCACCTTTTCTATGTCCATGAGTCTGGGTTATCTCTATCGGTTTCCGCTTAACTCTTCTCTTCCTCGTCTTCTTCTTCGTCCTTGTTTTCTTCCACCTGTCTCTTCGCGCTACTTTGCTTACTCCTTTCCCTGATGTTGTTTCTGTTCCTCTGCTGTTCTTTGTTATCTCTTCCTTGGTTCTCTCTCGCTATTTGTTGAGTCCTTATTGTGTTGCCACATATGTTACACTGTAAATTGAATTGTTCGAATGATGTTAACTTCCCTTTATCTCTCAGGCAACAACCAAAGGTCTATCGCAGGACAAATGCTAGGAAAGGCCCAGTGCTCCATCACAGCCCAGCATGTTAGAATGAATTACAAAAAAAGGACCAAATATCAAAGGAAATGTTTATTTATATGGCTGCCGCCCAAACAGTATATAGCCCCTGCTATTTACCCAGTGATCACATGCTAAATAGTAGAGTTGATGCACAGTGTGACTAAGGGGCTGGATAAATATTGTGAAGAAGATGTTTATTTAGCCAGCCATGAAGAAAAATGGGACTCCAGGCAACAGAAGGAAGGTGCCCATCTTATAATGGGGATGCAGCATATTTGAAGCATTTGAGAGTAAGTGCATATACATATGTAAAATAGTTTGTACAAAGGTAAGTGTATGAATTAAGCTAAGATGTTTACAGATGAAAAATTTTGAATAAAATAGTATGTTATTTTAAAATTTAAATAAGGCATGCAGGAATCAAACTTCTGTTTCAGGAGCTTCAGGATATGGCGCATAGATATTTAGCACTGCAGTCTAGGAGTATTTGGCTGTCTGTAATAAATAAAGAGTATCATTTTAAAGCATGCTACATCAATGTTTAGGCCACACATGTGAATACATTGTTTTTTACGGTTCACAAACCTTCTGTTGATGATTTTTGAGGGATGGCTCTTTTTGGGCTTTTTATGGAAGGCCTTGTGAGAGCTTTAGGCTTTTTTAAAGGAAGATTGTGCTTGCTTCATTTATTAGACCTGCCAATACTGCAGCAGTCGACAAGGGAAGCTAACAGGGAATGCAGACAGATAGGTGGTATCTGGGCCCCAGAGGGAGGGAAAAATACTGTAGGCAATTGGTGCTTGGAGAACCAATGCTATGGGACACTTGCAGGAGGTCAGGTCAGTAGGACATAGTAATGGGGATTCTCTGAAATGGGGACGTGAAAGCAGCAGCAGGTAAGTAATGCAGCTGGGAAATTCACAGGAGGAGTTCATTCTGCTGCCCTTGATAAAATACACTTTATCATACTAATGCCCAGCAGAGTGGGTTGATATTTTGGTCACCTGCACAAGGTATATTATGAATGGTAGTTTTGATTTTTATCATGCTAAGCAGTGTTTTTGGTGGGCAGGGTCCTGTCCCTATTGAGCCCTCATTTCTGTCCTCGACTGTGTTGTTTCCACAAAATAAACCTGGAAGCCAAAAAAGAAAATCTGAATGTCAGGCTTGGAGGCTGTACCAGACCAAAGTCATTGTGGAGGGGGGCTGGCGAAGGAAGGAATAAGACAAGTAGAAGGAGGATGATGACAAGTAGGAGAATAAGTGTGAGGTAATCAACCACTTGAAATTCTAAGGCTACAAGAGCCACGAGGACAGGACAAGAGGAATTACGCTCAGGGAGGCAAAATCTACAAGGGCCAGAATTACCAATGCCAGAACCAAATACCAATGCTAGTGGGTGCAAGAAACAAATAGACAATGAGGAAAGGGACAGGGCCGAAAAAACAGGACTGGGGTTACTGGGACCAGGGTGAAATGGATCAGGGGATCAGGAGAATGTGGACCAAGGATTTGGACTCAATGAACAAAGGCCTGAAGGTTTCAGGTTTTTCATGTTTTCAGGTTTTTATTGGATTAGCGCAGTTAATTAAAACCATAGCTATAAAATATCAACATTAGCACAATTTAAAAAAGCAAAAACTGAAAAAGACAATCAGGATTTGAAGTCCTGTACAAGTAAAGTCAATCTTGTAGGTGCCCGTATAGTGGAGAAAACAATGCAGGATTTAAAGTAAAATAGATTAGTATAGGAATGCTAAGTAAGAGGACAGAAAAAGTCTGTGATAAGTTGTTTTGGGGGGGGACTGGAAGCACGGGGGCCAAAGAGGGTAAAAAAAGGTTGTCCAAGAGTCTCACAAATTTTCCAGTCCTTGCAAGTACTTGAGTGTCTGAGGAAGTGAAGCACATGGCAGATGCTTCCCAGCACGACCTGATGCCCCATTTTAAATATAAGGGTTTTAAAAGAATTCTTCTGGGGGCGTCCAGGGCAGGACAGCAGCACAGGAGATGCAGCCATGATTCAGTCTGGTAATTGCACAGTCTGCATGCCCCCCCTCACTTATTGGAGCCCATCGGTGGAAGGCAGTTGAACGCAGGCCTAGGAGACGCATGAACATTATATTCTTCCGAGCCACTGTATTTAAGTTTTCCTAGAGGTAAGATTGGGGTGCCCCGGGGAGGTATGAGTTGTTCAGGGGGAGCAGAACTGTTGATGTTTTTAAAGCCTGGAAGTCCATCCGATGGGAGATTTGTTGGACCTGCTTATTGATAACCTTTTTCCAGACTGTGTATGGAATGGTGTTTGAGGTTAGTAATGAGTTATCAATCTCTAGCGATTGTATAGCCTTTGTAACTTGACAATTCCATGGATTTCCTGTGCTAGCAAAGGTTTCTTTTAGCCGGGCTTTTAAAGTGTTGTCAGCGGCTTTTAATGTCCTTATAAAGTATTTCAGGGTGTCAGCCTCAACAATGAATAGATTGTCTTTGAAGACCCAGCTCTAGTCGTAATCTTGCCCTATGAATGAAGTTTGGAAGATGAAACTTTTTTTTATAAATGGCAACTTGGGCAAGGTCAAGGCTGGCATTGCGTGCGCCGGGGAAGGCCTGGTGCCCGTAATTTAAGGCGGGGAGAAGAGTAGCTTTAATCACCTTCAGGATGGGTTCTGCAGAAGGACTACTCAGGGACTGATTGAATCGTATCAGGGAGTATGTTATAGCTCCTGCTCTCTTTTTCAAGGCGGCTAGATGGGCTGCTGGTCTAGAGGACTCGCTAAACCATACCCCCAGGTAATTATATTTTGTCGTTGTCTTGATCTTTGCAGGCCCAATGTACCACCTTAAGCTTTTATTGTTCTTACAGCTGCCGAATATCAAAACCTTAGTCTTTTCCTGATTGATAATTAAGGTATTGGCAGTATTATATTTGTGGAGGCTGCTTAACGCTCTTTGGAGTCCCGATTTTGCCTGGTCCATTATTACAATATCATCGGCATATTGTAAAATGTGCAAGTTCCTTTTTGCAGAGCCCAATTTTGGCGGGAGAAGGTTACTTTTCTCCAAGAATGTTCCCAGGTCAGCAGTGTAGAGATTGAACAAGAGGGGGGCGAGAACGCAACCTTGCTTTAGACCGTCTCCGGTGACAATTTTTGCAGAGACTGTCTTTGGCCAGTTTTATTCAAACCCATGTGTTCTTATGCAAGGAGATAAGAGCACCTAGCAAACTCTGTGGAATCCCCCAATTTTCCAGTTTACTCCATAAGGTGTTGCGCAACACTTTATCAAAGGGGGCACTGTAGTCTATAAAGCAGCAGTAGAGAGGAAGATGATTTTTTTGTGCTGCTTGTTGGCTCAGAATAGCTAGAGTCGTGATGTTATCTATTGTAGAGGCCGAAGATCGGAACCCTGTTTGGAAATATGGTAGAATGTTGTTTTCTGCTACCCATTTTTCTAATAACCTAAGAAGACATGTACCTTGGCCTCAAGATCTAATAGGGCAATGAGTCGGTAATGAGCTGGTAGCGAGGGATCTCCTTTCTTAAAAATTGGGCATAGGATCGATCCCAGCCATGAGTCTGGTAGCCGACAGGTCATAAACGCGTTGTTATATAGGGGGACCAAAAGCTTGGCCCACTCTTCCGGGGCACATTTAAATACCACTGCTGGAAGGCCGTTGGGCCCGGGAGCACCGTCGTTTTTCATGGCTTTCAAATACTTGGAGACCTCGGCTGAGGTAGTCAGCTCCTCTGTTTCTGTCTGGGTGGTATCAACACGATCTCTTAATTCGATCGCCACAGGATCCGGGGTGTCACAGCAGTATAGATGAGTCACATGCTGGGCCCAATCGGCTTCACGAACCGTGTTCCCTCTGCTCTTATTGGAGGAGCGGAGCTTATTCATGTAGTTCCAGAACTGGGACAGATTTTTTTCCTTTAGCAAGGCAAATATTTTTAGCCACTCGTTCTGTTCTTTTTGTCTCTTGACCAACGGTAAAAGGAAAGAGGGCTCTGAAACATAACTACAAGGAGTCTGGACTGTGGTGGCCAGAAGAATCAGAACTAAAAGGACCAGAGTCAGGGGTATTTGAGCAAGGAACAATCAAATCAAGAGGTCCAGGATCAATTGCTACAGTACCTGTAGGTTTAAGAGGAAAAGGACAACCCACACCGGGAGGACAAAGACTAGGAGGACCAAGACACTAGCAGGGCCAGGGTTTCCCATTCCAGAGCTGGGAGGTTTAGGGTGAGGAGAACTAGGACTAAGAGATACAAGAGAATCAGAGCAAATTGCCACATAATTTCTAAAAGGACAAAAATTAAGAAGAACAAAAATAGCTCAACAATGGATAGGAATACCAGGGAGGTGAGACCAGTAACACAGGCAACCAAAGCTAAAAAAAAAAAACATAAGAGGACCAGGAAACAACGGTCTATGGGAACCAGGAATATCAGGGCAAAGGGGAGCAGGACCCGTACTATGGTCAGGAGCCCCTGAAAGAGGAGGAGAAAGAAGACGAAGCCATATCAGGACCAGGATGACCACACTCTGGAGCACCAGGCCACAAGGCTAGGAACAAGATGGTCAGGAAGATGACAGACTGACAGTCAGGCCCAGGACAATTAGAGCAAGGAGGACATAGTATGGTGGTGTAGAAGCACCACGACAAAAAGCAGGAGGTTAAGGACCAGATCCTTACAAAACTAAGAATATTGGAGGCTTGAGGATTATGGTCAATAGAACTAGGTGACCAGAATAAGGAAGGATAATGAGGGGGGGCAGAACCAAAGATATCAGCAGGACCACAGCCAGGAGGACAAGGACGACATCAAAAAAGATAAGAAGGTTCAGCACCAAGAGGACTCAGAACAGGCCTACGAGTGCCAGAGGGACCATTCCAGTAGTACCAGGGACTATAAACCTATATGGAGCAGAAAGACGAGGACCTGGGGGGTATCAGGGCATGGTTGAGGAACATCAAGAGGACCAGAACAACCAGATCCAGGAAACTGAGCCT
The DNA here is from genome assembly GCF_964261635.1 of Lissotriton helveticus. NCBI lineage: Eukaryota > Metazoa > Chordata > Amphibia > Caudata > Salamandridae > Lissotriton > Lissotriton helveticus. Next base: position 886,731,028 of record NC_136065.1, on the reverse strand, counting down.
GTATGTCTAGGAGAACCAAAAAAATGAGGCTCAGAAAGACCCAGAAAAGTGAACCAGGACCAAGAGGGCCCAGGCCATTAGGTGCAGTGCCAGAAGGATCATGAAGATAAGGTACAGAGCCAAGAGGACCAGGATGATCCAAGCCAGGAAGATAAAGACTAAGAAGGCAAGGCATAACGGTTTCTGTACACAAGAAGCAGGGGGGACTGAGGCGACCAACAGGACCAGGAACTGATGTACTAGGAATGGCATAGGGTGAGAAGTAGTACAATAACCAAGCCAAGTAAGGTCAAAAAGATCAGGAAGAAAGAGGAAGAGCTTAGAGAAGAGTGCTGGAAGGCCAGGATGGCCATAGGGACTAGGATAAAAAGGATTAGGCATACAGAGACCAACAAGGAAGACTAGAAACAAAAGAAAAAAGTCTAATTGGCACAGACCAGGAAAAGAACACATACTGCAATGACCGGGAATAGCAAGACTAGTGCCAGCCAAACCAGACTGAGAGTGAGGAAAACTAGGAGAAGAGAGATGGGAGATGGTCAGGCAATTAGCCAGCAGGACAGGAGCCAAGAAGACCAGGATGAGGCGGGCCAGCGGGACCACAGACAAGGGGAAAGGAAGATCAATTCAGAGAAGCCCAGGAGTATCATGACCTAGTATACCAGGGCAAGGAGGAGCTGGATGAGGAGGTAAAGAAGGAGAAGTATAGGAAGACCAGAATGACTAGAGCCAAGATGGGTGGCTAAGAACAGGATGATCTGAACATGGAAGCGCAGGACTTAGTGGCAGAATGAAGATGGCAAGGATCAGGAGAACCTAGGGCCAAGAGTATCATGACAAATTGGAAGAGCAACAGGAGAACTAATCAGGGCAAGAGCGTGTAGACTAGGGTCATTCAGACCACATACCAGATTGGAGAGGATTAGCTGGATTAAAAGGATCAGAAAAGCAGGAATAGGGCCAGGAACCAGAGGGTCGCAAACAATGGGGCCAAGACCTGAAGTACCAAGTGGAGAGAAGGACCAGGAACTGGGGTATCAGGGTGAGTCCAGCGAGGATCAAGTGGGCCAGGACACCCAGAGTCAAATGGACCACTGGGACCATACCAGGGCTAAAACGATCTGGCCCAACCCGAGAGGACCTAATAAGGATGATCAGGACCTGTGGACACAGTACCCGGTGGGCCAAGAAGGCAAGGACCCAGGCCAAGAGAAGCAGGATGACCTAAACCTGGAAGACTAGGAGTGACTGATCTAGTAGAAACAGGACAACCGAGTTGAGGGAGAAGGATCCAGCAGACCAAGGGAATCAGGGTGAGGATAAGAAGTGCTAGGATTAGGGGGCCCAGTAAGTGGAAACGGTCAGGAGCAGGTCCAGAAAGACAATGGTCAGGAAAGACTAGACCCAGGAGCTCCAACATCAGGACACCAGCATTAGGGTTGACTAGAACTAGCTGGACCAGTGCCAGGAAGAAGATCAGGAGGAGCAAAACAACTCAGAAAAGGATAAACAGGACAAGAAGGAGGATGGCGAACTACAGAAGGCACAGATGGACCTGAGAAGAAAGAAGAAGATTGGCAGTAGCAGGTCACCTATGTGATTTTATGTTGCATGTATTAGGATATACAGTTAGAAAATTGTTCTTATTCACCATACCTATGCTTTCAATCCCAAGAAACCTCTGCCTGCTTTAGCCCGCATATAGCTGGTATTTGCTGAATCAGAGCATGCAAAGGGAATAAAAAGCCAAGGCTGAAGCACCTCTGAGTGATAGTAGGTGCTGTCTGATGCTGGCACAGTAGTCTGAGGTTGGATCCGAGGGAAGAGGGACTGAAACTTAGAAGAGGGATCTAAAGGTTAATGGGTAAAAATGAGTGCAGTCGTGAAGTATGTCTAGGCTATGGGGTTTTAGGTTTAAACCTATAATAACTGATAAAACCCCACTGAAAGAAAAATAGCCCTCACCGGTGAAAACATATAAACACTGAAAAAACACCTGCACAACCACAAACTAAATGCCATTCAAAGAAAGGAAAAAGAAAGTGAAAGAGTCATTTTGTTCTTACTGAAGCGGTCAATAAAATAAACTGTAGAGAATCCGGACATATCAAACTCACATTTGATATTTTGGCTGCATTATATTCTTTCACTGATAGGTAAAATGGCTAGTTTCAAAAAAATCTTTCCTAATATGTGTCATCACATTTGCCCACAGAGAATGGGTAAAAACCCTTAATACATCAGACCATAGTTTCTAGGGGGTCAGTATTGATAGTAGGTGAATTGCCAACACCTCAGGCTTTAAACATTAAATGCAAGGTATATTGACAAGTATATATATCACCAAGCATCTGGGATAGTGGTGAAAACGTGACACCAGACTTTTGGAAAACATGGAACACAGTGTCACTTGTTATGCTCTGCAAAAAAGGTTCTTTCCAAGTTCAGCAAAGATTGGAGTGATATTGTTTGTATTTGTAGTGATTCAGCTACGTATATAAAAAATTTGTGTGATGACCTGTCAAAATTGATACCCGAGCTGAAGTGATTCCCTGTAGGAGATCCTTGCCACTTGTTAGATGATATGCTGAAAGCATCTTTACAATCTTCAGAGTTAATGAGGGATGCTATTGACTTTTTAGTCCATTCTGGTGCACTGTTTTCTTATGCCCAGGAACTAAAACGCAAATATTTATCATTTCGTGCTTTATGTGGCATCAAAGAAAGAGTCATCCCAACTGTGCCCCTTATCTGACGGTTCTCAGCCCAAGGGGCTATGAATGCTGAGAGGGCCTTTTCACAGAAGTTTACATGGGAAGGAAAGCGCAAGCGCACGTGACCAAAGACTCACTGAAGAAGTATTGTATGGTGTACTACAATAAGATTAATTTGCAAAAATCTCTTTGTACCTCATATACACTATACATACACTGTCTATATACCATGTTCTTTCAGTGCAGAAAGCAAGCAATGATAAAAGCAAAACGTTCCATAAACACCGGAAAAACACTTTTTCTGTTGTTTTTAGTGGCGTGAAAATGTGTAACCACTGATAACAACTGTTTTTTAAGATATTGAAAACACTGAAAAAACCCCACCAGAATTTACCAAAAATAGAAACTGAAAACAGGACAGCCTAAGTATGTCAGAAAAGGTTTGAGAAACTCAAAAGGCTAAAGTTAGCAACAATTATTAATGGCAAACAAAGAGGGGGTTAAAGGGCTATGCCAATGACCAAAAGTGAGCTTAGGATGATAAGACGACTCAGATGAGCAAGAGAGGTGTTGGGGGAGGCTTCAGATAGACCACACCAGATAGGCTAAAGAGGGAATGTGGGTAATGGGAATGTGGGTAACAATAGGCTATGATTGCTAGCTGTCATAGCCTTAGTCTAGCAGTGATAGCTTCAGCACCAGAAGAGTGGCCTGCAAATCTCTACGGGCCAGATGGGCCGGAGAAGATATATATGTGGCAGAAATATTAAGAAATCCATATGAGTTTCTAGACTGGTAGAGTAGTCTGTGAGACGTCCAGCCCTTTGAGTTGAAATTACATGTGCTTATATGTGTGCTATGCATGGTGAAAGTCTAAGTGCATGTATCAGTGGGATGTATTTTGCATGACATAATGGATTGTAGATCCAGCTTCCCTAGACAATGGTAGTGTGTTGGCTGCATGTCTGTGGGAGGAGGGTGAGGACCTTGACATTGAAGTGATGGAGGTTGGATAAAAAGCTACATGTAGAAATTCTTTGAGGCCCTTGTTATCAAAGTCCTGCTATTAGTGCTCTCTGAGTAACGACGTAGGGAAGATGTTGGGAGTGAGGAGTAGGTCAAGGGATTCTCGTGTTAAAGGTGACAAATTTTCTAAGCAGAGCGGCCTTTTGGCTGTGCTTGATGACTGCTCATGAAGGCTGATGATAGCCAGGTGCTGAGATCTCCTGCTTCATTGTGTCCTTTATTTTAGATACACCTGCTTGGAGCCAACATTATTGTTACTGCTGTGAAAGGCGTCACGTAGCACAAAGGCAAATTGGCAGCTGCCTTAGGAATATTAATTAGGCAGGTCATTTTTCAACCTGAACGGTACCGTTTTTTGTGAACTGACCCTTATAGTACATAGATTGGTTTGTAAAATACTATTCCGTTCATCACAAAATTGAGTGCAATTTGCAGCCAGATTTTGCAAATGAAATAATAATACATCAATCATGGCTCTAACTTTCATAAGGAGATGGATGCCAATTATATTCACTTGTTGTTTTCAGTTCTACCTAGTGATAATTACCTGGTAAAATCTGCATAAGGCTTATTAACATAAAATACAGACGCCAGTCGGATAAATACTGAGGTTTCTTACCTATTTGCATGGCTACTGCCTAGGTTATGCTTACTGTCTGTTATTTAGCAAGCCTCTAAGTGGATATGAAGTCTATTTGCAAGGCCTCCGGGCAAGCAGTACATGATTTCTTCTATTAAGCCAACAGCCTGGTAAATATTGAAATGTTTTTAATACTTGCCAGCCTAACAGGGAAAAAGTATAATTGTTCTGCTATGTAAACAACATGGCTGCTGGCAAAATTGTAAATAATATCTGCTGTTTTTCCAGCAGCTCGATAATGTGTGAAGTTTCTTAGTTGTTTGCTAGTCTGCTGACCAATTGCATAACCTCTGCATTTTCTCAGGTGGCCGGGTAAATTGTAAAGTTTCCTTGTAATTTGTAAAACTGCTCGTGAAACTATGCAGAATCACTGCTATTTAGCCGGCTGATGAGTAAATAGTGAGGTTTCTCTGCTATTTTCAATGCGGCCAACAAAAAAGTAAATAATTTCTACTATTAAGCCAGCAGCCAAGTAAATAGAACAGAAAATTCACTATTTGCCCAGTGGCCGACTCTCTAAAATTCGTTGGTGGCCAGGTAAATATTGAAATTTGCTACATATTAACACAGCCGCTGGTTAAATAATGCATAAACTCTGCTATTTAAGCTGCAGCTATGTAAATAGCGATACAAAAGGGGATGATGGACGGAGCGTTTGAGCAAATCAAACACTCACCCCCAGTCAACTGATCTGGGTTTAATCCATCAACATTCTTTAGCCCACTCAGCCACCCCAGTTCAGACATGGCCATATGCAAATCAGTCTGACTCTGTGCCTCATGGGAACAGTCCAGCCCGAACTGCCAAGCCATGTCTCCCCTGGACCGGAAACAAGCATCCTGGGACCGGTTTCGGATTAATAATTCTCATCAGCCAGGCTATCTTGAGTATAGTGGCCAAGTGAGCAAGGGACTCACGTCTGAGCATACCCTGCGAACAAAGCGATACAAAAGGGGTCCCGTGCTCTCCATGCCACTGGAATCAAGCTATCCAGGCTGATGAGGGCTGAAAGCCCGAAACCGGTCCTTGGATGCTTGTTTCCAGTCCAGGGAGGACCTGGCTTGGCAGTTCGGGCTGGACTGTTCCCATGGGGCACAGGGTCAAGACTGATTTGCATATGGCTGGGTTCAAACTGGAAAGGCATGGTGAGCAAAAAAACGATGGATTTAGGCCCAGATCTCTGTACTGGGGTGAATGCATGGCATTGTTCTGCATTCTGTCCATCACCTGTTATTTTTGCTATGTAAATAGCAGCAGACATTCAGTATTTATCTGGAGATCTGGTAAATAGTTGCTTCCAATATCGAAACCAGAATATGGTAACGCAAGTAAGCATCGATTTTCTGTACCTAACTCTACATACATATATGGAGCATATTTATCTTAAATGTAGGTAGATGTGGAGTTAGGAAGAATACATCTGCACTTCCTCTATTTACACTTACCTTTCGGGGTGTCATCTATGATATTCTAGGATCACTGTACTGCTATCTTCAATATTCAGTAGTATAATCACTGCTCACCATGAGACGGATGGTGCTTCACAAACAAATGATGTACAGAATGCTGAATAAATCATACATTCACCCCCAGTCAAGAGATCTGGGTTAAACCCATTGTTCTTTTGCTCACTATGCCACCCCAGTTTAGACCCAGCCATATGCAAACCAGTCTTGACCCTGAGCATCATGGGAACAGTCCAGACCAAACTGCCAAGCCAGGTCCTCCCTGGACCGGAAACACGCATCCTGGGACTGGTTTCTGGGTATTACCATTTATCAGCCAGGCTATCTTTATTCCAGTGGCACAATGAGCAAGAGACCCAGGTCTGGGCATACCCATTCCACTTAGGGTGAAAAGTGTTACACAAACAAATGATGGATGGAATGCTGAATAAATCATACATTCACCCCCAGTCAAGAGATCTGCGTTAAATTCATGTTTGTTTGCTCACCATGCCACCCCAGTTTAGCCCCAGCCATATGCAAATCAGTCTTGACTCTGTGCCTCGTGGGAACACTCCAGAGCCAACTCCCCAACCAGGTCCTCCCTGGACCGGAATCAAGCATCCTTGGACCGGTTTCTGGGTATTACCCTTCATCATCCAGAAAAGCTTGAATCCATTGGCACTGTGAGCAAGGGACCCACGGCTGGGCATACCCATCCCACTTAGGGTGCCATATTTTCCAACCATGTGTGAAGAGCTGGAGGTGTGGCTGATTTCCAGCAGTGCAGTATGCCCAACATGGCAACACCCAGTGCAGTGGCCAACCATGTGGGTTGTGGTAGTTGGTACCTTGGATTCATCATGCAGGAGGACTATATGTGGAGTTATGGGTAAGGACATGTGGAGTTCCGCTTGAAGATAATTTCACACATGTTGCCAGTAGGCACTGAACTTCCCATATTCCCACAGAATATGCAAAATATCACCATTAGGATCCCCACACGGCCGACAACATGAATTTGCATTATGATTTGTCCTATAAAATTTCGTAGAAGACCAATGCCAGAGAGAGAACCTCAAAAAAACTATACTTTAAGCGGGATGCCCTAGGCCATTTGTTGTGATCCATCAAGATTGTCTCACATTCGTATTCCTGAAATTCAGGAGGAAGGCCTGTTTCACACCATGTACGTAACAAAGAGGATATGCCTTGGGAAAATCGATATCTATCAGAAATATTTACAACAATGAGATAGTGCCTCCATAATTTTCAATGTATACACATAGTTTGTGTGATAGGTGGGTGTTCTTGGCTAAACGGAAATTTCACAATTTTTTCAGTCAATTAAAGTACCAATTGGGTGTGTCACCGCGTCTTAGTGATCAAGAGACCATATTCCCACAGAAGTACTTAAAAAGATTTTGGGGAACTGTGCGACAGAACATCATCAATATAATGTAGTCTATGTTCTTTCCATAGTGACCAACTGATTTCCTCCATGCCCACTGTAATATCAGCATTCCGCCATAGTGGCGCGTTAGAGTGTGTACGATCCAGGATCTTAATAATTACATCTCCATCGCTCTATAGAGATGCTTGTATAATGGGGTAATCACGGGATGAGATCCTAGGTTGGGTAATGTAATAGACTGTGAGGTTGTCTCTCACATTCAGGTTCAATTATAACCCATGTATGTGTAGTGCTGTGTGTTTTTAACATATATACTGTGTGTACCAGATTCTGCATCAACCAGTATCTTTCTAGGTGAATTAGTTTTTGGCCCCCTCTTTCAATGGAGAAGTGACATATAGATCATTTTAATCTGGGTTTATCCGCTTGCCACCCGTGGGAAAACAGCTTTAATTAGGGATTGAGTATATGAAAAGGTATCATGCCCAAGTCATAATTGATTTAAACTTGGGGGTGGCTTTAATTTTAATAATCTGGACTATATCCTATAGTGATAAGTTTAATTGGGACCATTTTAAGAAGTCCACTTCATCTTAATAATGATCTGTGACAGGTTGTCTTTTATCATTTTCTGAAGCCCTTGATTTATGCAAATTTCATTTTATTATGTAGTGATTTAAATGGATGATCAACCAGTGACGCTTTTGTGGTAGCTGAAGTAAGTGGTAGAGTTTCACATTTAGCCCAATTAATTTAATAACCGTAGAATTTAGAGAACAAGTTCAATTGAGTTATCAACGAGGTTGCTGATAGGGAAAGGTTGGAAAGGGTTAATAGGCTATTGTTTGCATATTAGAATGCTTTGACTTCCCCTGTGGATCTTGCAATGCCTCTAATACCTGTATTTACACAAATGGCTATCACTAAAGGCTATATATATGTAGAGGTGATAGTAGGCATCCCTTGCACGTGCACCAATTAACTGGGAAATAAGGGGTATTGAAGCCACCACAGTGACTGACTGATGCAGTTAGACTGTGGTATAGCCCTTTGGTTAATGTAGTTAAATCATGCCCAATGCCCATCCGTTCCACTGTCCCCAATAGGTAACTGTATTCAACTCTATCAAAAGCTTACTCACGGTTGAATGAAAGAAGAACTGTCTCATTCAATTCCTCACTTGGATGCCATACTATATGGGAAAGAGTGTGTAGATGTTTGATGTATGATGCGAGTAAATACAGTTTTTAAGCGAGTCCCTACAACTTTAGCCAGAATCTTTATGTCCACATTAGTCAGTGATATGGGGCAGTAGCTAGAGCAGTCCTCTGGGTCCATGCCAAATTTAAGTATTTCCAATATCCTGACTCTGGTAAAGTCTTCATTCTCTGAGACCAGGAGAGAAATTATCAGTGGTTTGATAAGTTTATAAAATGTGGCTAAAAAGCTGTCCTGGTATGGTGCTTGTCAAGTGGCATCTCATCAATTTCTTTTACAAGTTGTTCTTCAACTATTACACACTCAACAGTTTTGGAGTGTTCTACAGTGAGTTTAGGCATTGGCAATTGATTAAAAAAATTATCTTTTAATCTAAGGCCCTTATTGGATGAGTGTAAGGCCTCGCAAAATTTCAGGACTTGGTGCATTATGTTTGAAGAAAGTGTGAGGCGATTCCCATTAGTGTTAAGGAGTGTGGGATTGTTTTGGACTCCTCAGGTTGTCGAAATTATGATGCCAGTAACCAAATCACTTTTTCCCACGTTCATAATTCAGTTGTTGGGTGCGGAAGAGGCTTTTTTCCGCTTCTGACATGCACAGAGTGTTTAACTTCAATTTAGCGGCCAACAGTTTTCGCAAACAATTGCACGTGGGGGAACAGGTGTATTCGGGATTAAGGTTGTAGATTGTGTCCAACAATTGAAGTCTTGCAGAAAACCTACATTAGGGAGTGTGCAAGGTGTTTTCAAGACTCACTTCCATAGCAGGAGTAAGCTAATAAATTACTGTATCAAATGATGATAACGTACAGATAACCAATATTACTATGTGCCTGCACGAAGGGCGGTAGGGTATACTGCAGCAATGTTTGGATAGTGGAATTTTTTTTCCTCAGTCTTCAAATACTTTCTTACTGGCGCCAAAGGGCGATCCCCCATTCCAAGCATAACCATTCAAAGATGGCCACTAATTTCTCAGTCCACTTTCTATCCCATTCGTCAGCCCGGTATCAGCTTGTCGATAATTACAGTTTTGTTACTATTTACTACTTTTCTTTAGAACCTCTTTTAAGAGAGGGATTCAGCTTCCTGTAGGGTCAATTGCTCCAGTGTTCAGGTAGCTTTGTCAGCACTGCATGATCACCAGTCTGCTTCCCGGGGCATCATGCCTCCTTTTCCCACCACTGACTGGCACTGAGAAGCTATTACAAGTGTGCAGAATGCTGGTGGCCCTCTGTGTTCATGGGAGCTCTAAAGATTCATCACTATGCTTGCTGGAATCACTGTGATGAGTTTGTAATGGGAAACTACCTTTACAACGCAGTCATTACATCGCCCTACATATACAACACAGTCATTACATCGCAACATCCTTTACAACTCATGTCACTGCAATGCAGTCATTACATTGCATGTCACTTCAATGCATGTCATTACAATGCATGTCACTACAATGTAGGCATTACATCGCATGTCATAACGAAGCATAGTACTCCTACACTATCCAACACTGACCCTACTGTTCCACCCACTGGGGTTAGAATAGTAATTTTTTAACCTACACTATCCAACACTTATCCTACTGTTGCACCCACTGGAGTTAGAATAGTACGCTTTGCTGACTCTGTTTTACCCGTGGATTGAATTGACCTTCTTGCTCCCTGTCACTGCTCGCGGTACCCGCTGCGCGGGTCCGGCTTCGCAGGGGGTCCAACGTTGTACTGGGACTCACCCTGAGAGCTGGTGGGTCGTTTTTGCTTTGGGGAGAAGGTTTGGAGGCTGGGCTGCGAGCGCGCAGCGAGCGTGGGACTACATCTCCCAGGAGCGCTCGCTGACAAGCCCAAATCAACATCACCTGGGCTGCTCTCCCCGCCTACGCCTTCCCCTCGCTGCCTGTTATTTAACCAACTCCAGCAACCTACCAACTTGGGACGCTTTGCTGACTCTGTTTTACCCGTGGATTGAATTGACCTTCTTGCTCCCTGTCACTGCTCGCGGTACCCGCTGCGCGGGTCCCGCTTCGCAGGGGGTCCAACGTTGTACTGGGACTCACCCTGAGAGCTGGTGGGTTGTTTTTGCTTTGGGGAGAAGGTTTGGAGGCTGGGCTGCGAGCGCGCAGCGAGCGAGGGACTACATCTCCCAGGAGCGCTCGCTAACAAGCCCAAATCAACATCATCTGGGCTGCTCTCCCCGCCTACGCCTTCCCCTCGCTGCCTGTTATTTAACCAACTCCAGCAACCTACCAACTTGGGACGCTTTGCTGACTCTGTTTTACCCGTGGATTGAATTGACCTTCTTGCTCCCTGTCACTGCTCGCGGTACCCGCTGCGCGGGTCCCGCTTCGCAGGGGGTCCAACGTTGTACTGGGACTCACCCTGAGAGCTGGTGGGTCGTTTTTGCTTTGGGGAGAAGGTTTGGAGGCTGGGCTGCGAGCGCGCAGCGAGCGTGGGACTACATCTCCCAGGAGCGCTCGCTGACAAGCCCAAATCAACATCACCTGGGCTGCTCTCCCCGCCTACGCCTTCCCCTCGCTGCCTGTTATTTAACCAACTCCAGCAACCTACCAACTTGGGACGCTTTGCTGACTCTGTTTTACCCGTGGATTGAATTGACCTTCTTGCTCCCTGTCACTGCTCGCGGTACCCGCTGCGCGGGTCCCGCTTCGCAGGGGGTCCAACGTTGTACTGGGACTCACCCTGAGAGCTGGTGGGTCGTTTTTGCTTTGGGGAGAAGGTTTGGAGGCTGGGCTGCGAGCGCGCAGCGAGCGTGGGACTACATCTCCCAGGAGCGCTCGCTGACAAGCCCAAATCAACATCACCTGGGCTGCTCTCCCCGCCTACGCCTTCCCCTTAGCTTAAAAGTCTCCATTTAGCCCTCTGCGCGGGAGCGACCGGGAGAAGCCCGGGACAAGGGCGGGGCCGTCTAAGGCCGTCATAGGCCGGAGCAGGCCGGGCTGGGCCCTTTCTCTTGCGTTAGATACCCGAGTTCCGGCCTCTTCATTTGATATAGCACCTTATATACCAACACCACATTTTAGCAGATATGCCCTCTCCAGCAAGGGAGGGTACCCCCATTAAGCAGGGAGGGATCAAAAATAGGACCCTAGATAATTACTTTCCCAGGGCTGCGGGAGATGTGGATAAGGAGAGCACTTTAAACCGGCTCAGGGTAGAGCGAAGACGCTCCATAGATAATTTGAAGCACAGGCCCCTTGGCGACAACCTTATCTCACTCAGTGAAGAGCTGACTACCACAGACGATGTCCCTCTCTTGCTGAGGGATTGTACCAACACCCCACTAGTCCCATCTACGAGCCCATCCCCAACCAGTAGCCCAGGCCCAAGTAGGGTGGCCATTGACTTAATTTCCCAATCCCCCCCAGCTCCGAAAGCTAGGAAAGCCAAACCTAAGCCAGCCGCTGTACAAGGAGCACATGTGCCCCCCCCAAATAAACGTAGGAGGAGGTCGAGGGGTGCCCAGGGTAAAAACAAATCAAAAATCCCTCATTCTGAATTTGGGAGGACATCTAAACTCCCCCCACTGACTGTGAGATTAGTGGAGGAAGTTAACCCCAAACCCACTGTTCAGACTGTTATTGCTCCCGCCCTAATAAAAGATACAGAAATTAATATTGCTAATGTCCCCATTTCTGTTGTCCCGCTAGGTAACCTGGAATTCCTACTCAGGTCGTTACTACTACCAATTAGCGAGAGCATCAAAAAGGTCGAGATTAGACTCACTATCCTGGAGGCAACAATAAGTAGTATGAATAGTGCGGTTAGCCTCCAGGGAAGATCTTCGGAGTCCACTCCCACCCCTTTGGTTCCCCAGCAGCCCTCAACCAGCGGAGGGATCCCAGTCTCACCACAGGCTGTGAATGCTAAGGCTCCCTCACAACCCCTAAGGACCAACTCTGTACCAACCAAGTCATTCAATTCCAATAGGCCGGCCTCACCGGCAGACCCTGTCGCTCTAACACAATCCGCAGACAGGGTTGTTCCAGCACCCCTGATGAAGCCTCCCCCTAGGCCGCGTAGGCCTAATTTACCCCCAGAGGCAAACGATTACATGGTAGTCATGGCGGGTGTTCCTTCACTTGAAGCGGGGGAAGTCGAGGATTTTTGCTCCCTAAAAAGCAGGGTAATTAAGTGGTTAAATGTGAATAGACCCCTCCCGGTATATCTAAATAATGAAATCATAATGGTTAGAAGGGTGCCCTGGGTGGGGAGAACACATAAATCCATAATAGGGGATTGTATATTGGTGAGCTGCAGGGATGCTGGAACTGTTTCTCACATATGTCAAGGACAGAATAGATCACGGGAATCAACTATTCAAACCCTTCACGTGTCTTTCTTTTTTCCTCCTATCCCCGCCACTGTACACCCGCCTCACACTAATGATAATTGGATGAGGGTTGGTCGGAGGGGAAGACATCATGAATTTAACCCCAGGCCACTATTTAGCCGCCCAGAGCCATCCTTCCACACTTTCAACCGGTTCAATTGTCTGGACGGTCTTGAGGGGGTTGATTGACAAACGGATAGGGTCTCCCCAGGAGTTGGGGAAGAAGGGGCCTGGGCAGATGAGTTGGAGCTGCAAAGCTCCCGGGTACATCAAACGTCAACTAGCGGGGTTGGGAAGCCCGTGTTAGAGGGATCTAGGGTTATAGATATTGAAAGCATAGGCGGGAGACATGGGCCGGATAAGCAAGGGTCAGAAATTGAGATACAAATGGGGTCTCAAGGGGGAACAGAGCAGAGTGGGGAAGTATTGAGAATGATTTCCTGGAATATAGCAGGTCTGGCAGCCAAATTTAGTAATAAAGAGTGGCTTGATTACATTAGAAAATTCCATGTAATCAGCCTGCAGGAGACATGGGCCCCGGAGAACAATTTTCATTTGCAGGGGTATAAGTGTTTCTTTGTACCCGCACAAAAATCTCGATCAGGGAGAGCCATGGGAGGACTATCGATTTATATAGATTTAGACCTCCCGGGTAGTTGGTCTTCTCCAGATTGGAATTCTCAAGGGATACAAGCAGTTCGGTTCACCGGGAAGGGGCTAAGATTCACTGTTTTTAATATTTATAACAATGAGATCACGGGAGACCACACTTCATGTGCAGCGGAATTAGATTATAGGCTAGGTCAAGAAATAACAGTCCATACAAAGGGGCAGCCAAATGCGCTGTTGGTAATGGGAGATTTTAACTGCCATCTCTGTCCGGCATTGGTCACAACAAATACAGATTGGTCCCAATGCCCTATGGAGAAGGGGCCGCATTTCACCTATACGTCGACAGGGTCAGCTTTTGCCACGCTCCGGCTCAAGTATGATCTGGAGCATACTATTAATATGATAGGCACACAGAAGGATGGTACACTCCCACCTACATTTAAGGGCAGAGGATGCTCATCCATTATAGATTATATTTTGGTCTCAAGATCCCTGCAAAATAAGTTAACTAGTGTAGGGATAGAATGGAACATTTTTAGTGACCATAACCCTCTTGTATTGGAGATGATGTACAGAGCAGGCTCAAAAAGTAGAGACCATTGCACAATTGTGGAGAGGGTAATAGATCAAGGCAGGAGATTAAAGTGGGCCAAGATAGATGGGGAAAAGTTCTACAAGGCCCTTGTGGATGCTGGCATAGCCGCTATTAATGACTGTTTAGACATAGAAGTCCACGGATCAAGGCTTCTGGAAGCATTTGGGCAGATTGCCAATCTAGTCGATGGCTTGTTAAAAACTAGTGCACCCATAAAGAACTATGGCAACCCCCGATGGTTTGATAAAGACTGCTCAAAAGCATTGAGGGAGCTCAAAAGCAGCCTTAAACTCAAAACAAGGGATCCCCAAAAAATTAAGGCGTGCAGGGAGAAATATAGGAAAGAGACCAAGAGGAGGAAACTCGCTCTGCAGGGTGAAGCATGGGCAGACTTAAGAGAAGCAGGGGAACGGAAGGATTTAGCGGTTTTTTGGAGAATTATCAACAAACCCACTTTCCAGGAAAACGATACCCCCGAGATAGGGTCTAATATCCTTCCAGAACAGTGGGTTACTCACTTCAGGGGTCTGTATAACCATGAGTTAGGCACCCCCGTAAAGCCACCTGAAATACCCACTCATGTCCCACTGGTTGTATTCACTATTGAGGAGATTACTGCTGGAAAAGAGGGTCTGACTAGAAACAAAGCCCCTGGCCCTGACGGAATCCCCCCGACCTGTTTCTGAGTAGCATAGAACTTTGGGCCCCTTTAATGACCAGGGTTATAAATACAGCTATCATCTGTGGCTTGCCACCGTCCTGGTCCAAAGCTATAATTGTGCCGATTTTCAAGAAGGGCAAAAGGGACGACCCTAAGTGCTATCGTCCTATATCCCTGATTGACGTATCGGCTAAACTTTTGGGTAGGGCAATCCTCAATAGACTGTCCGAGTGGACCGATGAAAATAATATCTTCTCGGACACCCAATATGGATTTAGGACAGGGAGGTCTACCAGCGATCAATGCCTGAACCTCTATATGCTGACTGCCAAATATACCAGGGCCAGTGAAGAATCGATTTATATGGGATTCATGGATTTGGCAGCGGCATTTGATCACGTCAACAGGGAGAAACTGTGGGACATGATGTCCCACATGGGGATAGAGAGTGGCCTAATTAACATACTTAGAGAACTGCATAGTGATACCACGGCCAGGGTTCGTTTTAACAGGGAGGGGGGGCTGACCGATTCTTTTCCCTGTATGAGTGGAGTCCGGCAAGGCTGTATTCTTGCCCCTTTTTTGTTCTCCCTTTATATTAATAATTTGGAGCAGTTTCTGTTAGGTTTAAAGACAGATTGCCCAAGGGTGGGGTCGCGTCATATTCCTGTTCTGCTCTATGCAGATGACGCGGTCCTGATCGCACGCACGCCAAGGAGCTTACAAATCTTGATTGACGGATTTGTTAAGTTCATGGGTTCCCTAGATCTCTCTGTTAACCTGGGAAATCCTATGTGCTCCTGGCGGGTAAAAAAACTCCCTCAAAATTTATTTACACAATAGAAAGTCACATAGTAGAAGAGGTTAAAACGTTTCCTTACCTAGGTGTAACCTTCGATGGCACCTTAATGTTTAACTCCCTGGTGGAGGAGCGTTGCCGCAAAATGATCGCCTATAATGGGGCAATAGCAAGTTACGGCAGGAGGTTAGGTAGATGGAGCCCGGAACAGGTGATGAACCTGTACAGCTCCGTATCATGCTCTAAAGTCATCTATGGGGCAGAAGTATGGGGCTTTGTTAACACCACAAGAATCCAAAGGGAGGAAGACAAATATCTAAAATCCTTCCTGAGGGTACCCCCAAGTACTGCTGGCTTCATAGTTCACAGGGAATTAGGGAGGCCATACCTAGATGACTTGGTAAAACTCAGGCCAATAGTGGCCTGGTTAAAAATCTGGGTCAATCCTGATGCGTCTCTAAGCAGAGAAATGTTATCCGATTGTTTAGAGAGGGACAATTGCATGCGAATTCCCTGGCTCATTTATGTAAAGAATACCCTAGAGGAACTAGGCTTGGGGAATCTTTTCACTAACCCTGCAACAATTGTAGCCCAGCATAAGATGCTAGTTAAGAAAATCTTTCTAGAGCTGAAATGTCAACGCAGAGCTGAGGCTGAAGGGAATAAAAAGACAGTGAGGGCCCATAACCTGGTGAAGAGCGTTGAGGGAATGGAGCCATATTTGTACCTTATGCACAATGTACAGGATAGATTTTTGATGTGCCGTCTTAGATTGAACCTACTCCCATTTGTACTGGCATCACCAGCAGGGTTTGCAACATCAATTGAACAGAAGGGATCCTGCGGCTGCGACAATAGGTCTCCGCAGGATTCCCTTCACTTTGTTTTACTCTGCCCTTTTTTTATAATGCCCAGGCGCAGATTTCTTGTAAAAGTTTTAAAACAAGCTAAACTGGAACATGCCAGGGAGGCATTAGTCTTTTTACAAAAAGCATCGGACCCGTTTACACTGTGTTGTATAATGAATTTTATCAAGGTAGCGGTCCGTTTAAGGCTAACTAGGGGTGATGAATGAGGTGTTTCCGATTTTATTGCCCACAAAGTCTTATACTCTCTCCCCGTTAGTGTCCCATGTTAACTCTTATATTTTTGTATCAGGATCTTGAAAATGTTTAATGACTTTTTATTCATGTAATTATGTATGTGCTTTTATGATGATTTTTAATCACCGAATAAAGATTCCTTGATTGATTGATAGAATAGTAATTGCTACCCCTACACTATCCAACACTTTCCTTAAATACAATGTAATGGTATGTGTTTTAATGGTATGCATTGTAATGGTATGATGCAATGTAATGGAATGTGTTGTAAGTGGAGTTTTTAAAAAAATGCGTTGTAATGGCATGCGAGGTAAAATTATGCATTGTAAAGGATGTTGAGTTGTAAAGGCATGCGCTGTAAATGTATGTATTTTAACGTCATACATTAGTTTGTTATCCCTGAATTGAACGTGGAGACTGGCGACCAGAAAAATCAACCTATTGGTGTAGTTGTGGCTAGCCGCACCCAGGGATGTTTGGGTCCACTCTGATTCCAATGTGTTCTTAGGAAGTTGCCTATGTGCCAGCTGGCACCCCTCTGAGTCAGGTTCAGGTTTCAAGTCTTTATTTCGATTAGATAAATCATAAAAGACACATTATAATACATTTATAAAATCATTAAGTACAGGGGGAAGAATACAAAACATTAGTAAACAAGGGCTACATACAAATAAAGCAAGCCAAGTAAACCAAACGGTAATAATCCTTAAAAGAGTTGATTATAAGGAAATTAAAAAAAAGAATATTAAACATCTAAGGTGAGAAACCTGATTAACAAAAAAGTTAATAATTTCATAGCGAACCATGACAATCAATAGGACACCATTTCATACATTAGGTGCAAAAGTGCAGACAGTACAATAGGATGTTTATGCAGTAAACTAAATATTTCACCTTATGAGGTAATATTGGGGGGCTCTTATAACTTTGACATGTATTTTGACCTGATAATCCAAGCCCACCCCAGATATTTGGCTAGGCTCACTACAAAGACCTCAGAGGTGTTAGTCTTTAGTGCCCAAATGGCATCTGCAGATTTTCTAAATGGTAGACGCTGAAACAGTGGTTTTAACCATTTGTTTCGCGGCGCCAAATAACTGGGGCAGGCAAAAAGAAAGTGACCCTCTGATTCCTTCTGACCCGGGCAGCCTTTACAGAGATCTGATGCACCCATGGACCATTTATTTACAAAAGTATTCAAAGGCAAAGCACCTACCCTGAACTGGTGGTAGAGTTTCTTGTCCAGCGGTTTGTTAATGACATCCCAGTAAGATTCACGGGACAGGTCTAGCTTGAAAGTAAGAAACCGGCCCGTGAGGCTGGAAAGGCTGGAAATCGAAACTCGATTTTGACGAAGAGACGCCCAATACAAAGCTTTAAACTCTTGTTTGGAGGGAAAGGCATTGGAGGAGGGAGCTGTCCAGAGTTGTTCTAATCCCATATCTACCAGGATGTTTTTTACAGCCTGGAGCCATGGGATTTTTCCAGAACCACCAATTGACCTGACTTCTGCTAGTTCTTTCGCGAATAGGGACAGGTCAGGAGAAGTCCATATTCGCCTCCATAGGGCCACCAATCTAAATCTAGCCATCTCATTGATCGGGAGGCACCCCAGATCCAAACAAAGGGGGATTGATGGAGACGACTGCGGTAGACCTACCAGGTTCCGTAGAAACTTGCATTGGTTTTAAAGAGATTTAGGAGATCCATATAGCCCCAAAGATCTGCGCCATATAAGATTGCAGTACTGATTTTGGCGTCATAGATCTTGAGGGCAGGGGTAACCCGCTTAGGGATGGATCTCTTTTGCTCTTTTATTAGACAGCCAGTTAACCGTGCTAGCTTAAGATGTTGTACGCCAATTTGATCTTTCCATCTCAAGCGGCTGTCGAGGGTGACCCCCAGGTAAGTCATGGTCTCGACTTGCTCAAGGTTAACTCCATTCAAGCTCACAGAGCTCCGAACAGGATTGTTTCTCGAGAAAACCATGAACTTTGTTTTGCCCACGTTCACCGCAAGGTTGTTAATGGCGCAAAACTCCTCGAAGCGGTCCAGTGCCCGCTGCAGGCTGCTACGTGTTCTAGAGAGGAGTAGGGTGTCATCGGCGAAGATGAGCATTGGAAATCTCATCCCAGCCAACATTGGGGCATCAGTGGGGGTATCCATAAAAAATTTCACCACTTGATCAATGAATAGGAGGAAGAGTGTTGGTGCCAGGACGCACCCCTGACGGACACCTCTAGTTACGGGAAATGTTTCCGTCACTTGTCCCTGGCCTCCCCACCTCACCCTCGCATAATTATCCTCATGGAGTTTGATTATGAGGTCAAGTAGTTCTGATGGACAACCCAGGTTTCTCATAACTCCCCACAGTTTGTCCCTTGGCACTAGGTCGAAGGCGGACTTCAGGTCAATGAATGCAGCAAAGATGGTACCGCCACCGAGCAAGACCACTTTCCAGTAGATCAGACAAAGTCTGAACACCTGGTCAATGGTACTTGTACCTGATCTGAAGCCCACCTGCATAGGAGATAATATGTCCTCAGACTCAATCCAGCCCTGAACCCGTCCCAAGACCATACGGGCGATGATTTTTTGTATGGAATCAATGAGACTGATCGGGCGGTAATTCCCTGGATTGGACCTGTCGCCTTTTTTAAATATTGGAATTATCTCGGCTCCCTTCCATGATTTTGGGATACTAGCTCCTTTAGCTAATGAGTTAGCAATCATGGTTATATAGGGGAGCCACACGGCTGAGTTTGATTTAAACAGGTCCGCTGGGATGAGATCCATGCCAGGAGCTTTCCCTCGCAAGGTCAAGCCCAGAGCCAGCTCGGCCTCTGATTCTGAAAAAATAAGTTTCTCCCCGAGGGTGTGTAACGGGGGTGCCTTTCCCACGATTTGTAAAGGATTGGGATTTTCAGCTCTGAATTGGGCAGAATAGAAAGTTACCCACTCTTCCAGAGGTACATGATTTGCCGGGGTGCACGAGACAGGATCCTTCCCCCACTTGACTAAATCCCAGAACTTTTTCGGATTGTTCGAAGTGGAGGCATCCAAAAGATCCGACCAGAACCTGTCCTCCCACTCCCGTTTAGATTCCCACTGGGTTTTTCTATAACGTAACCTAGCCACTTTAACTGCGCCCATATCACGAGATTTGATAGTTTTAATGAGATCTGAATGGGCCTCCCTGCATTTTTTGTTATACCATTTCTGGTGGTGGGAGTTGGCTTTGGTGGGAGCACTCCGACAAGGGAGAGAGAGTAGGGACTTTAGATGGTCGAAACAGCTAGTGTGGAGATTAATAACATTATTTGCCAATTCCGGACTTCCTCCCAACAGGTCAATTTTTAACATTTCATTGCACATATTATTAGCCACTGTGTTAACATTGACCCATAAGGTTTCGTCCTCCACAACCCTGGACCATTTCAACCTCCTCCTATCATTAGTTAGCAAAACATCCCCTGTTTGTGAAATGGTGGACTCCACTAGTCTCTTTATATCTGGCAATTTCAATAGGATCGACAGGGGGTTATGGTCACTTTCTGGGCGCTGAATTACTACCATGTCCACTAATAGGGGCCAGTATTCCAATTTTAACAGAACATAGTCAATGCGGCTACGCCTTAGGCCATTGTCAAAAGTACAGTTGGCTCCTTTGTCCGATCTTGTGCGGCCATTGCAAGCCCGGAGTCCCCTATTTAGACAAAGAGCCATCCAGTTCACTGCCGCCTCGGTCGCTTTGACCGGTTTATCGACCATCAAATCAGGAATGTCCCAAGCAGCATCCTCGGCCGAACCCCAACTGTCCCCTATATCATACAATGGCTCAATGGTGCAGTTTAAATCTCCTGCTAAGAGGGTAACATTCCCACTACCCATTTCAGCAAGCTTGTAATCTATGACATTCAACAACGGGGGGCTACGACCACCGGGCATACCCCTAGCATATATGTTGAAAATAAGCAAATCCCGTTGGGTAGCCTTGCTCAGTTTAATTATAAGGAGATCCGGGTTCTGGACAGGTAGCTCTATTGGATAAAGACCCATTGACTGCTTCACCCATATCAATAAGCCACCTGAGGCACGCCCTTTGCCCCCTTTAATCGCGGGTTTAAAGAAATTAACATAGCCCAGCTTGAAGACTGGTTCAGATGCCCAGGTTTCTTGGAGTAGTATAATGTCAAATTTGTCCACAAACTCCATCCAATCTTCAGAAAGCATGCGGGCCTTAATCCCTGCGATATTCCAGGATAGTATTTTCAAGTTGTCTAAGACAGAAACCGCAGGGGAGTGTTGTAAAGTAGAGACTGCAGTAAGTACCTGATTGCACCCTCTAACCCTCCTATTCTCCATGAGCCTAAGATTATATATAGAATCCCCACTCGTCATAGCCTCTAAATCGGGTTTGGTTGCTGGTAAAATAGACTCCCTTGTGGCTAGACCTCCCCTAACTGCATCTAGGTTATCGATTAGGTGCGGAGTCTCCCTACTCCACCTTATCGGCTCATGACCAACTACTTCAGCGGGGGAAGACTCACAGGATGTTGTATGAAGTCAATCTATGGCCTCAAGGTCGGAGAGGGGGCCAAAGTGGTTGAAAAGGAATGGGCGTTGGCGGTCAAGGGGAGTTATTTCCAAAGGGTATCTTGTAACTGGGGGCTGGCCAAAGTTGGAATATGGTTGAATGGGTCTTTGCCTATGAGGATAAAAATACAATAGGCCCAGTGTTTGGACATCCCCCTGTCTAGCAAACCTAGCTTCTCTTCGAATGGTATCTACCACCCATGGGTCCTTAAACGAGATCAAGATACAATCTCCCTCCAAATCCTTAGTGCCATGGCGCACCCAGTCCACTCTCCTTACAAGTAAAATTTCAGTGGGTGAAGAGGGGGGTAGGGGTCGGTTTTTATTTAACCAGAAAATTACTTTATTACGGAGGTCCCCATATGACTCCTTACTGCCAGGTTTTAATGGAGCAACACCTGTTAAAACTATTGTATGTCGTGTTGCTTCGACCGGAAGATCGGCACGGGGAGTGGTAAACCTTCTATGCCTCCCCACCCTTTGATTAGTGTTACTGCGCTGGCCAGTTATATCTCCATGTAGTGGGAGACGGGGGGAGCAGGATTGGGTTTTACTTGTAGGGATGGACCAGGACTTTGAGGCCTAGAAGAGTTGTGTTTATCAGTAACCTTCATATGAGATGCCTGTATTAGGGTACTCGCGGATGACTTACAGGATATAGCTTTTGGCTTCCCACCCCCTATGGTCATATTGGTGTCTAACCCTGGTGTTTTGTTATGGGCAAGGATGGCCACAGGGATATTACTTGTGCCTGAGATCTTCGGGGCTGTTAGTGTTTTGCTAACTCCTATATGACTAGTGCCAGTTAGTTTTTGTAACATGGCCTGGTTTGAGTTAACTACTGCCTCCATGCTGTCTATTTTCGAGGTCATTAACCTTGTCCGCTCCAGGACGGGTAGTAATAAGGTTTTAAACATGGCCTCCATTTTTACTAACAGGATTTCATCGCTGTTAAGGCACATAGGGCAGGGGTTCGAAGAGCCCAAGGTGGTGAGGGAGGGGCACAACACATTAGAAAATACAGGGGGAATTTGTGTGTCTAAAAGATGCTCAGGGCCCAGGCTCACTTTGTCTGTAATATCTTTTGTTTTTGGGATCTTACGTTCTCTCCCCCCCGAAAGTCTTGAATCTTGTTTTCTCTTTCTAGAAGTACCGTCTATGCTTGGGGGATCTATGGTTGCAACGATGTTAGAGGCGTTAAGGGGTAAGTAACCAGATATCTGACTAGGGTCAAGTCCCCCGCTAGTCTGTAGGTCATCCCCCTGGCTAGTTTCTGAGTCATCCATGCTGTACGCATCTTCCTCCAAAATACGAACAGTTGGGCTCTCCCCCACACTTTCCAAATGGACGATGGCATCCGTGGAAGAAGTTTGGACACAATTAAAAGCGGCATGTGCTACGGGGCTGGTGATGGTGGCTAATCCACCCAGCGATGATCGCTTACCACTAATAAGGTCAAGCGAGAGTCTTTTTTCAACCATGGCAATTTCCTTCTCCAATATCCCCGTGGCCCGTGTGATGAAAGCGTCAAGTGGGCCTGATACGACTCCCTTAGTAGTTTGGATTTGAACTGTGCGTTCTTTACCTGACCTTAAAGGCATTGTGGGATGTAAGTGGAATACAAGTCCACACAGTTACTTTTTAGTCCGTCCCCACAGTACCAAGAAGCAAGAGATTGTAAGGTAAGGTGGACCGCCTACCTTAGGTGCTTCCTAACGGCCAGGGGGGTGGGCCCGGGCCGGACTCTGCCGTACTCGAACGGCCTCAAATGGCCCGCTCTTTGCCCGGTCTTCGCCCCGGTCGCTCCCTGCACGCTCCCGCCCAGCGGGTGCTCCGCCCTGTAAAATAGGGCAGGGCAGGGGGCGTTGCCGGCAGGCAGAGCGGCCACAGGTGTAGCACGCAGGGACTCCTGGACAATGGAGTCCCTGCTAGGCTGCTCGCAGCCCTGCCGGTGAACAAGGAAGTTTTGGGATATAGGGCTCCCCTTCAGCGCCCCACTGGGTGTCCTTAGGCGCAGCGGACCCGTGCAGCGGGTCCGGCAAGTCGTTGATGGTAAGTCCGGTGTCAGGCAAAAAGTCGCGTGAGCCTCCAGCAATGCTCGGCAATCCGATGAGGTTTCCCGTTTGGCAGAGGAAATGCTGCACTTTCAATCTGCAGTCTGGTGGAGAAGTGTGGCTCAGTGGTTAGAGGCGACAGACCCGGAATCTGAGATCGACCGTGGACCAGGGTTCGATTCCCCGCGGGTCTCGGGCTCATAAATTCCACAGTCTCGACAATTCTCGCTCCGGTGCCTACTCGACTCACGGGGTCACACTCTGCGACTCTGGGCAATAGCTTGCTTAATCTCCACATCGGCCCCTCGCGGCGGGATGCCTGGCTTTCACCTTGTGGACACCCTGCTGGGGTTTCTCACAGGGGAATACCAGGACGGGTTCCCTAAGCAAGCGCGGAGATGCCCCAGGGTAAGTCCTGCGCTATATAAGTTTCATACATTTACATTTACAGTCAGGGGGCGTTGCCGGCAGGGAGAGCGGCCACAGGTGTAGCACGCAGGGACTCCTGGACAATGGAGTCCCTGCTAGGCTGCTCGCAACCCTGCCGGTGAACAAGGAAGTTTTCTGATATAGTGCTCCCCTTCAGCGCCCCACAGGGTGTCCTTAGGCGCAGCGGGACCCGCGCAGCGGGTCCGGCAAGTCGTTGATGGTAAGTCCGGTGTCAGGCAAAAAGTCGCGTGAGCCTCCAGCAATGCTCGGCAATCCGATGAGGTTTCCCGTTTGGCAGAGGAAACGCTGCACTTTCAATCTGCAGTCAGGGGGCGTTGCCGGCAGGGAGAGCGGCCACAGGTGTAGCACGCAGGGACTCCTGGACAATGGAGTCCCTGCTAGGCTGCTCGCAGCCCTGCCGGTGAACAAGGTAGTTTTGGGATATAGGGCTCCCCTTCAGCGCCCCACAGGGTGTCCTTAGGCGCAGCGGGACCCGCGCAGCTGGTCCGGCAAGTCGTTGATGGTAAGTCCGCTGTCAGGCAAAAAGTCGCGTGAGCCTCCAGCAATGCTCGGCAATCCGATGAGGTTTCCCCTCTGAGTCATGTATCGCCACAATATCACACACATGCACAAACTCGGAGGCACTGTTCTTCTGATTTGCATGTACCAATAATACTGCCCTTACTGTTGTAATTGCTGTCTGTTTCCCTAATCCATCGTTTGCAAACTCTGCTAACATTGTTCAACAGATACAGAGCATGCCTCTTTGGCAGGAAAAGTTTACAATCCTCCACTTTGGGTTCAACATGTTCAATCAATCAATCAATCAATACATTTATAGAGCGTGCTACTCACC
Source organism: Lissotriton helveticus (assembly GCF_964261635.1). Lineage (NCBI taxonomy): Eukaryota > Metazoa > Chordata > Amphibia > Caudata > Salamandridae > Lissotriton > Lissotriton helveticus. Next base: position 886,706,520 of record NC_136065.1, on the reverse strand, counting down.
CGCGAGGGTCTCAAGGCGTTGAAGGGGGGGGGCGCTACTGCTCGAATAGCCAGGTCTTGAGGTGTTTCCTGAAGGTGAGATGGTCCTGGGTCAGTCGTAGGTGTATGGGGAGGGAGTTCCATGTCTTGGTGGCCAGGTAGGAGAACGATCTTCCTCCGGTGTTGGCTCTGCGGATCCGTGGGACTGTTGCGAGGGCGAGGCTGGCGGAGCGGAGCTGGCGGGTAGGAGTGTAGAACAAGAGGCGGTTGTTGAGGTATTCGGGGCCGATGCCGTGGAGCGCTTTGTGTGCGTGGGTGAGGAGCCTGAATACGATCCTCTTGCTGACAATAGCCATGTACGCACTGTAATTTCTGGCCTACATTGCTTTGCTTTACCACTTTGTATTTTATGCTATCAGGTTGTTCTAGGCACATGATGTGGTCTGAAAAAATGTGAGCTTTACAAACAGAGCTTTCATACTTTAGAAGCAGGCCTCATACAGAGTGAAGATTCAGTGACTTTGTATTGACTTAGCAAGTGAACCAAGCTAAGATATTTGGGATTGGTGAAATTGCTGTAGGCCCAAATAGAATGGAGGTCCTGGGATTCGAATAGTGGCTCTTGCAGTCAATTCAGTGGGGGTTCCAAAACATCTTGAAGTGGACATTGCATCTGGATGGCTAAATAAATTCATCTGGCCAGGTAAGTTCCCTAGAAAGCTTAAAGCACTGCCATGTGTCTGCATGTTGTTCTTTGTATTCCCCAAGTCAAATGAACATTCCATCCTCAGTTCACCTTTGCATGTTCAATGTGGGGCAGATGGCCAGCATGCATTGCATGTTTGAAGTAAAGGTTATTTCCAAAAGGAAAAGTCGCTAATTGGAGTTGCATTGAAGCCTCATAGTCCTGTATTGAGTGTCTATCCAACTTTACTTTAAGTTCCTTTATAGCTGGGCCACAAAGCAAAGTGCCTACTCACACCCTCTGCACAAGAGGGTTTACGTGGCACAAATGGACTAGACACCTTGTCTTCCATTGTTTCAGCATGAATACGGGGAAGGCCACATTGTTCTTGGTGAAATGGTCAGCAGATCATCAAAGGTGGGGCTAATGTATCTTTTTTTTTCTTTCAACTTTTGTATTGGTTTTCAGTTGTCAACAACATATTGCATGGGTATGAAGGCAGAGATCACTGCATATGATATATCAACATTCTGGTAGGCAAAAGAACATTTCAAAATGTTAAACATAGCACAAGAGTATGAGAGTCCTTGCAAGGCAGTGGCTGCAGAATCTGCAATCCATTTAGAATCTAATGCCTAGGTGTTTCTGACCAAACATAAAATAAAAAATAGAGACTGGGGAAAAATGTCAATACATCAGTCTGAATTATCTGAATCACCTGTCTCCAATGTCAGCACAAAATCTCGTAGTGGGTGCCATATATCTTTGGGTCTGGATGCTTGGGGCTGTATGCTTGGGGCTCTGACTGTGCATACTTCTTGCTAATTTTACCACAGTATATCATGTTTTTCAACCAGGCAGTGTCCATGGGACATATTCTGCTGCCACATTGAAGTGCCAGACCTCGTTTTGTGAGCAGCAGTGCGGTGGCAGTAAATCTGAGGATACCTTTTGGGGAAACATGAACGTAAGGAGAGCCAAGAATGGGGCACATGCAACCATGACCCCTAGCATGTCTGAAAATAAGGTGATGCCCATGTCCAGGTTAAACGAGCAAAATCAGTCTCTGTGGCATGGCATTTAAGGCATTGGGACGAGCGTGTGGGATCAATTTTGTGCTAAGGCCCTAGGTTTGGCATAGACCCAGTGTAAGAATTTGAAACGTTGTGATTGATAGAAATTAGTTTAGTCTGATTGCAGTAGTAGTGACAGAATTTGTCAGGCAGCAGCTGCCCTAGGTTGGTTATCCAGGCATCCCTAGTCTGCCTTAGGATACAGGTTTCATGGCTATGCAAGTGTGGTATGATACAGAAACCAGTCACCTGTCATCAGTGTCAGAGGTAATAAATGTTAATAAGGGAAAGTCATCCTCGGCCCGTTGAAGTGGCAGACCTCATTTTGCGAGCAGCAGTGCAATGGTAGTAAATCTGCGGATACCTTTTGGGAGATCATGAACGTAACCCAGGAGAGCAAAGAGTGGGGCACGTGCAATAATGACCCCTAGCATGTCTGAAATTAGGGAGAATATCTTGGCCTTGTATTGTTCTATGTGTGGGCATGTCCAGGTTAAGAGAGCAAAATCAGCATCCGTGGCATTGGGATAAGCGCATGGGATCAATTTGCGCCAAGTCTCTAGGTGTAGTATAGGCCCTGGTGTAAGAATTTGAATGAAGAAGCTTGTGGTTGGGATTGATGAAAATGAGTTTAGTCTGATTGCAGCAGTAATAGCAGACTTTTTCAGGCAGCAGCTGCCCAAGATCGGTGACCAAGGCATCCCTAGTGTGCCTGGAGGATTCAAATTTCATGGCTATGCAAGCGTGCTATAATCTAGAAACCATTCACCCCGTGTCAATGTCGGAGGTAATAAACGTCAATGGGGGAAAGTCATCAGGAGCCAAGGAAAATGAAGGTGGTCAAGAGCGTTAAGGTATTGTAGAGGTGCCTAAGTTTGAAGTGGTCCATATACAAAAGTCACTAAAAAGGGTGTCATAGACATAGTCAAGCATGTGCCGATCAAGGAAGAGGTCCCCTATAGTAAGTAGTTAATGACATTGCTAGGTGGGTTGAACTAGCTTTTCGTGTGTAAGGGGGAGCCAGGGGTTATTAATTAAGTGCATGGATGGTTAATAAAAGATGTCTCCCCCCAAAAGAATTTCCGCCAAGCCCAGTTGGTAGTCAAATGGGTTTTGTGTCAGATGGATCCATGGGGATAACCTTTGGCAGTATGGGAGACAGCGGGAGTCTCCCTGCTTGAGCTCTCTCTGTCATTAGATAGAGGTCCGGGCGTTCAAATGATAGCAGTAGTAGAGACACTGGCATTGTGCAGCGAGATAATATAACTGGTGGTCGGGCACACCAAAGTCTCCACGCTCATTGGGAAATACCAACATGGTACGACCAAATACCAACACCTGGTACGAGGTCTGCACCCAGTCCATATGAGACGTAGCAAAATGCTACGTAAATTGGTTAAAAAATTAGGAGTTAACGGAATCTGTATATTGAGGAAAAGGTATAGCAAGCGAGGCAGACCAACCAGTATTATGCTTGCCACACGTCCTGCTATAGATAGGGGAAGTTTGATTCAGCGTTCAACTTGTGTAGATAGTTTATGAATGTTAGGTCTACAGTTGAGATGGACAATCTTATCCTTCACCCTATGTAGGTAAATGCCATGGTATATGTAGTATCCTGCATATTATATTGTGAGGTGTTTTACTAGCCCTGCGCAGCTAGTGCATGTGCTCGGACTGATAGAGGCAGAGTGACAGTTGGTCATGGGCTGAGCAGCTGACAGGCTGCTCCTGGTGGGGCCGTGATCTACCACATATCTACTTGATGTCCTATACCTTACTACTTGTTATCTCCATGAAATTAAGACTTCATGTCTTACATCCTTTATGCGCGGACCTCCATCACTACATATTTTGGTGACGAGGTGACAAACCTGCAGCTATAAGCAGATCTAAGGTACCTGACTTACAAGTAGACCTAGAGGTGGCAAAATCTACGGCAACAACAACAAAAAGTAAAAATCCACAGGAAAGGATCAACAAAGAAAAAGAAACATGTATGTTCCTCACAGGACAACCAAGACTCTAACAAGGAAGAAACAAGCTTCTCACAGAAAATAAAAGAAAACATTGTTAAACAAGTAAGCATGAAGCACTACGCCTTTAAGCCCCACCAGTGTCCTCACCACTGGACAGCCCTTTCCCAGGCATGCTGTGCTCTTCTCCATTACGTACTTTGGACTTTGTCTACATCTACTGCTTGCTCTTTCATACTCATCAACTTTACATGCAGAAAATTAATCTCTACCACGATGGTGCACTCTGTGGCAAACACTCCACGACCCTGATTTTCACAACTACAAGCGGCAGGTTGGAGTTTTTTCACTGCCTACGCTGTTTGACCTTGTGTACATCTACGCTACAGTTGGTGGAAGAATAATCTTTCTACATTTGGTTCTGCCTGTGGGACCACCATCATTCTCCTGAAAAACAATGTGCACATAATCATTGTCTGCCATCATTTTACAGTGAGCAAGCTATGTGTGTTCTTTTACAATTTCTCTTTTGTCTCTCTGAAAAATGAAATCTTTTGGCGTCTACACGGATGCGGCTGGCTTTTTCATCTCCGGCTTCTGCCTTCCATTTACCGCTCCACGCAACCTCCAGGGGTACGTTTCCCCTATTGTTTCTGGTTTTGGTGGATCCTTTGCGGCATCCTACTATGTCGATACTTTACCGGCTTTGCAGCGTCATCATGTGAATACGGCATGCGAGGCGTTCCCGTTTCATTTCAAAACATTGCCGATTGTGTCATACTGTGGAGGGCTCTGCACAACACAACAATGTCTAGGTAGGCACATTCTACTGGATGATTGCACACCTTAGGATTTTGTAACTTATTTTTACAGATGTGATGAGCTGTTTTTTAATGCAATGTGTGGCTGCCATTTCTGTTATGATCCACGTCCTCTCTTCCATCAGCATCAACTTATTCTTTGTGTGAGCAACCCACTTGCTCGTCTCGCTCACCACTTTTATTGAAGAGACATGTTTTTCAGCTTGAGACTAAAGGCGTACTGTCTCCAAGGACTTTGGATGACCCACTACATTGTGGTTTTAGTTCACTACAACGCTCAGGAACCAGTCTCTTATTTGTATCTGTAATATTTGTATGTGCTTATGCAATTTTTTCCTGAAACAGGATTTTTGGGTATGGTTTCTTTAAGCCCAACATTCCTCGTACAAATACACTGGTTTCATTTTTTTTATCCCAGCGGTCTCCACCCCAGCTGCTCGCATCACATTTACAAATAGTGATGGGTTACACCCCGTTTGCTCACACTATATTTACGCCTTTTCAAGAACTGGGACAGGTATGGGTTCTTGCCCTATTTGCATTACACAATTTGTTTCCTTTTTGGGGTTAGCAATGGGTATCTTCCCTTCTGCTCACATTACGTTTGCCTTCATGGGCTACTTCTTTCATGTATGGACTCAGGGTACTTACCATCACTAGGTTTATGTTACTCTTACTTGTTCATAATATTTGTTTTCCCTACACAGGGATGGGAAGGGTACTAACCCCTTTTGCCTTATATTTCCCTACATAGCCCACTCACGGTTTCCACCCTTACAAAGGGCACTGTTATATATGTTTTTTACATTCACACAGGGCACCGGAGTATGGGTCACAATCCCATTTACTTTAACAATAGTACCCTCACACAGGGCACAGTCTTATGGGTTACAGTCCCATTTACTTTTACATTGTCACCCTCACACAGGGCATCTTATGGGTCACAGTCCCATTTACATTTATATTGTCACCCTCACACAGGGCGTCTTATGGGTCACAGTCCCATTTTACATTTACATAGTACCCTAACACAGGGCACAATTTTATGGGTCTTATACCCATTTATATTTACTCAGGCTCCCTACATAGGGCGTCATAAGGGTTACATACCCATTAACAGTGCTCCTCACACTCTGGCACAGGAGTAAAGGACGGTAATGGGTTTTAGTCCCTTTGGCTGATATTGTTTATTTTCATTCTGTAATTTTGCTGTTTTGTATAATGCAATGTTACACTTACATTGTATTGTTATTGTTTATTGAAAATAGGGGAAAGTATTAGTTATACTGTATGGATCTACTTTGCCTCTTTTCTCTTTTCCTTTTCGCCCAGATTTCCTCGTGGTGTCATTCATATTGTCATCCTTGTTTTCTGGATCTACACTTCTTTTTGTCGTCTTTTTTCTCCAGCCTTCACTCATTCGCATTTTTATTACTTTCCTTCCCTGTTAAGGAGGTAATCTGTTACTTCCTCTTTCCTGTGTCTGTGTGGAGGCTGGTGTCCGTTTTCCGTCATGTCTTGCTCTTTCTTCCCTTCCTGCCTACCTGGCCAGTGGGTGCATTTGGGGGTTAGTCTTTGGTGCGTCTGTGCCCTTTTGCCCCTTGTTCTTTCCATCTTCTGGTTACTTGTTTTTTCCTCTCACCTTTTCTATGTCCATGAGTCTGGGTTATCTCTATCGGTTTCTGCTTAACTCTTCTCTTCCTCCTCTTCTTCTTCCTCATTGTTTTCTTCCACTTGTCTCTTCATGCTGCTTTGCTTACTCCTTTCACTGATGTTGTTTCTGTTCCCCTGCTGTTCTTCTTTGCTATCTCTTCCTTGGCTCTCTCTCGCTATTTGTTATTCACTTATTGGTTTAATGCTTTAATGCTTCTGTTAGAACGAAAGGGGATATGTAGTATCCTGCATATTATATTGTGAGGTGTTTTACCAACCCTACTCAGTCAGTGCCTGTGCTCTGACTCATTGGAATGTTGGAGTCTGATGATGCCTCGGAATGTTGGGACTGAGAGAGGCAGAGTGACAGTTTGTCATGGGCTGAGCAGCTGACAGGCAGCTCCTGGTGGGGCTCTGATCTACCACATATCTACTTGCTGTCCTATACCTTACTACTTGTTATCTTCATGAATTTAAGACTTCATGTCTTACATCCTTTATGCATGGACCTCCATCACTACAGTATATTTTGTGCAGCCAGCAGTCGAAGTTAGAGAATAGTCTATGGTTACATTTTGTGTGCAATCAGTAAGGGAAGGAGCTCAGACTTAGCCTAGTGCATATTAAGGCTGGAAAGGCATCCAAACTGTATGATTTTATGGCTTGAAGGAGGAATATTGTCAGAGGGGCGGCGAACAAATATAAGTATGCCATCCGCATACATGAATATTAACAGAGGACCATAAGTGAATTGTAGAACATGATTTAAATGCTTTTCCCGAAGGTGGAGAACCATGGGATTCATAGCTATAATAAAAAGAAGCAGAAATAGAGGCATCCCTGCCTGGCCCCTCTGGCTATAGGGAAAGGGTCAGGGAGAGAGCCATTCACCCGCAAGGTGAGACGGGACTGGACTACAGGACCATGAAGATTAAAATGTAGCCCAAGTCAATTTGCCCAAGGCTGCTTTAAAAAACAGACCATTCTAAAGATTCAAAGGCCTTTTTGGCATCCAAATGGGTTACCGCCGCAGGGAGCTCAGGGGAGATCCTATTCAATGCTATCGACATTGTATGCAGGTTTAGTGTGGTGGATCTATGGGGCATGAAGCCCGTCTGGATGGGTGCTGTAATTTGTTCCATTAGGAAGGACAACCTGGTGGCAAGGACCCTAGCTAAAATGTTATTGTAAAAGGTTAAGCTGGGAGAGTGGGAGATATGAGGAACACATTAAGGGCCTTTTCCTGGTTTAAATAAGAGTGTGAGGACAGTTTCTCATTAATTGGGCAGGAGAATACCAATTTTGAGTGCTTTGAAGTACATGTTGAGTAGAGGTGGAGCTAGTAGAGGCTTATAAGCTTTGTAGAAACCAAAATTCCTCTACCTGTTCGTTAATGTGCCGATCCCTCTCACAAAGCATTTTTTCAAAAACATACGCTCTCAGTTGGTGTCTGCGGTGTGGGCGTGTGGACAGGCCAGGGTGTCGTGGGATCTCCTGACACTTCCCTTACGACAGGGTGGTCTGGGTGCACCGGACATGCAGCTCTATGCTCTATTTGCACAAGCCCAGTTCCTCCATTTTTGGGTGCACCAGACGCCATATCAACCTCATGTGACAGTTGAAATTGACGCTGTGGCACCAGTTCCACTTGCAGTGGCGTTATATCAGAAGACGCTATGTCCCAGGGAAGATGTGGACACAGAGGGTACTTTGAGATGGGCATGGCGGGCATTACAAAAGAGGGCTAAACTCCCAGTGCTTTATGCAGCTTCTATACCACTGGTGCGTAATCCAATGCTACCTTGCATATAAGGGGGTGTGAGTAAAGCCATGGTTAGAGACATGCAGTTGCGCACCTTTGCAGACTTATACCCTGAGGGCGAGTTTAGGCCCCCCCCAAACCAGGACTGAGGATCATGATGTGCCATTTTCAGAGAAGTTTTTCTACCACCAATTGAAAGCTGCATGTTGTGCGCTTTGGGAGGGTTTTCCGGAAGCCCCCCGACACTGTCAGCTTTAGAAAATATCCTGGGAACACCCTCCCCACGGAAACTGGTCACGCGCTTACATACCAACATGCAAAACACTGCCCCTGTGGTCCAACCAAATTCCCGGAATATGTGCAATAGTGAAATTGACCCTCCAATAACGGAGGAGCAGTGGGATTTTTGCTGCAGGCAGCTGACTGAACTCTCTCCCAACTATAGACTGCGCCTTATTCATTTTAAATTTTTACATAGATATAACAGGACACCGATCAGCCTATGTCGCATGTGCTTAAGAGAAGATGAGGGATGTTGGCGATGTGGGTTTGCACCAGCATCCTTTTAACACATGGCCTGAGACTGCCCGCAGCCGAGCACATTCTGGCAAGAAATTTTTGAAGCGGCTAATCAGATAGTTGGTAGAACAGATGTTCCCACTCCGTTGTTAGGCTTACTTGGCTATGTGCGAGACACTATACCCAAAAGACGCAAGTTGCATGCACTCCTCTTATTATATGCGCGATGGCAGGTAGCTATTCGATGGGGTAGGAAAAGGGTACCCAGATACAAAGAATGGTTGCTCGATGTAACTTATGGCCATACACAGCTCGGAGTATATTGGGATCTTATGCCTCAGACTTCAAGGCCAAAGGATATCTGGGTGCCCTTTTTACAATGGGCTCGCGCAAGAGATGTAACCCCTGACCTGACACTGAAAATGCGATGGACTGATTTGTCTATATGGTATGCTGGGCTAGTTTGGAATGGGATGGTGGTGCTGAGGTAGGACTTGTTTCTGCCTGGTCATGTATGGTTGATGCCGGCTGTTTGTTTGTCCCCAGCGATTCATGAAATGTGTACAGTTGCTAATGTGATGGTTAATGTTCCATGAAGAATGGATATAATCATTCTGCTACCTGGCCCACCCCTGTGGATTATGAGATGTAACATTTTGAAAGTGTAATTCCATTGCTTTGTTACAGGATATTCTGTATTGATGGTGTAGACTTGCTGACTGGTACTGTTTGGAATCTGTTCCTTGTATTTGTATTTGTACCCTGCATAAATTCAATAAAAAAAAAAAAGCTTTGTAGAAAGCACCACTGAGACTATCCAGACTAGGGGCTTTGGACCCTATAGGGCGTGGATGGCTATTATAACTTCCCCACTGAAAATTGGTTCACTTAATAAGAGCCGTTGACCATTGGAGATCCATTCCATTGTGACCTCAGCGAGGTAGACCGCAATAACGGGCAAATCTCCTGAAGTGTGGGAAGAGTATAGTTGTTCATATTAGCACAGAAGTTCAGCCATAATACCTACATTACTCAGAGATCTGTTCACCCATGGAGGATTGTAGATTAGCGATATACCCACTGAGTTTATTTGGATGAAGGAGTCGCACCAGGATATGGCTTGGGCATTCCTCCTCTCCGTATCATCTAGCTGTGTCGTATTTCCCAAGATATGCTATCTCTCTGTTCGCTAGGACTCGAAACTTGGACATTAAGACTGAGTGTTGGTGAAACTGAGGATTGCAATGGGAGTGGGAGTCTTTGCGGTCAATGACCCATGGCATTGTCTCTATATGAGCTAGTTGAGCATGTATGTCCTGCAGTACTCCTCCATGCTTAGAGATACACACCCAGTGAATATAGGCTATAAAGGCCTCGCACAGGGTAGCCTGTGTAGAGAACAATCCAGTATTGAAAATGAAGTACTTAATGATGGAGTTGTGCAGTTCTGAACAGAAGACTGCATCATTTAGGGTGTTACCCAGGAATCATCAGTTGTGTCCAAGCTGCCTCCGTAAGGCACACACAGCACCATTCGCACCAGTGAGTTATCTGATGACGTGCATGGCATATGGGCTACATCCCTTGTCCATTGGACAACATCCGCGGAGATCAACCAGTAGTTAAGTCTCATCCATACCCAATGGGAAGTGGAATAGAAGGTGTAGTCAGAAGTTGAATGGTTGTTACAGGTGCCAGATGTCATGGAGAGAGTAAGTGTCTGTAATGTTACATAGGGCCATTAGAGCTTGTGGCTTGCTGCTTGCTTATATGCTAATGGAGTCCACTGAAATGTCCTGTACCATGCCAAAATCCCTGCCCATAATCATTAGTTCTACCTCAACTCGGCCCATCAATGTATGAAGATCTTGGTAGAATTTGGGAGCATCTTCTGACGGAGCATAACAATTATCAGTAGAACTGGCCTGGTCGTGAAGTAGGAGTTGACTCGCAATACATACCAGATGGGCACCAAAACGCTAACATAACATAAACATACAAACTCAGAATAACTCCCCTCCGGCCATACTAGACGGTAAGACATCCAGCGAATCCCAAGAACAATCATGATAAAAGCAAAAACAAAACATATTCTGCAGTACAGTATACACCTCGGGAGAGGCAACACTATGGCCAGAAAGGCCCATTTGATGTGTGATACCTGAAAAGAGAAGAAACATTATTAAAGTCCATGGAAATTAGATGTGGACAGTGGGAGCAATATGCAAGTATAAGATCAATTATATCAGGGTAGGCACAGAGGCAGCACAGGACAAACACATTAGCAAAGTCCTAGGGGTCAGGGGAGTAATTGATCAGTCCGGGGTGGTAATTTTGTAGTCATTGTGGCCTGGGTAGGAAGTGGGGAATGCTCCGGAGTGTACCAGTAGGAAGCAGAGTTATTCATACTATGCTGTTTGCGAACGTCTGTAGCTTCTGCTGGAGTCATGAAGAAGTGAGACTTCCCATTAACCTCAACTTGCAGATGATCAGCATACTTGAAGCCCTGTTTGTGGAGAGAGTTCTTCATATCAGAGTATTTATCTCATGTTTCCTGAATGGGCTTGGCAAAATCTGGGGAATAGAAAGATAGCAGACCCTTGGTATTGTAATGGGCCTTGTTTGCAGGATTTACAAAACAGTGAGCGACCCAGACTACCCTTGAGGGCTTGGGTGATTAAATGAAAGGGTAAAACTGCCTTCAAGGGAATTTGTTTATGCAGATTTTAACAATTTCAATGTGATTCAAAAGGGTAAACTAATTGTCCCCATCAGAATTGAATTCAACTCAAAAAAAATTTTAATCAAACAAATAGAACTACATAAATGACAAACATAAACACAAGCCAGGTGTATAGAAAAAAGAAATTTATCAAAAGTTTTTAAAAAAAATAAATCATCTGATATACAGAAAAGTACAATAGGACTGCAGGTTGACACTCAATGTATTCACACCCAACTCGACAGAACCTATTAACGCCTATCCCAAAAGCATAATAAAAAAAACAGAAAGGATGAGGCGGAGGTCGACGTTTCGGTCTCCTACAGGATACTTAGCGAGACCATCTTCAGGACTGATGTCAAATGAAATCTGTATATTAAAGTGTGTAATCTGAAACAAAAATGTTTTCAGTTACCAATTTTATCTATTTGAACTTTTTCATAACACCTTAGCATGTACATTTACATTTATAACAAAACAAAAACAAGAAAACAAATAACATATTAAACATGTAAAAGAAAAATTCATATTTCACATGTAAACTGTATTCTAATCACATTCTTAATGTCACTATGTCTTGTATAGCATATCAAGACATGTCTATACACTTATCGCTGTGACACAGGTCGCTGCTGTGTTAAATAGTATCATCAACTTAGATGCATTACTGGCAATTGTATAATGATGCCTAAAACTTAGATAACAAGAGAGGCTGTTAAATCACTTTATACATAGCGACATTATATTTAATTCTACTTAAGGCAACATAAATCAATTGTCGCCCCTTGTGGATGTTTCAAACAGGCACATACATTCACCACGCGACGAAGTTTTAATTCTATTTTTAAATTTAAGAAACATTGCAGGAGCAAGAATAATCAATCTCTCGTGTCAGCGGTGTATATAGGGAGTCCGCGCCTACAAAATGCGACTAGGCTACATGCTTTGTGTTCGGGATAACTTACATAAAGAATTGCGGTAATTGCAAATTTAATTTGAGCAACTGCGACACGTCAATAAATTATGGACATAGGACTTCCGGAGAGTTTTTTTAAATCATAGCCAATCTATGGAAACATAATGAAACCTATTAGATACATAACTTAATACAAATCTGGGCACTAAGTTGGAAAATATTTTGGCTGAATTACCTTTCAATTTAATCGGACTCGTAATTGCAGAGTAACACTTTTGGTAATGCGTCCGTCAAAAGGCGATTCCACAAATTTAATCTGTTTTGTTTGCAGGATGACTGCAGAGCAGAGTCTCGGTCCCTGCAGTTAAGCATGCACACAATGATTGGGTGTGGGGGAGCAACCCATGGTGGTCTGTGGCCTAGAGATCTGGGGCTGTATTCCAGTGCAAAGGGTGATGTAAAGCTGTGGAGGTCAAATAGGTCTTCAAGGAGTCGCTCAACCAATTCCCCATATCTGTGGATTATGCGATTCCCATAATGTGAACATTGTTCCGGTGGGATCGTGCTTCGAGACCCCCAATTTTGGCTGCTACAATCTTGAGTTTGCACGGCAGTTTTTCCAGGCGTTTCACTGTAGTCGTCACGTCACTGCCTCCTTCATCACATAGATACACTCTTCTGCACCATTCATTCTGGTGGCTTGATAGTCTAGGCATTCGCCACATTATCGAGTCGATTGATAAGAGTATCAAAGTGGGTGTCCATTGAACAGAACCCAGGACGAAGTTCAGCCACGAAAGAGGCAATGTCACTCGAGGGATCAGAACTGGAATCCCAATCCGAAGCTTCACCAGTGTTTTAGTGTGATCCCTGATGCCAGGTGGGTTTAGTTTGCTCAAAGGGCAATTTACTTTGTTTGGGGTGACCACAACCCATCATGAGGTATTTGGTCGTAGGGTATATTTGGAAATACATAGTGCTGACCAATGTTCAAGGGTTACTAGTCCGGCCCGGTGAGGGCAAAAGGGCAGGCACACTCTGAGAAGTCAAACAGAGAGTGGCGTAACAGGCCGAGAGTGTTCATACAGTGCAGCCTAGCGACCTTCCACCCATATGTATTGATGAGGGTGGGAAGAACCAGTGATGACTCACAGTAGCAGGAATTGTCCATGTAGATGCTGTGGTACAGTAGATGGAACCCTCACTAGAAATGGCACCGCCCCTAAAATCCACCTCACGTAAATGAGCTTGGATTACTCCTACCACATTTACAAGGGTTCTAAACTCACACACCAACTCTCGAAGAATGCCTATCTGTAGCTAATACACAGATTAAGGGGTGGATTAATCTAGCCTTAGACACTCTAGCACCAGTCAAGTCAATTACTAACAATGATCTATACAATGCACACCCCGGTTTTTAGAGACACTTCAAGAAACAAAGAGGTCTTGCAAAAAGTTAGAGCTCGTATGGCGCAAAGAGTTTAATGAACATCATAAATCCACATACCTTGCAGCCTTAAAGAAGTACCATAAGAACCTTAGGCAGGCCCAGGCAAAGTACTACGCTCTACAAAATGAACACTCCAAATATTCCACCTGGGAGCTTTTTCAGGGTATTAAGTCTCTTATCTCCCTAGAACGCACCAGAGTGACAATCCCCCAATCTACTGAGCGCTGTGATCAAATTGCATCATCTTTTGTGAATAAAGTGAACAAAATGTATGCCTCTTTCCCGGAGAGCGCTAGGACTTTTATGAAACCACCTCTCTTCAGTTCTTCGCCAGACACCCTGGGTAAGCTCAACCTACAACCCATCTCAGAGGTTGACACGCACAATATAATTCTGAGAGTTAAATCTGGATTCCCTCTTGACACTGCATCGCCATCAATCTTGGAAAAGGGAAGTGCTGCTATTGCTCCAGTACTAACAGAACTGCTCAACCTGTCATTCTGTTCTGGCTTAGTACAGAAAGAGTGGAAGTATGCCATGGTTATTCCTATGCTCTAAAAGCCTACCATAGACCCTTTGCATCCTGAGAACTTAAGACCTATCTCACTACTTCCTTACTTTGCAAAAGTGGCAGAGAAATTTGTCAACCAACAAATAATGCAGTTTGTAGAGGAACACAATCTCCTCCATGAGACGGTCTAGTCTCAGACCCTTAGTTAGCACGGAATCAGCATTACTCCTAGCATCTGACTCATTACATAAAATTGCTGATGATGGTCAAACAGCAGCCCTAATCATGCTTGACCTGAGCACTGCCTTTGACACAGTCTCTCATGGTCTACTTGTTGACAGACTTTACCATGCAGGAATAGGTGGTCGGTCCTGGGTTGGCTGGCGATCTTTTTTTGAAGGTCACACCTTTCAAACCACTCTGCAACCCTATGTTTCATCTATTCAACATCTGAAATAGGGGGTGCCTCAAGGCTCTGCCTTGAGCCCGACCCTTTTCAATCTATATATGCAGCCTCTTGCAGGTCTGTTGAATAAACATGGGGTGCAGACAGTGTCATATGGAGATGACACGCAGCTGATTCTTACTTTGGCCAAGGACAATGGCAAAGCGGGTGAGGATTTTAAGCTCTGCCCGGAAGATATTGGCATACTGGATGAAACACAGTTGCCTCAGTCTTAACGCCAGCAAACCAGATATTCTAGTGGTAGGAAAATCACCCTCCATTTGGTTCTTGAGGTGGTGGCCCAGCTTGTTAGAACCTCCACCCTCTCCGAGTCAGTCAGTCAGTCAGTCAGTCAGTCAAATTTACTTTATTCGGTTTATGTACAAACCATAAAAGTATGCTAAAAGACATATTATGTCAAGAAGATATAAAACCATAATTTTACATTTAAAAACATTAAAAAAATATACAAATATTTACTTACATGAGACAAGATAAAAGAGCAAATTGGGTGAGTTGCATAAGACCACAACAATCAATTTAATTGATTCAGAATACAAACGTTTAGGCAATTTGGGCTTGACTTATTCTCCCTATAATTCTTACAGTCGCAGAGAGGAAGCTAGCAATATTAAAGATTTCCCATACGTATGACAATAACTTCCGGGTAAGGAGAGCCGGCTTGGCTTGCACAAAGCCCTTGTTTGCTAAGATTGGGAGAATAAAGCGCTTCCGGATACCAGTAAGGTGCTCGCAGAAAAAAATGAAATGCATAGTATCCTGACCAGAAAAATCGTCACAGGAATAAACCCCCAGGTCTTCCACCCTCTTCCATCCTGGCGACTCACCAAAGAAAAAATGAAGTTGATTTAATCTGAGTCTAACCAGTAGGAATCGATGATTGGGGTTTGTGACGATGTCCAAGTATGGTTCATTGGTCAGGGTAGTCTTCCGCAGTTGATGAGCTCTTACTGTCGGCTTTACCAACTATCTCTCTTCTCTAGCCATTGAAGCTATTTGCAGATAAGATTCTTTGACCCACTTGACATCCCCCCTCAACAACCTTTCAGGTGATTTATATATTTCAGGTCTGCCCAATCTTGCTGACAAATTATGGACATATTTGAGCCAGGGGATGCGATGCCCATGACCGAGGGCCAAACAATCTTTCAGGATTTCGTGATTTAGCCCTAGTTCAGGGTTTAGCCAGGTCACAATCCATTTTAACAGTGGTGCCATGGCAATTGAGTCTTCAACAAAACCTGCTCCGCATTCCTGATGGGTAATATAGCTAGCTGTTGATTGCAGGACAGATAAGATGTTCCTAAAGAACTTGTCTTCCGCCACCTGGATGGCCTTTACATTCTTTATACCCCACAAATCAGCCCTGTACATTGCAATGGAAACACATTGAGCTCTATATATTTTTAGAAGGGCCTTCATCGGTCTTGCTCCCAGTTTGCGGGCAAACCCTAAAACAGCCGATGCAGTTCTGGTCATAACGTTTCTTTTAGCTAAAATTTTAGTTCCCCAGGATCCCTGATCAGCAAATAAAACTCCTAAATATGGGAACGTGGACACCCTAGTTAAAACGTTCCCCTCACAGTGAAAGGTTTTGACCCTTGTGGTCCTGCAGCCAATTGGCATTACATGGGATTTAGAAAAATTTACGCTAAGGTCCAGGGATCTCATGAAAGCCGCGAAGGAATTTAAAAGTAATTTTAATCCTACCGCAGTTCTGGCTAAAAGAGCGGCATCGTCCGCGTAGAGAAGAGCCGGAATCAAACGTTTCCCAGCACGGGGATATCTTTACATGCAGCACTTAATGTGGAATCCAAGTTATTGATGTAAAGTGTGGAAAATAGGGGCGCCAGGATGCACCCCTGCCTGACGCCATTAGCAATGTGTATTCCCTCGGTGTAATTGCCCTTTTGATCATACCTCACAGTGGCAGATAGGTCCCTGTGTAGGTCTGCGAGAAAGTAAACAATGTTTTTGTCAACTCCTAAGTTCAGGAGCATGGTCCATAGTTTGGACCTGTTCACTCGGTCAAGGGCTGATGACAGGTCCATAAAGGCCAGGAAAAGTGTACCTTTTTGGCGATTGTGTATTTTCCGATCAATAATAGTAGGTTTAAACATTGATCTGTCGTACCCATGCCCTTTTTAAAACCATACTGCAGGGCTGAGAGTGTTTCTGTTTCTACTAGCCATCCGGTGAGTTGACTGAACACCACCCTTCTCAGTACCTTAACTGAAGAATCAATGAGAGATATAGGGCGGTAGCAGCTTGGGTCCCCTCTATTGCCTTTCTTAAAAACGGGCACTATTACGGACTCCGACCACGTTGAAGGCTGACCCAATCGACAGGCATTAATAAAGACATTATACAATATTCTTGACCATGTCTTGATGTCAGACTTAAACAGGTCTGCCGTCACGCCGTCCGGACCGGGGGCCTTGTTACTCGTCATCTGCGTTATTGCCTCAAACACCTCTGACTCAGTGATGGACAAGGTATAGTCCTCAATATTAAGGTCAACGTTGACACTAATATCTTCCCCATCATAGACTAGTTAAAAAATATTGTACCAGACCTTTTCCTGGATACCACAGTTGAGCTCACATTTACAGGGGTCCTGAAAGAAGGGCCTATTGACCACTGCCCAGAATTTTGCGCTATCGTTGACAACATCAATGGATAAGAGCTCATTCCAGGCCTCCTCCCTAATTTCCCTTTTCCGGTACTTCAAGGCCAATTTGTATATTTTCCTAAGTCCGGATATGGCTAGTTTATCCGTTGGGGTGGATTTCAGTCCGGCCAACAACTTCTGATGAGCTACAGAACAGTTGTGGTCGAACCATCTCTCCCCAGCCCTATCTTGATGTTTGCAAGGGAGTTTAAGGTCCTTATCAATCTGGGCACAAATTTTAGAATATGCCTTCAGGACCTCCTTATCCACGTTGCCCTCTGTCAAACAAATGGACTTTTCATGGCCAACCTTAGCCAGTAAGTTAGCATGAAACTCATGGGGCACTACCCGGCACCATCATTTTAATCGCTGCGCTTGGTCTGTGGGCCGTATATCTGAGTTGCCCACTGTTCTATTGGGTTTTTCCTTTTTCTTTACGTCGTCCACCAGGGACAGTGTGACAGGGTTGTGGTCACTGAACGTAGACCAGGATGCGCAGTAGCCACTTTCTCTATTGGCCAGTACAGTGCTTACAAAAATATAATCGATGGTTGACCCCCAGCCCTTGCCCTTAAAGGTTGGAACTAGCAACTCCCCGTCAGTTAGCTTCGGATAAATCAGGTCATTGTCGGCCACCAGTTCCTCCAAATAAAGACCTTGTGGCGAGTGCTCAAAATGTATATTCTCTTGATCAATTGGTCCCAAGCTGTCCCAAACATGACAATTTCCTTTACAGCAAGGGATATTAAAATCACCCAGCACAAGAACCGAATAGCAATTTGCGTTTCCTTTACTATATGTTTCCAATAAATCATGTAGTCTGACTAAATGTTCATTTAAAAAAGATTTTTCAAAAGAATTGTAAAAATGTACAATGAGCCAAATGCCAGCATCCCTAGTCAAGATTTGTACAGCCAAACAATGAGGTGTGCCGGTATCCACTTTGATGTAAGTGCCCTCAATTTCTAGGGAGATCAGGGTCAGCAACCCACCCTTAGCCATCCCCATAGAGGAAGCGATTGCCGGGGACCAATACGCTGCATAGCCATCCAAATGAAACGTTTGGTTAGTATCCCGTTTCCTGCAACCCAATAATATCGCATTCAGTTAGACAATCCCTCCACCTAGCATCATCGGACTTATTACTTAGACCCGCGATGTTCCAGCTAAGTATCCTTGTCCCTACATGAGTGTTCCTTATCGGGGTACTTAATACTTGGTCCTCCTTGTTTATGGTTGACCCACTATCCATATTGATCTTTGTTGGCACAGGGGGACCCAGTCAATCTATCTCCTCAAGGTTAGTAAGTTCCTCAAAGCTATTATGTGTTGGAACAGTAAATTCATGTGGGGCCTGGGTTTGTGTTCTATCAGTCAGCTCTATCCTACTTCTTTCTGTGGGTGTGGTGTGTCGATAAAAGAACCCAAAGGGTAAAATGTTAATGCCTACACCCCTTAGGTTCCTTGTCCCTGCCCTCTCCAGAATCAAATTGACAATTTGCGGGGATCCAAAATTAAGTACCACACAATCCCCACTATTCAATTTCACAGAGTCCCCTATCCAGGGAATTCTGCGTGTCATTTTAAAATCTCTGAACAGACAGCTACCAAGCCCAGTTAGATTATCCAAATGGTGGAGGGCTTTATTTCAAAGGGATGTCCAATGTTCCTCCATACCTTGTTGCAAGGGGGGGACGTTTGATAAAATAACGGTATAGGGAGTGGCCTCAGGCGGTAGATTGAACTGGTTAGCTCTGTTTGGTCGATAGTTTATTCCCTGGGCCAAACCTCGGGGTACACTCATACTAGGCTCCAACCTACTATTCATGTCTGCACGGGTGGCGTTCATAGTGCATCTATCTACTAAGGGGGCTTGGATATCCGTAATTTGCCCTCTGACGGGGCCCGTGGATGGTTTGTTTTGTACCATGACTTGTTCCCTGGTCCGGCCAGCTGGCCCGTTTAACCCTCCCCCACCAGAGTGCATTGAGGCAAAGATAGTTGTTTCTCAATTTTACTCAATCTGCTATCTATGTCCTCAAGTTTTGAAAGAAAAGGTTTAAGTATAGACTGGAATCTGTATGGGAGAGCACTGTGAATTCGTACCTGATGATATGTTTTTGCTAGGAGTGATAGCCTCTAGAGAGCGGCCTTTCCTCCCCTGAGTACCTCTGGTTTTTGGCACCTTACTAGCCTGGTGTGAGGTGACTGGAGTGCTGCCTGCCTTCCTTTTCTTTGCCGTGGCGCTAGTGCTGACAGCGACCCTACCTTTCCCTGCATGCGCTAATCGCTGCTGGCGGGTGAGAATTTTTGGTGGGGTAGGTTGATTGGAAGAAAAAAAATCTCCACCACAAGGGGGGAGGCAGCCGAGACTACACCCGGTGATGTAGAAGCTGATTGGTGTATCTGGGCCTCATGAATATTTTTGACTTCCCTTGTTTCAACTGTATCTACTGCCAATACGGGACCAGGTTGGAGTATGGCCACAGTGGCCGGATTATAATCTAGGGACAACCTCTTTTGGGTCTTCTCTATCTCCTGGCGTAGTTCTGATTCGGCCCTGATAAAGAAGGCGTTGAAGGTCCCCACGACGCCTAATCCCCCAGCCCCTGTGGTTTGGCTCCTGTTCAATTTTAACAAATAGCTCAAAACAGATACAAGGGAAAAAGGCAGTGACAACAGCCCCCAATACAGTTCCACTTAAAGTTCGTGTTCACTAACCCAGGCTCCTGGATACACAATAGTCCGGACGAAAGAGGGGTGGCCCAACCCAGCCTCTTCCGGTCACTGACGGGCACGGATGGGTCCGCCCTTGGCCCAGGCTTCGCCCGCGCTCGTTCCGCGTTGCGGGGGGCGCTGCGGTGTTTTAAGCGCCTCCGGGCGCTTCCAGATGACGGTCTTGGCGGGCGTGGCGTGGGGGAGCCTGGGAGATGAAGTCTCCGTTGCCCGAGGCAACCCCACGCGCAACCGGCGCCGACACAGGGACCACGCAAGCAGCACCCCAACTTGCCACTCGCTCCACGCTCCCCCAGGCAAACGAAGGCAAAGCGTCCTGCCCACACCACAGTCCTGTGCCAAGGGTTGAGCCAAAAGGTAGGTAGAAAGACGGTACAGTCAGGAAGTTAAAAACCTTGGAGTCTGGTTTGACTCCACGTTATCCTTCTCTGACCAGATCTCAGCTCTCACAGGCACCTGTTTAAGGATTTTAAAAATGCTGAAGAAACTCTTAGGACTCATCCCAGACAGTGCGAGAAAGACAGTGGTACATGCGCTTGTAACATCCAGACTGTACTATTGCAATGTCTTCTAACTGGGGGCACCAAAGAGGAGCATTCATATGCTCCAATGGGTGCAAAAAGTGGCAGCTCGAATGCTTTTACACATCCCTAGACTCTCTACAACAGGTAGCGCTTTGGAGACTCTCCACTGGCTGCCTGTTGAGGAGAGGATCTCCTTCAAAGCCCTATGCTATGTCCACAGAATACTGCAGGGCAAGGGCCCAAAATAAGTCCGCCCCATGATACACTCCTACCAGCCCACATGCAGCATGAGATCCGCTGGAACTGGTCTGGTCTGCATTCCTAAATTTATTAGGAAACGTTTCAGAAGTAGTTATTTAAAGTACCTTGCAGCCAAGAGTTGGAATTCTCTACCTATGTACCTTAGACAGGAGACATCAGAACCAGCTTACAGCTTACAACTTAAAGCTTGGCTGTTTAGCAAAAATCTCACAATTCAGCGTGGGGACACTCCGTATTGGAGTAACCATTGTACTTTATAAACTGCCAAATTAATAATAAATAATAATGGAGCATATAAGGTTTATCGTACCTTATTTTGCTGCGGGGCAGTCATTGGAGCTGGTGAGGAGGAGTACATGAAGCTTGTCGCAGAGAAATGTACCGCCTACGAGGGGACGACCAGTGGGGGCACTGGGTATGGCAGTCGAGTCACAGGAGCCCAATAGCGCAGACCACACCACAGTGTGTGGAGATGTGCCCAATGCAGGAGAATGAAATGGCAATGCGAAAGGGCTACTTATGCAGCGTAGCATAGCAGTCTAGGTGCCCCCTATGCGGAGACAGCAGCCCAGTCCTTGGAAAGGCAGTCATTGCCATGGCAGGAGGTTGCTGTAGGAAAGTGTGGCCTGCGGCCAACACAGGCCACCCTCCCACAACAGTGGGGCTGCGCAGGCAGAGATGGCCGTTAAAGATGTTGCACTGAGGCAGTCAGTCTAATGACCTAGGAAGCGCCCCGTGATATGGGGAAATGGCCAGTGGAGGATGTTGCGTTTTGCCCAACAGGTCTATTTGTGTTGCTAATATGGTATAGCTCGGTGGTCCAAGTGCCCCAATGAATAAACATCAGCCTACTCACAGGGAAGCAATTGGATCCACTTCAGGAGATCGCACGGCTGGGAGAGTTGGGAACAACAGATAAGTCCAATGTAATGTATCTACTGTGTGGGAGGGGGAGAGGCGCAGGGCACCAGGGATGCTTGATAGCCTCAGCCTCAGGATTACCCATGGCCTGTGTTGCTGCTGGGCCTCAAAGGCAGTGCTGGGTCAGGAGTGGCCCCTTGCGGGGGTTTCAGTTTAGTGGGCCATACCAGTGACGTTCAATGCAGCAAACTGCCTCCCCCTTATTTCAGAGACATAATCTCACCATTTGGATGGTGCTAAATGTGATTAAGGCTGCAAACCGGGCAATGAAAGGGCCATAGAAGCCGTGGCTTCACAGCCAGGTGACCATCTGGGCATGGAAAAAGAATGACCTGCACTGCAAGGCACACTGGTATTTACATCTCCTCTTGTCTCCTCTCAATTCTAACAGTGGCAGTTAAAGAAAAGTAGTTCATTGTTGATTGAAGTGCTCACTTTTCAGGTTAAGCAAACTAGCCTTTGAACCCTCAAATGGCTGTGATAGATCCAGTGTCTGCAAAAGAGGCATTTTCACAATGTAGCATAGGAAAATCATGCTCGCCTAAGATTCACACTGGCTATCCTATTATCTATAGCAAGTTAAAGAGCATGTGTTTTTTCTAGATATGACAAATTCACAAATAGAATTGTAGGGTGCAGATTTCTGAGTTTCCTCATTTACAAAGGTTAGGAGCAGTACTTTTGAAAATCTGCAGAAGCAAGAACGTTTCATGCATACATGTGAGTAAATTCCGTAACTTTCGAAAAGGCTGCTAATTTCCCAATGTGTAGATGTTCAAAGTGTATAATGACTCACTGAAGAAAGACAGCGTGGTGTGTAAATGCACATTTTTTCACTTTGCTTTTTTGCCGCAGGAAATAATTTTCCCCATTTTGAAACATCCTTTCTCTACACACCCACCAAGCAGTGGTAGGCAACACAGAAAAAGAGTGGTGGGCAGGTGGTGGAGGGAGGAATATTGTGAGTGTGCAGCAGGGCCAGACTGGCTATCGGGCTTTTCTTAATAAACAATGCAAAACAAATGTTTAAAAAAGTATGCTTTGAAGCTATTTGTTTTGCACTGATCATTTAGAAGTGCCCGCATCTCTCCAGCAACAAAATCAGCCCCTCTGCAGTGAAACTGGACCCCACCCTGCCACCACAGAAAAAAATGCCAGTCCGTCCCAGGTGTGCGGGGGGGATTTCATATTAAAACAAAAAAATTAAAAGACTCACCTGGTGTTTTCAGTGCCTTGCGCTCCTATGCTTCCAGTTCCTGATCCCACCAGTCCCCAGGACAGCATAACTGACTCTCTATTGGGATTGGCCTGAGCGGGCTGGATTAACGCTTGCTCAGTCTCTGCTGTTTCTCTAACCTGGCTGTGCAATATAGCTGGGTTGGAGAAATTAAAGTGCGCATGTCAGTTTGGCTGGCCTAAAAGGGCAAGCCAAACTGACATGCGCACTTAAAGGTGCACCTACTACTCCTCCTCCCCCTCCCATAGCCCAGCTCAGCTCCTCCCTGCACATGGTGGCTCAGCCAGCAGCTGAAAAATAAAACAATATTAAAATATGCTTTTATTTTTCAACTGCTGGCTCTGAGCCAGTGGGGCGATGCTACTCCACCATTGCAGAGAAGCCGCCACTGCCACCAAGTTTGGGGTGGATCCATTCCCCTTCCCATCTTAGAAGGAGAGCTACTCCAGCCCTTTCCAGGAATAAAACTCTAGCTGTTTCTAGGTTAGAAAGTGTCTGATTTGAGTGTTTTGATTGCCCCTAAACTCACAGGTTCTGGGAGTTCCAAACTTACAAGGCAAACCATGCCTTGATCTGCCCACTCTTCACCCCGTGTGCACAGTAGTGGTGGGAAATTACCCAAGTCTAACACAGTTTACACTTGACAGATATCCTTTTATTCATACCTGTCAGGTGAAAAAGGAGCTACTTAGGGACTAGTTGCGGTTCCTGCAGGGAAGCGCGGTGGGGTGGGCGGGGATTGGGGAGTCAACAGACGACAAAATAAGATTCATTTTTTTATTTTATTTTCCCTATTCCGTCGTCTGTCGACTCCCCCCTGCACCGCTACCCGCCCCTGCCCTGCCGCGCTTACCTGTAGGAGCTGTGACTGTTAGAGACGTGTCCATAGGGTTACAACCAGTATTAGCTCTGGGAATATGACCTATTGTGATTATGATAGGGAAAATATATGTTTCCGCTCACTGGGTGAGAAGACAAAATATTATCATAGGTATTTTAGGATGTACGCTGAAAAAAATATCCAGGAAGTATGTTGTTTAACAAAGCACATTGCCTAAACAGATACCTCTCACTTTCACGATATATGAATAGAGGCTTTTGGTTGTGATTTCACAGATCCACACTTAAGATTAGGAGAATGTGTGATAAAGAAATAAGAAAAAGTTATGCATAAAGCAGAATTTCATGTAATTTGTGCCCAATATT
Organism: Lissotriton helveticus; assembly: GCF_964261635.1. Classification (NCBI taxonomy): domain Eukaryota; kingdom Metazoa; phylum Chordata; class Amphibia; order Caudata; family Salamandridae; genus Lissotriton; species Lissotriton helveticus. The sequence goes on along the minus strand of NC_136065.1, from coordinate 886,682,429 downwards.
TTAGTGGTGACGTCCTATAGAGGTTCACACAATAAGAGGGGGAACTTTGGATTACTGCATCAAACAATGTACCAGATAATCTAGTAATGTATCAAGGAATTAAAAGGAAAATAAACGGGGCTTTAAGAAACTTTGTTTACTGTCTGCAGGAAATGTCCCAAAGAGGTTAAATGTTCATTCAAAGGGAAAGGTACATTTTACCCACTATTTAGAGTTGCCACCTGATATTTCATTAAAATTGGAATCAACAAGAAGGTACACAATCAGGGACCATTAGACTCCAAAGTAAAGAGAAACTGTTAGGGGACGAAGCTTGCCTGGCCTAAGTATGAGCGCAATCTAAGAAAGCTCCGAAAACCACCACATCAATCCGGCATGTATCCACTCAAATTGCAGGGGAAACTCTCTTGAGAAGCTGTGTCACCATTGGAACTCGGAAAGTGCTTTTCAATCCAGGAACAATCAGCCCAAGTGACCCCACTGAACAGCAGATAGTGGACCTGGCGTTTCGCTGCGCAGCATTGGGGGAAACCACGGCCTACTGTGGCGACGTCTGCTACTAGGACTGAGCTGGGTGACTGCCCATCCGTCGGACCTAGGAGCTCGGCGCGGTGACTGTCCCTTCCGACTGGAGTTCCCGGCAGTGAAGGAAGTGGACCTTAGAGGCCACTCAGGTTACTTACAACCACCTGCTATGCCTTCCCAAGAATGAAGAGTTGGTCAGACAGTAGAGAATACAAACATACCTTTATTAGCAATACTCTGCAGAGGAGTCCAATCTGACCTGCACCCTAGGATGTCTGCCGAGGGACTGACCCACCAACAGTACTACAACATGGAATGATTCTTCCCCAGAGCCTCCAAACATGTCCACAGTGGAAAGTTACCAGCCTGGCCCGAACATGAACAATTAGGGCACAGAGGGATGAGCTACCACCTGTCAGATGGGTACATGCTATCTGCAACCCAAGGTTACCATGCTGAGCCTTAGCGTCTCCTAACGTGGGTGGCAGAACTACACCCACGGATAGAAATGCGAGGGCAGAATGTCCTATTCATTAGTAAGTTGAGAAACAGCCATGAACAGAAGAGAAAATAATAATGAAATACAGTGTTCTGCTGAGGCAAGCAATACGAGTAATGATGCCTAGTTCAGGCACAGTCTAAGCAGCTTAATAGGGATTACGAAATACAAAATGGAGTCACACTCACTAACTGAAGCCTGCACATTACGGGGATAACTCAGTGGGTAGCATAACGTGAATACAAATGGCATCTATTTAGCCACACACTGCTAACCTAACATAGCATGAAATGAGTGCATTGCTCGAATGGGATTTTTAAACCTAACAGCAGAGTGAAGCGGTGAGTGGCCTGCGAGCGCATCGGTGGCCGGCATGAGAGAACCAAGGAGTTGCGTGCACCTCGGTGGTGTGTTGCGGAAGGGCTGTGATGTGCAGAGGAGACAGAAGCCCGTGAAGAGCCCTGCCCATATCTCAATCGTCCAAGTACAACCACGACGAGACACAGCCCTGGTGAGTTACCTCCCAGCACGGCAAATACACTGTGACTTGGAGGGAGCAGGATGCACTACACGTCATGGTTTAATAGCACATCCATAAAACTGACATCGGGCTGAGGTACAGGCATGGGAGACCTCATTTCAAATGAGAGTAGACGGTCGGGCAAAACCAGATATCGTCTTTGGTGCCCTAAGACTTGGTGTTTGGTTCACTAAAAGAGGCTGTTCTTCACGCTTAGCGATTGGCGAGACCTCCTCCCCAGCATAACAGAAAATCCATGCCTCGCTAGAATACTAAACTTGATATTGTAAAATGAAAGGAGCAGCTCCCAAGTACCTGCTACATTCCCGCTCGAGGTGGGGGATAAAAAAAAACTGCACATTCATCAATCTGCCATTAAGAGGTGTCCAGCGACAGGGCTGATCTTGTGTCTCTTGCGATCTGTTGGCACTGAAAAACAATGGGGAAGCTGGACAAGCACAAGTCAAGGAATAGAGTGGATGCTGTGGACTCTGCAGCATCGGGGCCTGACAGGATGCCTGATGACTCCAGTGGAGACATACTACAGATACTAGCGGCGATGCAGAAAAGCCTGTCCACGATTGATGGAAGAGTAGGCTCCTTATCCTATAGAATGAACCGAATGTCCGAGAGGCTTGATAAACACTCAGAGTGCCTCGAAATGGCGGAATGCCGGGTCATTGAGATTGAGGAAGCCCAAACCTACACCGATAACACACAAAAGCAGATGGAGAAGATCCTGGTTATGTTGCAGGACAGGGCAGAGGATTTGGAGGACAGAGCTAGGTGTAGCAACCTGCGCATTGTTGGCCTTCCCGAATCCATAGCAATGGGAAACATGGAAGCATTCGTGGAACAGTTGATAATCACCTTGCTTGGCAGTGACACTTTTTCCACCATGTTTGTTGAACAGTGTGCGCATCGCTCTTTGGGCCCTAGACCTCCACCTGGCGCCCCTCCAAGACCAGTCATAGCAAAATTACTCAACTATAGGGACAGGGATTCAGCACTGAAAAAGGCAAGAGAATCGGATGATTTAAAGTTTAAGATCAAGGTCCAGGAGGCCACAAGACAGTTTGCTCCGATGAAATGCAAGTTAACCCCTTCGGTGCTCATGATGAGCTGGACTCGTCATGGCACACAGTGGGTGTGCGCTCATGACGAGTCCGACACCCACCCACGGGGAAAGTGCTGGCATTTCCCCGTGGGAGGCCGATCCTGGATATTTTTACCGGGGAAGGCAGGGGAAAGGCTTCCCCCCTCCCCCTGTATATGTCATCAATGACGTCAGTGCGCAAGGTCATTGGAGGTTTCCCTTTGTTCCCTGACGCGCAGGAAACCATTTGCGTCCTGTGCGTCGGGGAACAAACAGGTACGTTTTGGGGCTGGGGAGAGGGGATTTAACCAAAAGAGGCATCGGGGGAAAGGAAAACGTTTTCCTTTCCCTGATGTCTCTTTTGTGCATTTGTACAGCAGAAATGCCCACTAACACCAGGGATTTTTTTTTCAATTGCTGCGTGTTTTTTGTAGTTTAGGCAAGGGTTGCTCCCCTTATGGGGTCATTAATTTTGGATTTCTCTTCCCCCCTGGGGGGACAGATTTCATTATTTATAAATAAAAAAAAGCCCACTGTACCACCAGGGTATAGTTAGTGGGGAGTGGCCCCTTGGGCAACGGTCACTCCCCTTTGTGGGCTATGTTTTTTTTATATATGCGTGTCGGTTTTGTTTGGGGGTGCGGCCCCTTAGGCAAGGGTCACTCCCCTTATGGGGGTAATCATTTTGGCTTTGTCTGCCCCCATGGGGGAGCATATTTTCATTATTTATAAATAGATTAAAAAAAAAGTTTGCTTTGATGTTGTATATATGTATATATATATATATATATATATATATAGGGGGAGGAGCATGTAGCTGCAGACGATTATTTTAAACAGGATTGAGTTAGCATTTGAAACTGACTATGGTGTTGGGTACTGAGGAAGGCTAGGAAGCCGAAATGCATTTACCGCCGCCACTGCCAGCAATCCAATAAAGCCTGCTGTTCCCTTGAAACCCCCTCTGGCCTCTTATTTCTACACAGAAATCGTCCGTCATATATTCTGCGCCTGCCAGAGACGCAGTAAAGATGGCCCTGCCTATCAAGAGACCCAATTCTAATCTGGCGTTTTCGCTGCTACAGCGTTTGCAAACATTGAGGAATCAATAAGAATTGGTGACCGCCCGGACCCTCGGATGTGAGCGGGAAGATGGAGGTATTTTATCTCGATTGGGCGACATGCCTCGCATTTGGCAGCCCCTACCTGCATTGACTCCGGAGGGAAAACGGCTTGGCAGAATGGAGGGGGCCCAGGGGCACGCTAGTGAACATTGGGGAGCTGTGTTGAAGGAGTTTCTACTCACCTGCATGCCTGCACAGACCTACAGTCTTGGAGCTGCTCGCCCGCGCCACCGACCCGGCATATACGACACAGTGCATGCTGGGATAGGTAGTTCCCTGAACATTACACGAACTGCCAAGGTGTGTCTACAACATTAGGGGGAGTAGCATGTAGCTGCAGACGATTATTTTAAACAGGATTGAGTTAGCATTTGAAACTGACTATGGTGTTGGGTACTGAGGAAGGCTAGGAAGCCGAAATGCATTTACCGCCGCCACTGCCAGCAATCCAATAAAGCCTGCTGTTCCCTTGAAACCCCCTCTGGCCTCTTATTTCTTCACAGAAATCGTCTGTCATATATATATATATATATATATATATATATATATATATGTATATATATATGTAGAATAACTCCCTCCAAAAGAAAAGAGCAGGAACCCAGGGGAAAGGTTGGAGGGACTTTATTGTTCAGAGCTCTTACTCCAGTGGCGGCGAATGCATTTCGGGCGTTCCCTTCCTCAGTGCCCAACACCGGACTCATGTAGCATTGTCACTGTTCTTCCTGCTGCCTTTAGACTGTTTCACGCGGGTCTGCTCCTCCCCATTAGCAATCGTGCTCACCTGCTGCAGTCCGTCTTCATTCTGAGACTACAACACCCAGCATGCTGTGTGGCAGCAGTGTCGGTCGGTGAAAATTGCGGGGATAGATGATGATTCCCTATTGCGGTACCGCTGTAAGCTTAGCAGGCTCGATGTCACACACCGCTGAGCTTTTGAACAAACGGACCCTCCTCGAGTCCCCAATACCGCCACATACTCTCCATCGAGGCTGCCCAATGCTAGCGCCTGCCCCAAACAGCACAGACACGGACCTTAGTTCCAGTGCAATTTTTTATTTCGAAACTTGCGTGCTAGTCGCCATAACGTTTCGGCTCTACCCGAGCCTTGTTCACATGACAACGTGAAATCTAAGAACACACCCTTTGGTAGGAATCCTTCCCTCTGCACGTGATACTGGTAAGTCAGCATAGACAGGGTAAGCAGACTGCACAAGATCACACATTTCCATATAAAATGCATTTACACATATTGTATATATGAAGAAAATCTTTGTGTTAAACCATAGTGCGATACCTTATAGAATTGCCTGAACATGAACTGGCAATGAAATGAAATGACAAATGCCGATGCGCTCACGTAATTTGTGGGCACATTTAACCTGCGAACAATATTCATACACAGTAATTCCGGCCGTCTCATAAAACGAATGCACTGGAAAATGAATAAAATACAGAATATTTAAAATTCACATTTATCAGGTATTATGATTTTAATTTGAATATCCGGATAATCTGTATGTGGCTACACGTGCATAGTTAAATCTATAACACAATAATGCAAATATCGCAAAATCCTATATTGCAGGACATTGGCTGTTATCTATACAGTAAAATCCCTGTTGGGTGCAGCATTTACGTTTACCTACAGTCAAACTTGTTGCCAAAAGTGACCAATTCAGAAATTGCGGGATAAATCCCTAGATGTCCAATCCAATTTGTACAGTACCAAGAATCTGCTGCAAAGCCTTGCAGCTTTGCAAACAAAGGGAGTGCAAAAAAAGTGCAATGTGCGTAAACAGTGTAACACCACTAAATGTGATAAATCGACATTAAAACAGGTAAGTAGAAGTTATCAATTCAAAATTGTCTTAAGTGGGCGGACTGAGCCCAGTCACGTCCATACATTTCTATATTGCACCCACAATGGAGTGTTAGCAGCAATGATGATTAATTACATAATTCTATCATTTTCTTCATTTTGTATCCTCAAGGCTCATAGGATACATGAGCAAAGTATCATTATTGAAAACCAAGATATTGAAGTATAAAGATGTGTAAAGTGCAACAGTGCCTAGGTTCTACCTGGAACAAAAATCTCCTGAGTCACATACTATCACATGAGATAAAGTGCAAAATATGGCCGTCCGCAGTAACTATACCTGATCATGTTACTTAAAAAACGATAAGATAATAAATAGTACATTAAATGATTAAAACTATGAACACAAAATGATTGAAAAACCATTGAAAGAATCAAATTCATATATATACAGGTAATTACAGTGTCCATCTGATATCTAACACATATACCAAATTAAATGCAAGTATCCTAATAGAAACCTAACCTAGACTAGTGTGCATATCTTCAGTGACATTCAGACCCCCCGGGGACTTGGAGTCTAGACGGAGTATATACTTAGTTTCTAGTCTGCGGAGCACAGCTTCCCTGTTCCCTCCACGTCTACTCGCTGGTACCACATCAATTACAAAGAATGTTAATTCCTTGTTATTGCTCTGATGTACATCTTTGAAATGGCGGGCCACCGGGTAAGTATTGTCTTGGTTAGAGATTGCCCTCAGGTGTTGCAAGATGCGTTTGTGCACCTCCAACTTGGTGCTGCCCACATACCTGAGTGCACAGGGGCATTGGAGCACGTAAATAGCATACTCCGTTTTACATGTTAAAACCTTATTTATTTTGTGCTCCCTGTCACTGAATCCATCTTTATAGGTTTTGGTGTTAACCCCATGTGTACAAGATTTACATACTTTACATTTGAAAAATCCACCATGGGTTTGTAACCAAGTGGTCTTTTCCATGATTTTGGGGTTCGTGTTAATGAGGCAGTCCCTCATCGAGGGAGCTCGACTGAAAGTGAGGGTTGCCCTGCGTGGAAGTGTTCGACCCAAAATGGGATCACTCATCAGAGTAGGCCAGTTACGATTGAAAATATGGTATAACTCATGATGTTGTTTATTAAACCCCGTTATAATTCTGAACTCATTCTGTGATTTAATATCTCCGTCAGTGACCAAATTACTGGTGATGGTTTGATCGTATTTACCCAGCAGATCCTGTCTCATCCTTAATCTGGATTTGGTTATGGCCCTGTCAATCGCTAATTCTGAATACCCACACTGTAGAAATCTGTTCTTACTAGATGCTTGGGCCTCACATAGCTCTACCTCAGTGCTGCATACTCTACGTAAATGCAACATCTCCCCATAAGGTATGCTGGCGATGAGATGGTGCCGATGGGCACTGGCAGCATGCAAAATTGTGTTCCCAGCCGTTTCCTTTCTAAATAGCCTGGTTTGAATTGCACCATTTTCAATGTACACTTCCGTGTCCAAAAAGGTGACACATGTTTGACTGATTGTGACCGTAAATCTAAGATTCAGCCTATTGATATTGATGGCCCTGACAAACTCTTCTGCCGCTTCCTTGTCACCCCGCCACACAACAAACAAATCGTCTATGTAACGATACCAAGCAATAATGTTTGTTTCCATCACCTCGCTATATTCTGTTTTGTGCAAACATGCGTAGCTTGGGGAGAAACTGGCCCCCATAGCGACTCCCTGTAGCTGACGGTAAATCAAATTGTTGTACATGTACACGTTATTATTTAAACATATCTCAAGCATTTCTAGTAGCATAGCAGTGTGATCTTTAAACTGTTCCTCTCATTGGGATAGATAGTGCTCCACTGCTGCTATGCCATCTCTATGCAGTATGCTCGTGTACAATGATGAAACATCCAATGCTAACATCCAGTAGCCTTCCTCCCACTCAACCGCTTGCAGTTTAAACAGGAAGTCCCCAGTGTCCTGGACATAGGACTCCAGTGATGTTACTGCCCCCTGCAAAAAATAGTCTATATAGACTGATGTTTTCTCCAGCAATCCATCCCTGGCCGAGATGATAGGCCTGCCAGGGGGGTTCTCCATATCTTTGTGGTCTTTCGGGATAAAGTATATGAGTGGGATTGTTGGGTGATCATTTTTCAAAAATGTATATTCCTCGTCAGTCAACATTGCCTTGCTTCTCCATTTAGATCGTTTTCTGTGGTATTCTGCTTGAATTGTTTTCACCATTGTCATATTGCTTCGCTCATAGTGCTCCCTGTTGTTTAGCTGGGAATAGGCCTCTTTGTCATACATTGACCTTGTCAGCAGTACGATGTTTCCACCTTTATCACTTCCCCGTACTATGGTGTTCTTATCCTTACTTAATTTGTGGATTAGTGTCTCATATTGCTTGCTCCTCATGTCAAACCTAGGATTCTTGTGACTAACTTTCTTGTGCAACTCTTTGATCTGAGAAATGACATTCTCATTGAATATGTCAATGGAATCCCGTGGCATAAGGGGACTGAAGGTTGAAATGTGTTTGAACGGAGTAGTCGGAGATATTTGCTTTGTAGCTTCCTTGTTACCCGTACCACTCAAACTTCCAGCTGTTATTGCCTGGGAATCCATCCCATCAGTCATCCATAAACCAACGATCCCGCTGGGCATGATTGTTCCAGATGCCGTGACATTGTCAGAGATCTCTTGTACTCTTGCCACTGCCAGATTTTTGTTTCTCATTAGGTGGAACTTCCGAAGTTTTAACTTCCGCACAGCTTTGTACACATCCACTCTTGTATCCGTATAGTTCATATTTGTTTGTGGGGCATAGGATAGACCAAGTTTCAAAATGTTCTCCTCATCCTTGGTAAGTTTTGTTGGGGTCAGGTTAATAATAGTGGTTTCATCAGCTGTTTTGGCTACTGATTCTTGGCTTTCCATTGTCCCCTGCCTCTCTTTTTGAAGGATGTTCCTCCTCCTTGCCCTGTGCCTCTGTCTGCGCTTGTAGTTTGCGTATTTCCTCCGTAGTTCCTTTGAATGCGAGGTCGTAGAGACTGCATTCGTTCCTGGCACAAAAAAGTATCTCTTCTCCCAAATGTGGGTTGGCCATATTGTTTGTTTCCAATGTGTCTCGTTGGTCTGGCTCCGATTCACACCTGACACCGAGCTGAAGTCAGATCTGGTTGAATCAGTTTGATCCTTATTTCTTGTTGCCACTTTGGACTGGCCCTGGGTTTTGTTCTTAGTACCTCGATAGACATCCTATTTTTTGGAGAAGGTAAATATCTGACCCAACTCATTGTCATAAATGGTTTACCCAAGAATTGAAAAATCTTAAATTAGGGGTACGACAAAAGGAACGGAAGTGGAGAGTAAATTACTCCCCACAAGATAGAGAAGTGTATTGCGCTGCTAGGAAGGAGTACCAAAAAATTCTGCATCAACACAAAACCAATTACTTCTCCCAAAATTTTTTAACCTCTTCCAATAAAACTAAAGATATATTTAATATAGTCAATGAGCTCTGCGACGATGACAGGACAGCCCCCGCAATAGTTCCCACTCAGAAGTTGTGCGACTCTCTGAATGAATACTTCAGAGAGAAAATTGCAATAATAAAACACAACATTGCAAGCTCTCCTACATCATCTCCCTTGGATGATATTTTTAATAATCCCGCCACGTTAGATGCCTTCCCTGCCATAGACTCCAAAACCTTTTCTGCTCTCCTGGCACGTGTCAAGTCTGGTTCACCCGACGACATCTGCCCACCCCACATTTTTACAGAAATAGGGCAATCTATCCCTCAGGGAATCCTTCCTCTGCTAAATGATTCACTTGATCAGGGAAAGGTACCCGTAGGGTTTAAACACGCTCTACTCATTCCCTTGATTAAAAAACCTGGCCTGGACCCCACGATCCATCAAACTATCGTCCGATATCCTTGCTACCATTCCTTTCAAAAATTCTGGAGGCACATGCTGCTAGCTGTCTCTCTAGTTTTGTTGAATCCACTGGATATCTGGAACCTAATCAAGCTGGGTTTTGACCGGGGCACTCCACCGAGATGGTGACACTGGCGGTCCAGAATGTACTTAGATGCAATGCGGACAAGGATATTCATCAAGCACTAGTACTTCTTGACCTGTCGGCCGCATTCGACATGGTCGACCACACCATCCTGGTCGACCGTGTCGAGCAGGCGGGCCTTAGAGGCTCGGCCTTGAGATGGCTGAAGTCATTTATCTCGGATCGTACCCAGGCAGTGAGACTAGGAACCTTTACAGCCCCTAAATTTAAAAATGAATGCGGAGTCCCTCAGGGATCGTCCTTGTCCCCACTTTTATTTAATTTGTATCTACGACCCTTGTTGTTTTCACTAAGAAAGTTTAAAGTTTTAATTTTTAACTATGCGGATGACTTGCAACTGATCTTCCGTCTGGATTCCCCTGGCGCTGCCATCAAATTTCAGGAGGCCATGGTCCACATCCAGAGATGGATGAGTCTAAATCACCTGAAACTCAACCCAGGCAAGACTGAATTGATTTTGCCTGGGAAGAGTGAACTGTACTGGGGGCCACATTTTTGGCCTCCAGAAATGGGAAATCCTCCAGCCAAGTCCCAAACGGTAAAAAGCCTAGGGGTTACTTTTAATGAAGACCTCTCTCTTAAAAGTCAGGTAGGGACGGTGGTATCTTCAAGTTTTTTCCAACTCCGTAAGATCAGGAAGATTGCCCACCTGTTAACTTACTCTGCTCTGATCCAAGTTATCATCGCTCTCGTGCTGTCCCGCCTGGACTATTCCAACAGTGGGTATTTGGGTCTTCCAGCCGGGCAGCTCAAGAGACTACAACTGGTTCAGAACCAAGCGGCCAGGTTGATTTGCAAGATACCCAAGTGGCAGTCCATCAGGCCGGGTCTGGCCGGTCTCCACTGGTTGCCAGTAGCGCAGAGAGCAACCTTTAAAGCTGGATGCATTATCTTTAGGGCTCTACAAGGGAAGGGCCCTGGATTTATTAGCAGCCTGCTTGTTAGGTACATTCCCTCACGCGCTCTTCGCTCAGGTCACAAGAACTTGCTAGTTGTGCCTCGTATTAGGAAACAACGCCAGGGTGGCGGTTCTGTTCACTATCTAGCCTCCTCCCTCTGGAATTCTCTGCCACTGACATTGAGACTTCATGAAGACCTTCTGGCTTTCAGACACGCTTTCAAAACTTGGCTTTTTAGGCAAGCCTACCCATAGTTAATGTCTGCCTCTTTCTGTTGTTGTGTTATGTCTCTGCAAATCTTCCAATAGCGCCATGAAGCCTACGGGCGTATGTGCGCTTAATAAATTTTATTTAACATAACATAACATAACGTCATTGCGGTCGCGTTGAAATTTGTACGCTTTTCTGTCCATTATTTTTGTTTGTTCCTTCTTGAGTCTGTCATTCATTTTCTCAGTTAATTTTTTTCTTTCCTCATTGTCCTCCATGGCTTTCAATTCTTCATATATGGTGGCTATCTCCTTAAGCAACTGCGCCCTATCGATTTCCGTATATTTTATTAGAATCAGTACTAATCTTCGTGACGCCTCGAGATTACTCTCAGCCCACTCTTTCATAAGATCTGGGTTCGGATTTTCATAGCTTGGTGCCGGCAAAATGCGTCAGCCTCTCGGTATCCGGTTCACACCAAGATAGCTTTGTAAGGACTTTGCTTCCCACCATTTGCTCTGTTCACTACGGAGCTTTTTTTCTAATATTTTCATTTTGTCCTTCATTGTGCTATTTCTCATTGTGGGTTCAATGCTGCCTTTGTCCCATATATTCGCTGGTATGGGGAGGGTGTCTGAAAACATTTTAGTCGCAGCATCCTCGCTGTATATATACAAAAACGGCCCACTGGACCACCAGGGAATGTTTAGTGGGAAGTGTTCCCTTGGGGGCTATGTTTTTGGCTGTCGATTTCGCCATTTTTTAAGCTAAGGCCCTGTAGGCCTCCAGGGAGTTATTTGTGGAGAGTGACCCCTTGGGCAAGGGTCGCTCTCCTTTGGGGTCAATATTTGTGGCTGTGTCTGGCCCCCAGGGTGCCAAATAGCCATGTTTTGTTTTTAATTTGGCCCACTAGACCGCCAGGGATTTGTTTGTGGAGAGTGGCTCCTTGGCAAGGATCGCTTCCCTTTGGGGAGCATTAATTTGGCAGTTTCTGTCCCCCTGGGTGTGCAGATCTGCTGATTTTTTTTGTATGGCCACTAGGTCACCAGGGATTTATTCGTGGGGAGTGGCCCCTAGGACAAGGGTCGCTCCCCTTGGGGGCATTGTTTGTGGCTGTCTGCCCCCATGGGGGGGGCAGATTTTGCCATTTTTTTATATTGGGCCCACTAGACCACCAGGGATTTATTTATGGAGAGTTACCCCTTGGTCAAGGGTCGCTCTCCTTTGGGGGCAATGTTTGTGGCTGTGTCTGGTGGGCAGATCTCGCCATGTTTTTTTTAAATTGGGCCCACTAGACCACCAGCGATTTGCTTGTGGGTAGTGGACCCTTTGGCAAGGATTGCTTCCCTTTGGGGAGCATTAATTTGCCTGTTTCTGCCACCCTGAGGGGCAGATCGGCTTATTTGTTTTTTTTGTAAGGACACTAGGCCACCAGGGGTTTTTTTATGTTGGGGAGCGGCACCTTGGACATGGGTCGCTCCCCTTTATGGGAGGATGATTGTGGCCATTTCTGCCCTCTTTGGTTGGCAGAATAGCAGTATGTTTTTAGGCCCATCTGCCCCAAAGGGGGGCAGAAGCCACTAGATACCAGTTTTTTTTTAATTTTTGTGTTGGGGAGTGGCCTCATGGGCAAGGGTTGCTCTCCTTTTAGGGGGGTGAATATTTAAGTTATACTCTTAGGCCCACCTACCCCTTAGCTTGGCTGGTGGACTGGTGCATTATTTGCATATGTGAATGTAATGTTTTTTTCTCCTTCTTATTCTAGTGTAAAGCTTTTGATTCTTGTTTGCGGTTTTGACAGTGGTAGTTCTGCGTAGTTGCATTTTTTTGGTAAGAAAAATGTTTTTGTTGTTTTTACTCCAAATGAGTAATATTGTAATGTATGAATGATTTTATTTGTAAGTGATATCATAATGGCAGCATATTTAGTTAGTGTTTTGAGCATGAAATTCTTTGCGACATGTTTTGCATGGTCTTCTGTGTAATTTTCTTTTCTCTTTCTTTTTTGGTGGGATATTGTTGATCCATACTGTGTCTGTGCAGAGTAGATAGTGGTGAGTTTAGCTGCTCCTGGCAAGTGAGTAGTATTGTTTTAGAGTATATTGGTATTTCTGATAAAGGTGCATTTGGTTTATTACTTATTTTACAAAGTGTTTGTTGGTGTGGACTTGTTTGACAAGTTACCTTTATTAGTAAGCATTATGGCAAGCCGTAGAATGACTGCTCAGCAGGTGGTTGGTATGCTTCTAGAATCTTCCTCTGAGCAGGATTTTGAGACTGACAGTGCGTCTGAGGGAGAGGAGGGAGGGGAAAATTCAGGCTTCAGGCAGTGAATTTGCTCTCCACATGGAATCATCAGATGATGAAGGTTCTCTCAGTGCAGATGAAGCTACTCTTGGTGTGGATGAAGCTACTCTCAGTGCGGATGAAGTGCCTGTTTTAGAGGAGGATACTGCTGTGCCGATAGTGCAAGAGGCATCTGGATTGCAGCCTAAGGCTGCTAGGCTTCCTACTGGAAGTGCTGGACTCTGGGTTGATCCAAACATGGTACTTGGGCCTTCCACACAAGTGAGGCACACTTTTTATCAGGAGACCTGGGGGAACGCTGGATGGTAGTAAATTTGTGTGAGCTTGGTGATGCCACACTTTCCCACACAAAAATGTGTGAAAAAAGTGCTTTTTTCAGCTTAAATTGAGGTTTGCAGGTGTCAGGACTTTGGATCTTCAACATGTGTGCCAAACTCAGTCTGTACCTTGTTGAATTCATGTGGAACGAAGAAGATGTTTCTCCCACACCTGTGTGGAAGCTTTGGTGAAGCGCGCGCTCTCTAACGAATGCGCACTTCAATGAAGCGTTTCTCTAGTACGGTTCAATTTTCCTTAGCTCCCAGTGTATCTAGTGTTTTCCGAGAAACTACCTTGAGCACAATTATTTGGTACGCAGATTCCAGAACTTTCCACCACAGAAATGTGGGGAAAATGTGTTTTTTTGTCAATTGTTTAGGTTTGCAAGGGATTCTGGGTAACGGAACCTGGTGGGAGGCAGTCAAGTCACCCCATCCTGGATTCCCCTGGATGTCTATTGTTCATAAATGTGTAGGTTTGCTAGGTTTCCATAGGTGCCGCCAGAGCTATGGTTCAAAAACTACAGCTAGGCCAAAAAAGGGTCATTTTTGACTGCAAAATTCAGGTGTGTCCACGTTGCGTTTTGGGCTGTTTCCTGTCGTGGGCACTAGGCCGACCCACACAAGTGAGGTACCATTTTTCTTGGAAGACTTCTGGGAACGCGGGGTGGGTGGAAATTTGTGGATTCACGTGAATTCGAGAACTTTCCACCACAGAAATTTGGAGGAAATGTGTTTTTTGGATAATTTTTTAGGTGTGCAAGGGATTCTGGGTAGCGGAACCTGATGGGAGGCAGTCACGTCACCCCATTCTAGATTCCCCTGGGTGTCTAGTTTTCAAAAATGTATAGGTTTGGTACGTTTCCCTGGGTGCCAGCAGAGCTATGGTTAAAAAACTACAGCTAGGCACTTTGCCAAAAAAGGTTAATTTTTCACTGCGAAATTGAGGTGTGTCCATGTTGCGTTTTGGGCCATTTCCTGTCACAGGCACTAGGCCTACCCACACAAGTGAGGTCCCATTTTTCTCGGAAGACTTTGGGTAATTCAGATTTGTAAAGCAACTGTTATTACCTATTAACTTTTGATGCATTTCTGCCTTCCAAATGAAAGACATTGTGTAGAAAAGAAGTCATTTTCAAAAATGACCGATAATTCTCATGCTAGTATGAGTATTCCCAATTTCGGAAATGTGCAAATATCTACTGTTTCTAAACTTTATATTTTGTTCCTATTTCATAAATACATAGGTGTCTTTCATACCGATTTTTCCATGTATACATTTTCCCACAATAATTGCTGTACACCCGGTACATAATAAAAAGCCATTGCTGCCCAGTTTTTGACTCGGCGTTCGTCAGGTTCTTGGCAAAACTACAAGCCCTATATATCTCTACAACCAGTAAGGTCACGCGGATGTAACGGTATATTTCTTTCAAAGAGTTGTCATAATTAAAAAAAGTTACAGGTGAAAACGTTGACACAAAAGGCTGTTTTGTTCAACTAATTTAAAAAATGTCCTATTTTTAACTGTTAGTTTCTATAAAGAAACCTTAATGGATCTACACAAATGACCCCTTGCTGAATTCAGAACGTTGCCTACATTTCTGAAATGTATAGCTTTCTAGGATCCATTATTGCTTTCCTACCCATTTCTACCATTAACTGGAAAGAGGTTGAAAGCACAAAAAATAGCAAAAATTGGTGATGTCCCAGAAAAATGCCAAAACTCTGTAAAATAATTTGTTTTTCTGACAAAAGTCTGTCATTCACTAAAAGCTGGGAAAATGGAAATTTCAGCCCCACAAACCATTTTTTGATACCATTCGCAGGGAAAAACCCAGATGCTTCCATTTGCAGCCCCTTTTCCCCATTTTTCCCCCCAAAAACTAAATTCAGCTGTATTTTGGCTAATTTCTGGGACCCCCCTAGGGGAATCCACAAACCCTGTATACCTTTAGAATCCCCATGATGTTGGTAGAAAATGACGCAAAGTTGGCATGGATACCTTATGTGGTCAAAAAGATACAGGGGCCTAAGCGCAAACTACCCCAAATAGCCGAAAAAAGGCTTAGCACAGGGGGTGAAAAGGCCTAGCAGTGAAGGGGTTAAATGAACAGAATATGGAGAACGCAATGTTTTATCCAGCAAGGTTAAGAGTGATGGTTAATGGTAAAGCTAAAAGTTTTTCGGACACTAAATCCCTTCAAAAGGTTCTTGAAGTCCTAAACATGCTGGGCACAAAAACGAAAGGACTAACTGAGGCATATCAGCCCAGTGGCGCCAGAGGTGATCTCGATGAAATTGATTAAAGAGGTCATGGCGGCATTGGTTCTTTACTCTGGACCCCCTGCATATGACTTTCAATTCAAACAAGTTTAATGTTGTGTGGCTGTGGGCTCCAGAATTGTACTCCTGTGAATTGATGGAGCGAGGGTGAAAACAAAAATATTTGTATACCCCTCCCTTCCCCAGAACAGTAATATGTATTAATCATGTGGTTTTGAAATTAACCAACCTAGAAGAGAATGCAGACAGATAACTACACGTGGGATACTAATTTGTTTATGTTGCGAATCTTAATCTACTAATTAAGTGAAATCATTATACTAATCTGGTACGCAAATGTCATATTCTAACATAATCTATGTATGTATGCTTTCGGTATGTCTTATTGTGGCAAAAATGATGGAGAATGGTAAGAAAACCACGCTTAATTGCTGCTGAAACGCTAGGTAATAACTAATAGGGTTACCTTAGAATGGGGGGAGGAAAACTGAAGGGTTATACTTTGAAATCTAACGTTTAATTGTGTTTGTTTCTATAATAGTTCCCATTAAGGCCGATGAGGCCTGTTCAAAAATGGAAGTTTGCGAGACTCTGAAACTGTGGTGATCAACGCATGCGCGACTGTGCTTGAGAGAAGTGCAAGCAGCCTATGCCTGTACAGCGTGGGTCAAGGTCAGCATGACCCAGGATTTTGAAGGATGACAAAAATCTTGTATGTCTGCATCGTGAGCATGGGAACCAAGCCTAAAGTGACAATTTAAAGGACACAAGTGAAAAAAACTGTTAAAGACTAATCGAGACCTTATTTTTTTATTATAACGATGACTTGGCGGAAATATGGACAATGAGGAGATGAGGTTATGCTCATCCACCCCTTACTTAGACCCATGAGAGTGAACGAGGACCGTAAATGTTTCAAATCTTAGATAGATAAGTTAGGGAAAAAGGGTATAAAAGAGGAGGTTTGGAAGTAAGAAAAAAGCTTGCTTTTGATTTTATTTTCACACCACGACATGCTGTCGGACTGACAAACTTTTCCTATGGTGCAAAGACTTTGACATTTTTCTTGACTTTATCTTTGGATGGGTGCAGAGTCCAGATGGGAGGTGAACATCAAGAAAGAATAGAGAGGTTGTTTTTGGGAACTATGCTGTCCTTACTCTGATGTCCATTTATCAAAATCTTGGAAATATGGTCTCAACTTATATTTTCTGAACTATTCTGCTAATAAATGTGACTGTTTGAATTTAATTTTCTCTTTCAGGTTATTAAATGTTTTAATGATTATTGAAGTAGATTAAATAAATAAGGTCATGTTAGGAGAACTAGTCGTTAAATAAAAATTGAATAAATGAGGAATTTAGCTGGTCTTGTTGTCCATGTTGACTTGTTGACTTTTACTAGCTGATCCATTGACCAAATGGTGGGGTGTTTTAATGTTTATTAAGAATAAAACCATAGTAACATTGGTAAACTGCAGATGTATATAGCGTATAAAATGTTAGAATGAAATAAGACACTCTGCTAAAATCCAGCAATTCTCCTCTTGTCTTCACTAATCCTGGGAGCAGGGTGATTTTGTGTGTATGAATGACTGGAGGTGTTATGGGCCCCACTGACGAGTAAAGTTTGAATAGCTCCTAGGAAGAATGGTGATGGTTTGGAGGTTTTGTTGGGAGCCGCGCTGGATCAGAATCGATCATTAAAAGGAGCTTTGGATGACTAGCTGCAGGAAACTGGTCAGCTGCAATTTGTACTAGCTTATATATGCCTGGGCCTAGTTAACTTGACATTGGCGCCTTCTCAAGTGAGGAACACTGTTCATACAGGTTTTCTTATGAGGTACTCTTGGGGGGGTTGTTCTCCCACTCGAGTCTCTCAGACAACTGCTAAGCGGTAGAGTAGAGCCAGCATATGTTAGAGTACTTGCCGGTAACATCTGCTCCTATGGTGCATCACTCAATAATAATGTATAATGGTTCTTACTTTAGTGAATATGCTGTCTATTATTGGTGGGGTGGGATATAGATCGCCTATGATAGGGTATGGCTTGGCGTGGAAGGGAGGGGATTTTCTTGTTTTACTTTTACAGTTCACTGGAGCATGATGTGCGTGAGATATACAATCAAAACACTTAGAATAGCATTTGTGACAGGTACAACATGAAGTAGATACAAATGGTGCGATGCGAACTAGGGCATAGACAGAAGAGTAAGCTACAGTTTCTAACCTGGAAAGTGAGGGCACTAAATGATTACAGAAAGCTGTGTAAAATACTGCCTTACTTAAAGATACACAAAGTGGACATAGCACTGCTCCAAGATACACACCTAACCCCCAACAGTAATATGCTGACTAGACGGAGGCTTCTTGGCCCATTCGAGGCGGCTGGGTTCACCTCAAATGCCAGAGGCGTGCTCCCTTGGGTCAACCCGAAATCCGGGATTTCACTGGAGGAGTGTGTGGTCGACCCTATTGGCAGATATGCAATTTCTGGGTGCCATGGGAGGGGTGTAGATGTACAAGTTGTCAATTTATTTGGGCCCAATTATGATGACCCCCAGTTTTATAATTCATTATTAGCAATTATGTGAGATAACTTACTACTGCCGCAAATCTGGGGGGGATTTTAATTGTGTTTTGAATCCCCTGCTGGATTGTTAGAGGGGCCCTCCCAGGCGTCCATCAGCGGCAGCCAAGACTATATGAGATATAGCGGCACAGTTGCACCTGGTAGATGTCTGGAGATCCAGATCTCCAGGGCAAGTACGGTTCACACACTATTCAGCTCTTCACGATATTCACACCAGAATAGACTACTGCTTGATCTCGGGGGCACGGATGCCCCTGTGCAGGACTGCACAGTTCTGCCTCGCTCACTTTCTGATCACTCTCCTAAAATTATGGAGGTTGAGGTTCCACCACGCAAGGCTGCCCTCTTCACGTGGAGATTCCCACCATATTCTCCCCTAGACATGGCATTCAGGGCAGAGCTAGACAAAGCTATTACAGAATTCTTTGACATCAATATAGGCTCGGTCAAGCATTTTGTCACTGTGTGGGAGGCATTTAAATTATTCATTAGAGGAGTAGCAATCAATAAATATTCGGGGGTTCTTCGTTCTATCAGAAGTAGGCTCTCAACACTTGAGACACAACTCTGTAAATTGGAGCGGGAAGCTATGAGTGGGAATGATCCCCATGTCACTGAGAAATTGAAAAAAACACTTGAAGAATATCATGAAGAAGCAGACAGTGAAATAAAACACACGGGTACATATGCAATTGCTAGGACCTATGGGAAGGGCGACAGACCGGGCTCGGTAGTGGCAGCAGTGACCCACCGCCAACGTGAGTCTGGCATTGTGGCAGAACTGCTTGGGGAGAAGAGCAATTTACTGAAAGACCAAACAGAAATTGCAAATAGATTCACAAGATATTGGACAACTTTTATAGCTCACCTACTCTCTTTCTGATGCTAAGTTTATACCCACAGTGAACTCACTAAAATCCCTGTAGAGGTTAATCGTTGTCTTGCACATTGCACTTTCCTTTGCATGCCAGCAGTTTGTCTTTGGGTGCTTCACCTACCCTGTTGTCAAGAAGCGGATTAACGAGGATAGCTCTTTCTGTTATGCCGCTAAGCCGATGATGATAAAAAAAGCAGAATACTCGCACTTTTTCTGCCGAAGGCTCTAAGTTACCCCTTAGGGAGAACCAGAGTTATATTTGATCTCATCTTTAATGCGTTTTAACAGTGAGTTATTTATTTAATAAGAGATGCATGTTTGTAAAGGTTTTAATTAACTGTACAATATATTAAATTTCAATTTTGATAAGGCTATATTGGACTAACAGATAGACAAAGACAATATCTAATGAGGCCGTAAGACTCCTCTGAGATCCAAATGGTGTTGAATTCCATGCATGAGGGAAGTGCCCCAGGTCATGATGGGCTCACAGTGTCCTTTTATAAGGTTTACAAAGAATTGCTGATCCCGCATTTGAGCACTTTGCTTAAGCTGGTTTTGGTCCTTTATAATACGCCAATAGCCAGAGTGCGAGAGGGAGATGCTGTCACCACTCCTATCCAGCTATCCAGAGGCACAAGTCAAGGTTGCCCTCTGTCTCCGTTGATGTATGCTGTAGTTGCGGAGCCATTAGCATGCGTACTTAGAGAGTAACAGGGGGATATGTTTCCCTAATTACAATCTAATGGTGTCTGCTTATGCGGATGATATGCTACTGTATGTACGTGAACCTGACTCTTACTTAAAACCAATAATACGGGAGGTGATGAGATTCAGAAGGATTTTGGGACTACAAATGAATTGGAATAAGTCTATTATATTTCCATTAACTCCGGCCACAAAGTCAATTGTTTTAGATATCCCCCTTCAATGGTCATCTGATCCAGTGAGATATCTGGGCTAACAGGTACACTCAGACGCAGAACTAGTCATAAGGGAAAATTAAGGTAAAGCGATCACCAAGCTTGAAGAAGACATAGACAGGTGGATTTGCCTCCCACTTTGGCTGGTGAGTCGCATATCTCTGATGAAGATGGTAATTTTACCCAGATTCCTATTCCTCTATGTAAATATTCCAATGGTTGTCCCAAAACATATCTTTAAGACATTGCATATATCAATGGTAAACTTGGCATGGGCTGGCAAGAACCTGCGCGTTAAAATGGATACCCTTACATTGCCTTACTCCATGGGAGAACTGGGGTGCTGGATTTGGAATTCTATTATAGAGTGGCGCAAAGCTCACTTGCTCCTAGTTGGATCACAAATTACCCCACCTCTAAATATAAATGGTAGTAGTCAGTCCTGACCCACTCCTGTGGCACCTGTCCCATGCTCCCATTAGACGATGTAGTGTGCCGGATACTATAAATTTGACTGTGCATATATGGCATAACTTTTTGAAAAAATAAGCAGGCACCTTGCTGTATTCCCCACTTATGCCAGTGGAATAGTGTAATTGGCTTCCGATGAGCTCTGAAGGCGGCACAATCCGGTCTTTGAGGGTCCTTCAGATCCTTACCATGGGGCACTTATTTAAAGAGGGCAGAGTCCGCACATGGGAGGAGGTCACAGAGGGAAAACAAGATCCTACTACACTCACACAATATCAATATTTTTGAGTCCGACATGCGCTGCGAGCGCTGCTTGGGGATGAGCTTCAAGAGCCTCCAGAGCTACCCGCTATGTCATTATTGCTGTGTTCAGAACCCCCTAACGAGCTAGTCTTGAATATATATGTCAAGTCGCAGTCTTTTAAGCAAACACAATACACCAAAGCTAGGATGGAGTGGCAAACTGACCTGGGGTGGCAATGGGCGATGACAGTATTGCTGTGAGGTTACACAGAAGGTCTTGCTAAATGGGAGGCACAGACTAATTCATTTTAAGTATCTCAACAGGGTATACTACACCCTGAAGGTTATTCTGATACAGCCTCAGAGACACGGACTGCTGTGAACGTTGTGGTGAAGGTGAAGCAGGCTTTCTTCATGTCGCATGGGCATTTACATTAGTAGCAGAGTTTTGGAGACAAATCTTTCTAACAATAAATGAAATAACAGGGCTATCTCTTTCCCCAGACACCCTACTAGCTATATTGGGGTACACTAAGGGCCCGATGTAGGTCGGTCGGTAACGGCCGAAAATCGGTATTTTCGGCCGTTACCGATCGGTATCGAGCCCTCGGGATGTAGCAGTCAGAAAACCGCCCGAATCGGTAAAAATTCCGATTCGGTAAGGTAACCGTTTCGGTAGAATACCGAATCGGAAATATCCCCGATTCGGCAAATATACCGATTCGGTAACAAACCGATTCGGTCAAAATCATGGAATCGGAAAAATCTCCGAATCGGTATAATACCGATTCGGAAAAACTCCGAATCCGGATAAAAATACCGATCGGTAAATTTATCGATTCGGCAATTTTACCGATTCGGTATAAAACCGATTCTGTGTGAAAAACTGAAGAGTGAGATGTAGGAAAGCTCTGAAATACTGATTTAGCGTCAAAATCGGTATTTAAAAATCGGTATTTACCATGGATTGGAATCAGGTGGTAACCAGGTGCAACCTACAAAAAAGGACCCAAAATGCATTGCTGCTTGCACCATGGCAGCTTTTTATGTCATAGCAAGACGGCTACGGCTACAGCAGGAAGGAGAGAGGGAATGGCTGAGACAGGAGCAGGTGTATAGACAGCGGATCACCCTGTTCATGCTGACAGATCCAGAGATCCTACAGAGGTACAGGCTGGACCCAGAGACCATAATGGAGCTCATTAGGGACCTCAAACCCCTGTTGCAGCACCCCACCCCAAGGGCACACGCAATCCCAGTGCACGTGCAGGTGCTATGCAGCCTACACCTGCTTGCGTCTGGCAGCTATCAAAGTGTAGTTGCTGTGGCAGGAGGGGTGACCCAGAGCAGCCTGTCAAGGTTCTTCCATAAGTTCCTAGACGCCATGATAGAAAGGATGGACCACTACATTTCCTTCCCTTCAACCCATGCAGAACTGGTACAGACAAAAGCAGACTTCTATCAGATGGCAAGATTCCCCCACATCATTGGCTGCATAGATGGCACACACATTCCGATTTGTCCCCCTGCTGACACAGAATATATATACCGTAATCGGAAGTCAACGCACACCATAAATGTGCAGGTGATTTGTAATGCCAAGTGTGTCATCACTGACGTGGTAGCAAAATTCCCAGGGAGTACCCATGACTCCTACATCTTTCAAAATAGCGGAATTTATGCACGGCTGACGGCAGGGGAATTTGGTGAAGGATACCTCCTAGGTAAGACACAGTGTCAGACCCCCATGACCCAAATAGCTGTGTGAAGTACATGTATGCATGTGAGTAATGTTACCCCTTTTCCTTCTAGGCGACAGTGCATATGCCCTCCGCTCATTCATACTCACCCCCTACCTCAACCCCTCAACACCCAGCCAAAGGAGGTATAACCGTGCACACAAAAGCACAAGGAATGTAGTAGAACGGACCTTCGGCATCTGGAAAAGCAGGTTCAGATGCCTGCACAAGAGCGGAGGTGCTAGACAATATACCCCCATCACCTGCTGCAAGATGATTGCTGTCTGTGCAATGTTGCACAACCTTGCGGTCAAGAAGGGCACAGAGGTAGAGCTGTCTGACTACGAGGACCCTG
Source organism: Lissotriton helveticus (assembly GCF_964261635.1). NCBI lineage: Eukaryota > Metazoa > Chordata > Amphibia > Caudata > Salamandridae > Lissotriton > Lissotriton helveticus. The sequence continues at coordinate 886,659,499 of NC_136065.1, read as the reverse complement.
ACGATGACACAGCTGTGCCACTAACACAACCTGCAGGAGTCTCTACACCAAGTGATGGGAGGTACAGACGTGAGGAGATAACAGACAACTATTTCTGAGTGAGTACAGATGCACAAACATGTCGTGAAAGTGAAGAAATGCTATGTTTTAATGTAGGAACAACGTGACAGCACTGATGTGCAACAATTGAACAAGAAGAAAACAATAGGTGGTCAGGAACTGTGCATGGTTGCATCACCCACACTGGCAGTCTTATTTCTTGCTGCGCTTGGCTGACCCACTGGGATGCGCCTCCCCCCCTTCAGCGTGTCCGGCTGCCTCTGCCGAGCGCCTGGTGCTCCGGCGCGGCTCGGACAGTGTGCTGGCAGGACTGCTGCGGCTGCTGCTGTCCCCAGCCTCTGCCACGTCCAGGGCAGGATTGACTACAGTGTTTGAAATAATTAGTGCCTCCATGGCACTGGTGATGCGGGCCATGCCCCTGGTCACCTCAGAAGTGTTATTAGTGAGGCACTCCTCCATATTTGCCCCACGGCGGCATAGCAGGGCTGTTGATGCCGCAAGCCTGTTGATTCCCCGGTTCTGTACTCGGGCATCCCTGCGCCGTATGTGTTCATGTTGGTCCAACTTTGCACACAGCTGTGTCATGGCAGTTGTCATTCTGCCCATACCTGTGCCTATTTCCCGGGTGGTTGCAACTAAGTCAACAATCCCCTTTGTTAACTCCCCCATCTGCAGGTTGTGCTGTCGCAGTTGCCGGTGACAGGCAAGGATGTATTTGGCCTGCATCCGCTGTATCCGGACCATGCTCCCCTCTAGCCCCTGGAAGACGCTGGGCTCCCGTGATGGTAAAGCACTGCCACTGCTGGAAGTGCGTGGACGGCGGCGTTCGGTGCTGGTCTGCTGTATGGGCTGCTGTGCCACAGGTGTGACTGGTGTGGGATCTGGTGCCTGACCCGCATCTCCCTCCATGATGGACAATGGGGCCACTATTATCCTCCTGGCTGTGGCTGTGGCAGGTGCTGGCTGGGATCGTGTGGGTGAGTTCTCAGGGGAGAACAGGAGTGTTGGGGATTGGGACAATTGGGGGGAGTGGGGAAACAAGAGGGAATGTCCAGAGTCATCCTCAATTGCAGTCTCGCTGCTGTCCTCCACCTCCTGCGACTCAGGCATGCTGCTTGGCCCTGCCACCACACTGTCTGCTGGTGCTGGTGCTGAGGCCTGTGCAGCTGCTGCTCCACTACCTGATGGTGGCCCTAGGAATAAAGTAGATTTTGTCAACTGAGTGGAAATGTCTTACTGTCACTACAATAAATGCATTGCACATTTGAAGTTCATTACTCAGATTATTTCTTAAGGTGCATTGCTGTGTCATGTGCAAAGTGAAAAGTTCCTACATTAGCTGGCTACATTTCACATCATGCTTTGCACATTTAAATTGCTAGCAGTACTGGACTGGGGTTTGGCTGTACACGGGGGCCAATGGGGAGGTGTCTGGTAGGGTGTGTCATGCTGTGCATGCTTCTTACCTTTAGCTTTGGCTCTGGCTGAGCTGTCCAGGTCCCCGACTCCGACCACACTCTCCCTCTCGATAGTTGTCGATACCAGTTCCTCCAGTTCCGTGAGGGGGGGCGCGGGGTTCCTGCCGCCACCGGTCAGTCCTGCCTGCTTGCTGATCTCCGCCAGTTTCCTCTTGGTGAGGCTCCTGATGTCATAGAACCTCTTCTTGAGGTCATCCAATGTCCTGGGGGTCACACCAACTGCATTCACCCTCTCGCTGATGGCACTCCACAGGTTCCTCTTTGTTGACTCTGGTACACTGAGGGACAGCCTCCCATACAGCTGCCTGTGTACCAACACCACCTCCTCCACTAATACTTTTAGCTCCGAGCTGCTGAACTTCACCTTTCTCTTCCTGTCAGCCTTCTGGCTCTCTGAGCTGCTATCCATTTTGATTGTGTACTCAGTACTCCCAAATCTCTCTCTGCTGCTCAGTCTCCCTGTTCAGCTCTGGCTTCCTTTCCAGAAAGTTCTGATGAGTTGCACCTGCATGGGTAGCCACTCCCTGCTAGGGTGGGGGAGGGTGCTTCCACCTCATTGGCTGCTTTCAGTAGTTTCACTTCCTTGTTTCCCCGATCACGTGTTTACCGAATCGGTATTTACCGATTCGGTATTTACCGAATCGGGAATTACCGATTCGGTTTTGACAATGCTTTCCTATGGGAGGCCATTTCCGATTCGGTATCTACCGATTGGGTATCTACCGATTCGGGAAATACCGAATCGGGACATACCGATTCGGTAAATGCCGATTCGGTAGATACCCAATCGGTAAGTGTAGGGACACGATACCGATTGTTACCGATTCGGTAGCAGGAACATCTGGATGTTCCTACATCTCAACCCCTTAGATTTACCGATTTTTAATTACCGAATCGGTATGATTCGGTAATTTAAAATCGGTAAATCTATTTTACCTACATCGGGGCCATAAGCCTCTAAATAAAGACGTCAGGAAACCTATTTTGCTGGGTCCACTATTAGCAAAATGCTGAATTACGATGCGCTGGTCTCGAAGACCTATACCTTCCAAAGCAGAATGGAAAAAGGATATGCTTTCCTAAAATACTCAATCTGGTTTATATAGCAAACTACTGCCCCCCCAAAGCCGCTCAAAAAGTTTCTGGGATCTGTATACGCAATATCTAGGGCAAAAGATACTGGGGAAACAGGAATTGAACAGTAGAACTGCATAGAAATAGAATCCCGAAATATACGCAGTACAGTTATAATATAGTGCATATCAGGACAGAAGTATAATGTTTATTGTCGCAAGTCTTACTCAGCGAAGCAGATACCACAGAATATAGCAATGGAGTATCTGATCAAAATGACTTAACTCCTAATAATAATAGTGATATGTTTGTCGCTGCTGTTAAATGTGCCAAGAGATGACTTTGTATTTTTGAATGACTCACGCATGATGTACATTGTGTATTAGGATTCATTATGAACTATTTCATTAAATTGCTTTTTTTTTTTAAGAGAAACTAGTACATTGAGGAAAGAACAATTTTTGGTTTGTGCCATTCTTCTACATTTTACCATATATATATCTTTTATCGTTAGCTCATAGGGTCACATGCATCTAGCATTTTCGTGTTTGCAAATGGGCAGAGCGAATCGGCCGGTTTGCGAACCCAAAAAATGATTTTCAGATGCAGCAAACGCTATTTTGCGATTCAGTAATCGCAAAATTGGTGATTCAGAAACTGTTACTGAATCGCAAAATTGGTTTGTGATTCACTGTATTTAGGGCTTCCCTTTCTAATACCGAATCACTTTGATATGTAGGAATGTTTTGTGACCAAAATGCGGTTGCAAAACATTAGCATTTTACCACCTACTTTAAGTAAGCGGTAACCCATTTGCAAATGGGAAGGGATCCCCAAGGGACCACATCCCCTTTAGGAATGTCCCACGGACCACTGCCTACTCTTAAAAAATGAAAAGAAAAATTCTCATTTTTGTTTAAGAAACGCATCCTGTTTTCCTTTAAGGAAAACGGGCTGCTTTAAGAAAAAAAAATGCTTTATTTAAAAGCATTCACAGGAAGTTGGGCTGCTGACCCCAGCAGGCCACCATCCCTGTGATGTTTGCTATTCCTAGGGGGTTGCATATTGCGGCCTACCTCATTAATATTAATGAGGTAGGTCATTTGCGATCCCCTAGGAATCACAAAATGTGTTCAACACACTTTCATGCATGCCGTTTTGCGATTTCCTAATTGCGAATCGCAAGGATTCACAATTAGGAAATCACAAAATTATTTTTCATGCCTCTGGCCCATAATCTATATTTTGTACATAGAAACGATTATTTATGACACTTCGAAGTCAATATTTGCTTTTTGTAATTCCATTTTTTTTTACTTTAAAATTCACAGTCATTTTGCTCAAAAACAAAAGGTTTGAATTTATTTATACATTCAGCCTTTTTACTGCTTACGTTTTTATAAAAAAGCTATACCTACGTTAAAATCATGTTGGCTTCTATAAGCATTTTTTAACTTTTTGGACCTACCTTCCTCAGAAAATTCCCAAGTTTAATAAGAAGAAAAAGTCAAGCTTACCTAACTATTACGGGAGGAAAGTAATGTCTGGCTTTATAATACTAATGATACTTGCACTGTGCTAACTGGAACGTTCGACCGTTCCCTTGAGTGAGCAATATTGTGCACGGCTAAGTCCCTGTGGCTTGTGTGCACTGTATAGCACTGTGCAGTACTGAGCAGCGCCCCTCCTTCATATATGCGCCCCATAACACACTGCTTCAATTTTCGGTGAAATCTCGAAAATAGACTTACCTTGTAAATGTCGGTTATTACTGGAATTTATGAACATGATGCATAATTCTCATTCATTTCCTTCCACATTTGCACCTGGTTATAACCTTCCTTAAAACTGAATCTGGTCATCAATTATTTCCCCGTTTTCTGCTTTCATTCATCCTCGTCTTACTGTACTCTCGAATACATTCATACCGAAGCAGATGTTTTGTGAAATAAATAATGCAAAATGCTCACTCGGCATTCGAAAACACTGGGTAATAACACAAAAGCAGGAGTGCAGAAATGCCACAATAATGATTCTACTGCATTAAAGTCCAAGATTTATTGCCACCAAGAAGGAATAAGGTTCGATGCACACTTCACATTTCTCTCTCTACAGTGATTGCTATATGGTAGTTTGTTAAACCTGTCTCAGCAAAAATAGCCTGATATACATCAAAAGAAGCAAATAAGTTTACATCTACTGAAAAACTTGACTCTCTGCTTTGAAAGAACTTAATGCATTTTTTGTTGCTGTAGTTTGTACTGTGTGGTGCTTCCAGTGGCGGCTGACACTAAGAAATACCAGTGGGCTGGGTGGAGGGGGCCCGGGATGGGTGGAGGGGCCAGCAGGAAGCATGCAGGGAGTGCAAGGCACGGGGGGGGGGGGGGGGTAATGCTAAAAAAAAGTAACACAAATAAATCACTTACCTTAGCCTGCACTTAGTACCATCATGGCAACACTCCCCACCCCCAAACACATAGTGTGCATGCAAATACACACACCACACAGATTTTGTATTGGGAAAAATGCTGCAGGTTTATTACATACAACGTTATGTAATATGGTGGGTTATTTCACGGGCGATCCAAGGGCAGGCGGCATTCTCGCCACCTCCTCGCCTGATGAGCCGAGCAGCACTGGGGCGAACCCCATCTGTGCTGCCCATTCTAGTGATCATCCAAAATTAGTACTATGGACAAAAAGTGCTCAGCACATACCAATAAGTTTTGAGTATCAGAGGATAAGGTAGTACAGTTTTTGAAAATGCAATATAATATCAAGCACATAAAAATATATACTCTCAAAGCCCAATAAGTTTCCTGAAGACTTTGTTTTTTCAAAAAACTTTTCTTATTTCTTTATTTTGATAGGTGATATTTTCATTTAATCGTTAAAAACATGATACATGATCATAGCCGATGCGGCGCGTTTCGTCTCCACGAGACTTCTTCAAGGCTTTATTTGTAATCCTTTGTGCGTATTTTTTCTGAAATGTCTTGCGCAAAATGGGCGCCCAATAGTTTAGTTGACGTGTTCTTATCACGTGTTAGATCGTGCCTGCCAAGGAGCGAATACAAATGTTCTTCAGAATGGAACAATGTTAGCTTCAATGTATTCCTCAATAATATCTTTCTGTCTCAATTGAATATTAGATGAGCAAGAAGTTCGGTCCGATGTCCGATTACACGAAGTGACAGTCACTTTGTGTAATCACGAAGTGACAGTCACATTTCCCGAGCGGGAGCATCCCTTCACCCCCAGCAGAGCACCCTCTGGACACACACGTCGCGCTCGGTTGTATGTCAATACAACGCAGGCTTTTACCCCGCATGCCATTACAACGCGGGGATTACAACGAAAGTCGTTGATAGTGGAATAGTTTAATTTTCTATTCCAACTACAGCCCACGTTGACAGTAGGGAAGGTGATGGATAGAAAATTAAACTATTCCCTATCCAACAGCGCCCTCCAGCGAAAATCGTTGTAACGACTTTCGTTGTAATCCCCGCGTTGTAATGGCAGTGCGGGGTAATCCCCGCGTTGTTATGGCTGTTCTTCCTCGCGCTCCTGCCCATCATTCAAATCCGCTTTTGCCATCAAAATCAAAACCAGTGATCTGTGTAAATGCAATTCCATGGATTGTGCAAACTTCAATGAAAAGTTGCAGTTCCTGCCGCTTATAAGCCCTGACCACATAAGGACTCGAACCTTGAACCTTCTAGTGCGAAGTCGGACGCCTAATCCATTAGACCACAAAAAATCACCATATGTAGCGTAAGCGGTGGGGGAGTACCGTGCATTCACAATGGCTTCCCTCCCCCGAGCGTCTTAACTTCTGCGGGGCAAGAAAGAGGCGGCGCAGCTCTTTGCTCGGGGCAGGCCATGCTAATGCAGGTTACTATGCCCACACAGATATGCCCCTGCACTCATCAAAACACCGACGCCAGACCAAGGACATGCAGCGTGTCCAGCGGGGGAAGAGCACCCATGCCTCAACACCTTCACCTCACTGTGCACCGACATTAACCCGTGAGCCACCAACGGACACTGCGCACCCCAGTCGACCTGGACTCACCATAAAATCGCCGACACAGCTTGACAAACAGCGTGATGCGGCACAACGAGGGGGACACCCATGGCTGCAGACGGCATGTCCAGCGAGGCAGCGACTGCGGCATGTCTGCCACGACAAACAGGTCGTGAGTAGGGTGAGGGGGACCTATATACCCCTCACCCCGCCTCACGCACCGGACATGACGCGGCCCTGCCAGCACCCAGGAAGGGGACTCCCACAGAGTCCCTGCCACCTCAGGAGAAAGGGGGGTGTGGGGTGCCTGATGCCACTAGAGGGCTGCCCTCTTGAGTGGCCTCCTGCGGTGGCCTCGAGTAGCCGCATTTCTGATGTAGTTCCTGTCCCAGGAGTCCCTTGGAGAGCATCATGACTTCCATCCAATACCCGTGTTGCTCTCAAGCATGAGATTAGAACAGGGATTGGCCGGAGCAGGCTGGAAAGATGCTCCGCTCAGGACAGGGAGGCTGAGCTGTTTCTTCAGCCCACATGTGTGCATGTGTGTTGCCCAGCCTGAAACGGCCAGCCAAACAGACGTGTGCACTTATAAGGGCACATTGCACTCCTCCTCCCCCTCCCATGCCCCGGCCATGCCCCTCCTGGCACACGCTGGCTAAGAGCCAGCAGCTAAAAAATAAAACAATAGTAGATATTGTTTACTTTTTTAGCTGCTGCCTCTGAGCCAGTGGGGCAATGCTCCTCCACCACTGGGAGTTCTCGAGTTTACTAATGGTATATGTTTTAACCATACTCTTCACCATTTGCTCATTTGTAATATTGTTTAGTCTATCACAATATCATGATCAATAACATCGACCTGCACACTTATGAACTCTACAATATCGACTACCCACATATTTTCAAAGTAAACATTTACATGGAGGTATAGACTTAGTAATTTTAACACCACATCTACTCACCTTGATACATTGCTGGGATGTCTCCTACATCAGCCCATTCCATCAATGTAGAAATATGATTTTAAACTAGGGTCCTGATTCAAGAAAAGGAGTAGTAATATGGGCCGAGATGCACGTCTTTACCTGAACGTACTTTTACGTTTTTGTTTCTGAATTAACAAACATTTGCAGAATTGTTCCTGGAAACATGCACCAGGCTCGGTTTAACTCTGTGCACCACAGGAACTGTCCTATAACATCTCACAATGGCTCCTGTTCTCTCTGTGTTGGAATCTACCTATTTTCAGCACATGGGGAATTCTGCAATGCAGTTTTTCTATTATTTTCCCCATAAGGAAACATCTCCCTATTGAAAAAGCCCTCCCTATACGCCCCCATAATTGGGTGCGGTCAGTTCCCCTTCCCTTCCTGGAAGCAGGGCCAGTTAAGCCAACTATTTCCAGGGCTGTAAGGGGTCCGATGCAGTTTGTGAATATCCACAAACGTAAATTTTTAAGAGCATTTACAAATTTACAAGGCAAACCATTCCATGTAATGCCCACTTTGCTCTCTGTACTGATATCGGCACAATGTTTGGGTTTTTAATATAATTGATGTCAATTTTGTCACGTATTTGGATTTTAAACTTCTTGCTTAGGGTATTTTTGTATTACCCACGCAGGCTGATATTTTGTCCTTGGTGGATGCAAGTGCAGGCTTAGCTTCTGCACAAGTGGGATGGGTATGCTCAGACGTGAGTCCCATGCTCTCCACACCACTGGAGTCAAGCTATCCTGGCTGAAGACGGCTGATAGCCAGAAACCAGTCCTAGGATGCTTCATTCCGGTCCAGGAAAGACATGGCTTGGCAGTTCAGGCTGGACTGTTCCCATGAGGCACAGGGTCAAGGCTGATTTGCATATGGCCATGCCTGAACTGGGGTGGTGTGGAGTGCAAAAAAACGATGGATTTAGGCCCAGATCTCTGTAATGGGGTGAATGTATGACATTGTTCTGCATTCTGTCCATCAACTGTTGTTTTTGCATTTGGCACCCCAAGTGGGATGGGTATGCTCAGACGTGAGTCCTATGCTCTCCACATCACTGGAGTCAAGCTATCCTGGCTGAAGACGGCTGATAGCCAGAAACCGGTCCTAGGATGCTTGATTCCGGTCCAGGAAAGACATGGCTTGGCAGTTCGGGCTGGACTGTTCCCATGAGGCACAGGGTCACGGCTGATTTGCATATGGCCATGTCTGAACTGGGGTGGTGTGGAGTTCCAAAAAACAATGGATTTAGGCCCAGATCTCTGTACTGGGGTGAATGTATGACATTGTTCTGCATTGTGTCCATCAACTGTTGTTTTTGCATTTGTCACCCCGAGTGGGATGGGTATGCTCAGACGTGAGTCCCATGCTCTCCACACCACTGGAGTCAAGCTATCCTGGCTGAAGACGGCTGATAGCCAGAAACCGGTCCTAGGATGCTTGATTCCGGTCCAGGAAAGACATGGCTTGGTAGTTCGGGCTGGACTGTTCCCATGAGGCACAGGGTCAAGGCTGATTTGCATATGGCTATGTCTGAACTGGGGTGCTGTGGAGTGCAAAAAAAAAGAATGATTTAGGCCCAGATCTCTGTACTGGGGTGAATGTTTGACATTGTTCTGCATTCTGTCCATCAACTGTTGTTTTTGCATTTGTCATCCCGAGAGGGATGGGTATAATCAGATGTGAGTCCCATGCTCTCCACACCACTGGAGTCAAGCTATCCTGGCTGAAGACGGCTGATAGCCAGAAACCGGTCCTAGGATGCTTGATTCCGGTACAGGAAAGAAATGGCTTGGCAGTTCGGGCTGGACTGTTCCCATGAGGCACAGGGTCAAGGCTGATTTGCATATGGCTATGTCTGAACTGGGGTGCTGTGGAGTGCAAAAAAAGAATGGATTTAGGCCCAGATCTCTGTACTGGGGTGAATGTATGACATTGTTCTGCATTCTGTCCATCAACTGTTGTTTTTGCATTAGCTTCTGCTCCCTGCCATCATTGAACCAGCTGAAAGTCATCTTCGATTTTTTTTTGTGCCTTGGTCACCATATTTCCATAAATATCATTTCATGATTTGATTTTGGAACTACAGGTCGACATAATTTTAATTACAGAAATGTGGCTTCACAAAGCTGGCCTGATATTGTCATCGCTGTTCTCATGGGCTACAAAATACTTTGTAAAACCCCCAGAAAATTTGCAGTGATGCAGTCATTATTTTTAACAAAATCTTTTTATTAAACCCCTTGCTCCTATTGTGCTCAGAGGCACTGAAGCCCTTTATTTATAATAACTGTTGCTCCTACTTTTTCAGTTTCAGGCCTTCTGATCTGTTCCTCTACCAGTATTTTGACTAAGGCGCTCTGAAATTCTGGACATCTGTGTATTTTTAAAAAATCCATTTCATCCAGTATCTTGTTTCTAAGCAATATTAAACTTTGGTTTGGTCTTCCTACCCGGTTAGTGGTTGTCCCTTTTCTCAGTGTCGTTCAGCCTCTTTGTATGGCTAAACATGTTAAACTGGCCTCTCACTGTGCCAGCCATATTCTGGATCCCATTTTCTTTACCTTCTCTGAAACCTACATTCTCAACCCAGTTTGTTTTAGCCAGATCGATCACTACTATATTCCATTCACGCTATCTTTTACTTGTCAACAGAGCCATGTTTCTTTTTCTACTAGGTAAACACGAAGAGATGATGGACAGAGTGCTGAAACTTTTCAGACACTCACCCCCAGTCACAGATCTTGGTTGAATCCATCATCGCTCTTTAGCTCACTTCGCCACCTCAGTTCAGACACATCTATATACAAATCAGTGCCTTATGGGAACAGTCCAGCCCGATCTGCTAAGCCATGTCTTCCCTGGACCGGAAACAAGCATCCTGGGACCGGTATCAGGGTAAAACCCCTCATCACCCAGGCTAGCTTGAATGCAGTGGCAAAGTGAGCAAGGGACCTACATCGGACATACCCTGCCAACTTAGGGCGAACAAAGCAAACACAAGGAGATGATGGACAGTGTGCTGATCCTTTTCAGACACTCACCCCATTCACAGAACTGGGTTGAATCCATCATCGTTCTTTAGCTCACTTCACCACTCCAGTTTAGACACAGCTGTATGCAAATCAGTCTTGACACTGTGCCTCATGGGAAGAGTCCAGTCTGAACTGCCAAGCCATGTCTTCCCTAGACCGGAGACAAGCATCCTGAGGCTGGTTTTGGAGCAACACCCCACATAATCCAGGCTAGCTTGAATCCAGTGGTAAAGTAAGCAAGGGAACCACATCTGGGAATACCCTGCCAACTTAGGGCAAACAAAGCAAACGCAAGGAGATGATGGACGGAGTGCTGAAACTTTTCAGAAACTCCCCCAGTCACAGATCTGGGTTAAATCCATCATTGTTCTTTAACTTACTTTGCTACCACAGTTCAGACACAGCTATTTGCAAATCAGCCTTGACCCTGTGCCTCATGGGAACAGTCCAGCCCGAACTGCCAAGCCATTTCTTCCCTTGAACAGAAACAAGTATCCTGGGACCGATTTCGGGGTAACACCCCTCATCCAGCATCTCCTTGTGTTAGCTTCCTTTTCCTACTAGACCATTCAATAAAGGTATTGTAGTGTCTCAGGATCAAGTACATGTCAGGATCCCTGCAGGCACTGAATTATGGTGCAGTGGTGACTGGAGTTTTGCTGTATCTGATGCCGGTCTGTGTGATGTCTGGGTTAGTGGGAGTGACTTTGTATCAGTTTGGGCAGCACTGCACTTAGGATCCTAACTCTGGTCGACAGGATTGATGTATGCAACTTAGCTCATTGCACGGTTTTCCACTGTTCATCCAGAGTATTCACTGGCAATAGCAGTACAGCATCTTTGTTATTTTTCAGCCACTCTCACTGAATTTCGTACATCAAATTGCCTAGAAGGAGTTCATCCCATTACTCATGATTTCATGGACAAACGGCAAATCAATGCACGACCAAAGCAAACACATAGGACTCATTAAAACAAAGAAAAACCACCAGCACCTACACTTTTCCAAAACAACAATCGAAGAATACGCTAACCCAAACTGTCCATTCCTTCCGACAAATTTCATACAATGAATTTATGGACCTGGTGAAAGCAAGAAGGCTTACCTGCAGCCCTTCTGGCCCGTGTCCAACACAAACCTTCAAGAAAATTCTTCTAACTACCTCTGCTGCCACACCAGGAAGAAGAATCCTCAACAATTCTTTAACTACCAGAATATTTCCAGAAGAACTAAAAAAGTCATACATACACCCATTACTGAAGAAAACAAAACTGGACACACTGAGCCCCGACAACTACAGGCCAATTACAAATGAACCTTTCCTGGGAAAACTGAGAGAAAGAGCAGCATTCGCCCAGATGTCACAGTTCATTAAAAATACTTCCATAATTTCAGTCTCCCAAATTGGATTCCGTCCTGGAAGAGGGACAGAATCTGCCCTCGTTGCCATTTGGGATGACCTTAAGAACACGCTTGACACAAAAGGGCTTGCTGCACTACTTCTTTTGGACCTCGCAGCTGCCTTTGACATGGTTGACCATGACACTCTAATACAAAGAATCTGCGAAGCTGGCATAGAGGGGATTGCCCTTGACTGGATCACATCCTACCTTCAAAACAGAACAAATGTCATCCATACCCCCCTTTCTCCTCCAAACCGTACTTCACAAAAGCAGGGGACCCTCAAGGCTCTAACATCTTGCCCATGCTTTTCAACATTTACATGAAGTCATTACCAGCACTGACCAATCAGTTACACTGCACATGCTATAACTATGCAGATGACACACAAATACTCCTTAAACTGGAATGCTCCATAGACATTCAAAACTCACCAATTTTCAGTTGTCTCAGAGCCATGGATCAATGGATGACATGGAGCCTTCTGAAATTGAAAGCTTCCAAAACAGAAATACTCATGTGTGGTGATTGGAAAAATTATGTCCCGATCACCTCATGGCCTCATGATCTGGAAACACTGCCTAAAGTATCAAAGGAATTAAGAAACCTCAGAATTACCATGGATTCCAGGCTATCAATGAATGCCCAAGTGGACAAACTAGCAAGATCAAGCTATGTTACCATAAAAACTTTGCGACGCTACACATGGTCAGGCTACCATCTCTCTTGTTCTGTCTAAACTCAAATACGCCAATAGCCTCTACCATGGATCACCTTCAAAAACTATGAAAAGATTACAATGGATTCAGAACACTGTTGCCAGACTACTCTTACATATAAGGCCATAAGCCCATATCTCCCCTAACTTAAAAGCCCTACATTGGTTACTGGCTGCCAGAAGATCCACGCCCAAGCTGCTTGGTATCACAACAAAGCGATGAATGGAACAGGACCGCTCTTCATCAGGAATAAAATCACCAAATACATTCAACAAAGCAACCTCCACTCTAGATTGGCACCTCGTCTCAAAATCCCATTGTACAAGAAAAAAACAATAGGTGGCATATCCTTCTCCGTTCAAGCAGCCAAACTATGGAACTATTTACCCCCAAACATAAGATTCACGGGTAACCACCTTATTTTCAGATCATTGGCTCTACCCCACAGAACCACCATACCCAAATATAAATATACAACATATCCCTCGGTATATAATCATTTATTTGGGCTATGGGTGTATACCCAGATATGTGTATTGCTTAGTATTAACATGCATAATAATTATGTTTTAAAAGTAGAGATATTTATTAGTTCTGCTTACCAAATGTACATATTACTAATAGTTACATTATTCTTTTTTAACACGTACATAAGTGACTGCATCAATAAGTAAATCTTTAATCATAACTTTTTAGCTACAATTGCTTCACTATTGAATTACAAAAAAGTAATTTAAAGTAAAGCAACACTTGAAAGTCTGAGTTTATTAAATACAACTTAAATCTACATATATTTCCTTCCTTATACATAACCCTTTCCATGCATGAATGTATCTTTATATTTATTTCTTTGCTTCCAATTCAGCATATCCAATGCACAACCCTATATCTCATGCTATATATCTTGTAATATATTCTCTACCTTCATTCTCTCATCTCAAACCTCATTCTACTACTCTCTCCAATGTGCTACCCTACACCTCTCTCAATATATCCTCTATCTTAACTCTCTGACTAATCTCAAACCTCATTTTACTACACTTTCCAATGCACTACCCTATTTCTCACCATATACCTCTCTCAAATCAAAATCAAATCAAACAAAGCTTTATTTGATTTCTATAAGAAAAATCATAAAAGCACAACAGTACATTAAATCACATTTCATTTTAGCATTTGAAGTCAATTTGCTTTACACCCATTTTACATGATTACTTTGGTGGCGAGATTAAAACTGTCACTTTAAAATTGATTTCCTACATTTTACTACATTTTTTTAAAACATTAATAAAATACAGATTGCATATTGATTTCCTAAAAACTGTAGCGCTAGAAATGCAGGTCAACATTGTCTCATGCCAAACTTAAAAAAAATAAGTTACAATCCATTGTTTCCTTTGAATATTATACAATTTGCAAAATAAAACCACATGGAGTGTCATTTGCTCTGAGTGTTCGCCACAGGGGCACAATTGCATGCCTTTTGACCAGTCATTCATGCTAGGGAAACTAGTTATTCTATGCAATATCCCAATCTTGTCAATAAGAATCCATCTTATAAACCTCAGAATCGTATAAGATAGGGTTGCATGCTGTAGGTAATTAAGATCATTTGATTATACAGTACTGTGGGCTTCGTTATTTCTTCCGATAGTCTAAGAGTTTCCAGTAAATTCAAGCCATTTACTTTTAACATGTTTCTTGTCCAACTTCTCATTGTGTTCGGCTCTGTAAAGAACTCTTGGGGGCCTAAGTCAAGCATAAAATCCAGCACATACTTTAGCCATGCAATTCTTAAAACACCTTCTAATTTAAAAATATCTTTAAAAATTTCCCTATTAAGATTGGCTTCTACAGATGTCCAAATACTGTGAAATAACAGGATTGGTTCCATTTTTATAAGATCAGTTAGGTATGACACCCCCACTTCAGAATGACAAACAAAAGAGCAGGTACTACCCGGGACTGCCAACATTTATTTTAAAAACAAGTTTTCAATAACTTGCAGGCTTGAAGATCAGAATATCCCCAGATCCCTGCACCGTACATGGCCGTCGAGATTCGGTAACCCTGTATATTTGTAGTAACGCATGCGGAGGTCTCCTGCCCAATCTTTTTGAGAAATTTACTAGGGCGCCAGTGGTCTTCATAAAGGCCAGTTTTCTTGCTTGGACCGCACGAGTCCATGTGGCTATACAGTTAAATAAAAAGCCCAAATAGCTAAATCTATTGATAAAATCTATGTTTTATTTGTCAATGTACATATCTCTACACTTATGGCTGCCAATACCGCATCTCATAACAAAGGTTTTTGTAGTGTTTACCCACAACCCCAAATCAAGCATAAATGCCGCACAGCTATTTAACATTCTTTTTAGGCCCACTTGGGTGTGGGACATAAAAACGGCATCATCAGCATACAATAATGCTGGTATCGGCCGTCCTTCTATTTGTGGGAGGTCTTGACATGTGTTCGACAATGCTTGGCCTAAGCCATCTATAAAGAGATTAAAAAGAAAAGGGGCCAGCATGCAGGCTTGTCTTACCCTTTTGTTTATTTGAAATGGTACTGTACATTCTTCATTGGTACGGTATTGTACCCTGGCCTTAGCATTCCTATACAGTTGTCTTAAAAAAAGAATGATAGTGTTCTTAACTTCCAAGTCCTGGAGGATCCCCCATAGCTTGTCATGCTTCAAGCAGTCAAAGACTGCAGTGAGGTCAACAAAGGCTAGAAACAACCTGCCCTTTTTTGCGGGGGTATACTTCCCTATTATAATATTTAGGCTTAAGCTTTATTCAACAGTTACTAGCCCCTTACGAAAACCAAACTGTAATTCGGAGATGATCTTGTTTTCCTCAGCCCAATCCTGCAATCTTTCAAGCACGATACGCCCAACTACTTTTGCCAGAGAATCTAGCAGCGATATTGGCAGATAGCAGGTGGGATTTTGATGAGTTCCTTTTTTAAATATTGGTACTAGAATCGATTCAGTTCAAATCTCTATTAAATGGGAGGAGCAGCTAAGTTTAATTACATGGGTTAACAACAGGCCCAGTAGCGCTGTGTTGTTTTTATATAAATCTACGGGGATCCCGTCAGGACCAGGGGCCTTCCCTCCCATACTTGCCATGACTGCACAATTTACTTCATCCAGAGTTACCTGGAGGTCAATCACAGTTGTTAGAGGTACCATATTGTCATTACCTGCTGGTTGGATTTCTACAGTATTGTTGGAATGGCTGCCATTAAATATACTCGCAAAATGCTCCACCCATCGCTCCTCCATTATTGTGTGGAAAAGTAAATTTTGCCATGTTCTGTGTCCCTACGTGTCCCCCATCTTATGTTATATGTGCATGATTAATATGCATATGTATTCCCCGTGATCGATTAAAGACGCAATTACAGTTGTGTCCAACTCTAGTATGCCAGTTTCCAGTTCTCGTGAAAGCTATTAGAGTATTAGGCCTATGTAAAGATACGTTGCCACGTTTCACAGTGTGCACGTTAATTCAGTAAAAGTCCCCGTTTCTAGGCCTCAAAAGGGCCCGGACTCAGATTCAGCTCCTGTCTCCTGAACCCTCTCCGAGGAGCGATACAGCCCCCACCTGTATCCCTGACCCTTCACTTACTTCATGCCTCACCGTGCCCGGCTCGGCCTGGCTCTGCCTGCCAGTCTGCCAAGAGTATGTTATGATTCTAGTTATCAGTCCAGCTCTCCTTCTCTGCATTCCTAAGCTACTGAATTGCATCAATAGTTTCCGTCATGGTCTAGCCTTTACGTCTCCATGTAAGAGAAATACTGTATTAATGGTCATTTAATATTCCTCAACACGCACTACATGTAGAATTATGCATGCACCAGTCTTAGAGTCTGTTAGCCTTTACCCTGATAACTTTTGGATTCTATTAACATGTTCTCTAAACATCAGATACTAGATAGTGTTTAGGTACATGTCGCTCTGACTCTCCAGACTTTAGTCTCTCCTTCTAGCGTAGAAGTCATAGCCCCCAGCTTCTCCCTAGTAACACGTCATTGTCAGTTTGCGCGCACCACTAGGTTAGAGGTCTCGGCTCCTTAGGTAGCCCCCTCCATGTTTCCGCCCCATTTATGACATATTCTGTTACGTTTACATCACATGTCTATGTACACGCCTCTTGTTACACCTACTTTATGCCTTATCTTTCGCGACTGTTACAAACCCCGCCCACTGCTACGCCTACTGTATTGAATGCTATGTATTTTGTTTAACTATATATACTTGTGCACTGTTATTAAAAGTTAGCGCGCTCATCCCAGATCCTGCCCCGGCAGCTGCCGGGCCCTGTCATCCTATTCCCGTGCAGGTTGTCCTGTTCCTGTCCTTTATGCTGTATTAAACCTGCAAACTCCAGCTACCTCGAATCTTGACTCTTATTTATTGAGCTATCTGTTATTGTATATCCAGTCAAAAATAGAGGTATTATTTATTTATTTACCACATAATGGCGCCCGAACAGGGACTTGCCCTTTCCCCACGCGCCGGTGAAGCCACGCAAGCCCCCTGATCCTCTGCAGCCGTGACGGAACCATACCGTGCACGTGCAGATATTTCTGCTTCAAGTATCCCTCAGGCCCACGGAGGAGACGGAGGTTGAGGTCCAGCATCCAGACGAGGCGGTGGAGGAACGCGGCGAGTCCCGACCAGAGCCCAAGCCGAGAGTCCAAGGTCCGAGGTATCCGGAGGCCCACCCGTAACAGAAGTCCGAAGTTCGTCCGTCCGTCGTCGTAGCAGTCCAGTCCAGTCCGAGGCCTTCCGTTCTTGCTGCCCGGTGAGTACCGTTGCTGGGGTAGTATCTAGACAGGGTCAATTGCATTGTCTCTGGTCCGTGGGTTTGGGTACACAGATCCAACACGAAGTGTCCACTTAGGTGGATGCGGGTCCTGACGTGTCTCTTTATGAGACCGGTAAGTTTCGTACTGTTTTAGCAGTGCATCTAGTTTCTGTTCTAGTCCGTTCTGTTCTCGAGAAATTCATGTATTCTGTTCTCAGTATTCTAGGTAGTATTTTGTCCGAACTGTTATTTTAAATGTCATTCATGTATTTCAATGTTGTGGTATGAATGTGTTGTTCTTCAGTAATTATCGTGTTCATTGTGTATTGTATTGTGTCTAGACTCCAGCCCAGTCATGTCTCTATTTTCCAAATTACGTCAGTTAAGAACTAGAAAAGGTCTGTTAGAAGAAGCAGTTCCTGTCCCGCCTAGGGACAGTCCAGGTCATTTTATGTATCATAAGCATGGCATAAGTGCCATATTATATCTAGATTTATGGGTGGAGTACACCAAACAGTTAGAAGAAAAGTATAGATGGCCCGTATCGGGTACATGGGATGCCGAGTGCATCATGCGAGTAGAAGAAGCATTATGGAAAAAGAAAGCCAGACAGTCACAGAGAGATGCCATCGAGTTATGGCGCAAAGAATCTCATAAAAGAACCGAAAAAGAAATCAGAAAGTCAGAATTAAGTAGAGAATCCTTAGAAAGAGCCCAAGAAAGGGAATTGATCAAAATAGGTGAACGAGTTAAAACCGAACAGTCAGACAGACAGAGAAATGCCCTCATTAAGGGTATGTATCCTCTTCTTGCCGAGGTCTTGCCAAAAGCAACCCCGGAGGCATCCAGTAATTTCCCGCCGCCATTAGTTCCGACCAAGCTACGTCACAAACCGATCGCAGCTGATATTTTTCTCTCGTCCTATTTGGACGACACAGTCCCAGAATATGCAAATCCTGTTCCGCCAGCTCCTGTAAATAATGTAATTCATGGTCCTCCAGCCACCGGGGCACCTGTTACAGCACCTGTTACGGTACCCCCGGTCCAGCCCGTAGTACAAATTCCCGCCACATCAGTCACTTTGCCAGCACGAAGAGTATCAGTCGACGATTCCAGTTTAGGGGCCGCGGGAGGAGGTCCTCCTGGTACCCCGCCGCCAAATAGACGTCTAGGGCCAGTCGAGTTACATGAACGTGCGTTACAGCGTACGCCTAAATATCAGTCCATTGCAGAAATCAGGCGAGCTCTTACTGAATGCTGTTATGATCCAGTCCCAGGCGAGGATAGTATGGTTATATATTCCGTACGTATAAGGCAGGTGTCCGAGTATTTGGTCACCCTACCGAATATGAAAGAAGATCTAGACAGAATGTATCGTTTCATTCGTACAGGACAAGATCCAGAAAGTATTGGTGAAGTCATGTCTCTCAGGAAAGCTGAGATCCAGTTCATGTTATTAAAGTTTCTGATCAATTGTTTAATTAGGGAACAAGATTCCCCAACTAAAGATCCGAACGAAATGAAAATTCTGACAAGGTGGAGTGATAATATAGCCGAGGGTAAGCACAAGACACTCAATAGTATAGAGAGTATGTACAAGAAAATACGTAAAAAAATAATAAGGTTACACGAACAACGCAAAGAAGCTCTAGGAAGTGAGAAAGAAAATGACTCTTCTACTGAAGAGGTAGACGACGAGAATCCCGCCAGAATAGCGTATGTAGGTAAATCTAGATTTCCAGACCGACATTTACGCCTAGAACACAAGAAAGTCTTTCATCTTCCAGCACCAGAACAAGGCTCTCTAGAACAAGTATTTCAAGCTACCGATCACATTCTGAAATCACGAATCGGTTATAGTGAGTTAAGTACCACGCATGAACAAGAACTAGCCCGATCAGCAGTCCGATGGATTACTGATTCTACCACTTTTCCAGACGAAATAGTGGCACAAATGTTTCTGAAACTGCCCCCAGCCGAGCAGCGACTGGTGGGTATGTATATGATCCAGCACCTCATTACACTGTATGAGGGTCAGCATTCTGATCCAGGTCCGTTACATGATGTCCTGAACGAGTTACTCCAGTATAGATGGAAAGGTTTAGGTACCGATTTAATTAGTGTCATTCTAGAACAGCGCCACAAATATAGAACGTTTTTGAATCCGCATTTTGTTCATGTCTCACCCCTGGAAAGTAAACCGTTTTACATAGACAGACAGCATCCGTTACGAGAAGTACACCCAGTTAGGACAGCGGGTGGTGAAATGCAACGAGTATTTGTTTACACCCCCGTTACCAAGATGGAACTCTTAGAAATGAAGAAGTTAATTCCCTGTCACGACAAAGATCCAGCAGGGTTCCACCGAGAATTAAAAGACATGCTCCGTATGGGAGAATACACGTATCCAGATATTATTAAAATGCTAAAGGTCCTGTTGCCTGCGGGCATATATGAAAAACTCAAGGAAAAAGATTGGGAGGTGGGAGAGAAAAAGATCGATTGGACAGCTCTAGAAGCTGAAGATAAGATACGAGTACCAGGTACCGGTCTTGGAGATAAATGTAAAGAATTACCAGAATTATTGATTCAGGTTTTGCCTAGGTTATTAGCCACTAAAAAGGAAGACTGGGATGCAATCTCAGCATGTAAACAGAAACAAGACGAAGACACTAGTGATTTTTATTCTAGATTCGAGAAATGTTTTATAATCAACAGTGGTTTAAAGACGAGTAGTGAGTCATACCCTCATCTTTTTGTTACTAAATTAGTCGAGAATTCAAGTCCACAAGTTAAGAATCGAGTTTTGAAAGTCGAAAGTACATGGCAAGCTAGTACTCCGTCCCAAATGCTTCAGATGCTCCAGTATCACCAGAATAGAATCAGAGAAGAGCAAGATCATGAAAGGAAACGTATGAAAGACACGAAAATGAAAGTACTAGTTGCACAATCTGTTCCACAAGACAGTCAGAAGAGGGGTCCGAATCAAGCCAGTCATCCTACAGCTCCCGTTAAGGGGACATGCAATTATTGTAAACAGCCAGGTCATTTTATAAACGAGTGTGCAGTTCTGAAACACAATATAGCCACTGGTAAAACTAAAGAAAGACCACGTCCGCCTAGACAAGAACAAGTTTCACAGACTTCTCAGCCACAGAATGCACAACAGACAGTTACAGCACCGCAGCCTATCGCTGCAACACAGCATGTTACACAACAGATGTACCAGTATGCACAGACAGAGTATCCAGAGTATCAAGCGTATTCATGAAACAGCCTAGAGAGGGAGATAGGCTTGCCTCTCATCGAGATTCCTGTAGATCAAGAAGGTCCCTATGTTCATAGTCAAGTATTAGGGAAAGACAGAAAGTTTTTGATTGATACAGGGGCAAGTAGGACTACTATCAGTCATGACGAGGTTCCAGGGGCTCCGCTCTCAGGCTCTAGAAATGTTTCCCTTGGATTTTCAGGAAAGCCTATTGTAAACGAGATATCAAAGCCAGTTACTCTAGAGGTTGGTCCATTGTCCCGAACTACTGATCTATTGCTTACGAAGTCATGTCCAGAAAATTTGTTAGGTATTAAGACATTGAAAGAATTAGGTGCAGTTATATGTTGTTCCCCAGAGGGAATACGTTTGTTTTTGCGTGACTTCAAGGGTCACTATGTTTTACGAGATTTTGATCCGAGATTGTCTAATGTTCCGCAGCATCTATGGGCGCAAGGTCCAACTGATGTTGGTTTTATGCAAATCACACCCCATCGTGTGACTCTCAAGCAAGGTGTAGTGTTACCACGAATCAGACAGTACAGATTGCCACCTGAGGCTGTAGCAGCCTTATCCAAAATTATTGACGAGCTCATTGTTCAAGGAGTAGTTGTAGAAACTGACTCCAATGTATGTAATTCTCCTATCATTCCAGTCATGAAACGTACTGATCCAAATGCACCCCCAGTATATCGATTAGTGATTGACCTTCGAGAACTCAATAAATGTATCATTCCCCAGTATCCAGTAGTCCCAGATATCTCATCTCTATTGACAGCCATTGATTCTGAGGCAATATTTTTCACTGTGATCGACCTCAAGAATGCGTTTTTCAGTGTTCCAATTCATCCAGATAGCCAGTACCTTTTCGATTTTTGTTTAAATGGAAGGAGCTATAAATTTACACGAGCTCCTCAAGGTTTCACAGAAAGTCCTAGTATTTACAGTCAAGCACTTAAGAGACAACTAGACAATATTCACATGCCAACTGACACTGCCCTGCTCCAGTATGCCGATGATCTACTGATCACAGCCCGTTCTGAACGTGACTGCGAGCGAGCATCACTTACAGTCTTGTTTTTCCTAGCCGAGATGGGGCACAAGGTGTCCCCTTCGAAGCTTCAATTCTGTGTCCAGCAAGTGATCTACTTAGGCCA
This sequence comes from Lissotriton helveticus, assembly GCF_964261635.1. Taxonomy (NCBI): domain Eukaryota; kingdom Metazoa; phylum Chordata; class Amphibia; order Caudata; family Salamandridae; genus Lissotriton; species Lissotriton helveticus. The sequence goes on along the minus strand of NC_136065.1, from coordinate 886,637,474 downwards.
CTTACTGTCCAAGAGGGGTAGGCAGTTGACACCCGATCGCATCCAGTTAATAGCGAGTCTTCCACAGCCCAAGACCCAGAAGGAGGTACGAGCTTTTATTGGCCTTACTTCTTATTGCAGACAATGGATTCCTCAGTATGCATTTCTAGCCAAACCACTGATACAGTTAACGACACAGGAGGCAGCCGTATCGACTGTTCTCCCTTGGACATCTGAACATACACTTAGTTTTAATGAGTTGAAGAAAGCTTTATGCCAAGCTCCTGTTCTAGCTACACCGAACTACAGTAAGCCTTTTACACTTTTTGTCACAGAACGTGAAGGTACTGCATTATCTGTTCTTACACAAGATCAAGCCGGACAATACAAGCCCTGTGCTTATTTTTCGAGCACACTAGATCCAGTAGCCCAGGCGTTGCCTGCGTGCCTCAAGTCAGTTGCAGCCACAGCACTAGCTATCAGACAAAGTGATTCCATAGTGTTAGGACATTCCCTGACAGTACAAGTTCCACACTCCGTGGAAGTTCTTTTAAACCGAACACAGACTCAGCACTTGACAATTGCACGTTTAACAGGTTATGAACTGACACTGTTCCAGCCACACATAGAAATCAGACGCTGCAACGTTCTAAATCCTGCTACACTGTTACCGTCAGTTACTTTAAATCCTGCCACACATGACTGTGTGGAAGTTGTTAACACTATGACTAAGCCAAGACAAGATCTGACAGACATTGCCTTACCAGATCCCGACCTGACACTTTATGTGGATGGTTCATGTATGAGAACCAGTACAGGAGAACTAGTAGCCGCGTATGCAGTGACTACTGACACTGACGTTATTGAAACACACCGTATTGACACCCTGTCTGCTCAAGCAGCAGAGCTAGTTGCTCTGACTCAAGCCTGCATACACGCCAAGAACCTGAAAGTTAACATTTACACAGATTCACGCTACGCATTCGGAGTTGTACACGACTTTGGAGTGCTCTGGCAAGAAAGAGGTTTTATGACTTCTCATGGAACCAAGATTCAGCATGGTTTCCTTATTCAAGCTCTGTTAGATGCAATACATTTACCGACATCGATCGCTATCATGAAGTGCAAAGCACACACGAAAGTTACAGACATTATTTCCCAAGGTAATGATCTAGCAGATCGAACAGCCAAGCTCACAGCACAGACACCAGACATACCAGTTAACAAGACACTGACATCCACTCTAGAACAGACTACTTGTATGACAGTTAAGGACCCTACACAAGATGTCATAGATATCCAGTTACATGCTACTCCTGAAGAAATCAAGAAATGGTCCGAACAAGGAGGGGTCCAGACAGATCAGGGATGGTTGACGAAGGGAAAAGCCACATGGTTTCTCCCCGACTCTATGGTTCAAGTCATTATCAATACCGCACATAGTCCAGCACACTTAGGAGAAAAAGCCATGTTAGACAGTATCCAGAACATTTGGTTTAACAAGCATTTACGAGCTGCAGCCAAGCAGAAAGTCCGTACTTGTATGATATGTTGTCAATTCAATCCAGGTAAAAGTGTCCCGGTGGAACAAGGTGGATTCCAGCCCCCTGACCACCCTTTTGAAGTCCTCCAGATGGATTATATTCAGATGGAGCGATGTCGAGGTTTCAAGTATGTCCTTGTAGTTGTATGCGCTTTGTCCAGGTGGACAGAAGCATATCCAGTCCCAGATTACACAGCCGCGACCACTGCCAAGCAGTTGGTTCGTGAATTTTTCCCCCGCTATGGACTCCCAAGGGTCGTGTATTCTGATAACGGCCAGCCATTCTCATCTGAACTAATGAAGCACGTTTCCCTTTTGTTAGGGTACCAGTGGAAGTTCCATTGTGTACGCCATCCAGAAGCAGCCGGTCTCGTAGAGAGACATAACCAGACCCTAAAAACCCACATTGCCAAGGTCTGTAAAGAGAAGGGTGTAGACTGGTTAGTTGCCTTGCCAGTTGCTTTGTTCTATATGCGCATGGTCGCACATTCCAGATCAGGTCTGTCCCCTTATGAGGTCGTATTCGGCCGCCCCCCGAACATGTGGGGTACACCTAGACCCCGAAGTATTACCGATGTTTCCAGTAATATGCTGACAGATTACCTAGCTTCCTTGATGTCTGCCCTACACTCTTGTCGTTCACAGGTTGCCGCTGCATTTCCTGACAATACTGAAGTCAAGCCACACGAGGTCCTTCCTGGCACCCTGGTCCTAATCAGGAATTTCGATCGTTCAAGTCCGCTGGAGCCTCGCTGGAAGGAGCCGAAGTTAGTCCTTCTGACCACCCGCACGGCCGTGAAGTTGGAAGGCAGAAAAGGCTGGGTGCATCTGTCTCATGTCAAGAAATTTCACGGACTAAGAACTAAAACGTTTATTGACACTTCTACAGACACTTCCGAGTCTAAACATTGCCCTATTCTCAAGGACTGTCCCGCTATTGACTTTGACTTAAAGCCTCCCCTGTTAGAGAAAACTCCGCAGCAGGAGTATAAACAGAAGCTCCGGTCTAGTAAAATAAGTCAGCCAGTTTAATTGTCTAAGTCCCCCTCGGGTGAAACGGTTAGACAGGTATCTGACATGTATGAGATAGACCCCCATAGTGAGAGAGTTAGTCAAAACTCAATCCGATGTATCGTTTTTCTAAGTTTTATATTGTTTTTGAGTTTGATGGTTACCTGCATAAGTTATGCATTTCATTTATGTTTCCCAATTTCTCATGTAAATATGTTTTCTAATGCTACAGTAGAGCACACGTTCAGTGATCTGCCTCCTCACGAACCATCCTATCGTCTTGCTATGCGCAACAATTCATTTATCCGTATGTTACATTATTCACACCAGACCAGCAATGCCACTAATTGTTGGGTGTGTGGTCGACTCCCCCCTTTCCAGACACCGAAGCGAGTTCTGCCACTCTTTCCTTATCCGTTTTCACATAATGGTTCGTGTGGAGCATGGTCCATGTTAACGTCAACTTCAACAGATATGTCCCTTCTGAATAGTACGTGTTTTCCAGACAAGCAAGGTCTTCCCCACAGAACAGGGTTAGATCTAGAAAATGAAGTTTATAATTTGGGTAATTATTCTTCGAATTTTATGGTCCTGAATGTTCAGTCTGATACTACTCCAGACTTACCTGCTATTGCAGTACTACCAGTCAAAGGCGAATTATGTGTCAGAAATAATGGTTCCGTACATGTAGGACATAGTGATTGTACTACTATTGTCAAGTATAGTGACAGTGGGAAATCTATTTTCAAAGCTTCACGTCATTCATATTTTGTTTGTGGTCAGACCGCATATGTTCGTCTGCCCCTCGATTGGGAGGGAACCTGTTACATTGCCTTCCTACTGCCACCAGTTTTCCTAGCCCCATCCGATTATCATAGAAACACACATCTAGTACACATTAGACATAGAAGGGAGATCGAGTCCCCGATTGTCGATCAAACTGAAACTGCTCTAGAACAGTATACAGATTTCAATAAAGGTTTCTTCTTCTTTATAGGACCTATCCAGAATAGTAAATTAATACGTAGATTAACCAGAACCCTTGAAGCAGTAGTGAATGAGACTGCCTCTGCTCTAGGTAACTTAACCGAAGAGCAATCTGCTATGAGATTTGTCGTGCTCCAAAATCGTCTCGTTCTTGACGTCATACTGGCCGATAGAGGAGGAGCATGTAGAGTCATTGGATCTAGTTGCTGCATTTTCATTCCTAATAACGCGCCGTCTGTTTATTCAGCTATAACCAGACTTCATAAAATTGCCCATCAGTTACACCAGAATCCAGGCACCTGGACATGGTCCGGTTGGTTTTGGAGTATAATTTCTGCCTGGGGATGGAAAGTATTGTCATTTCTAGGTATTGCAGTAGCGATCATATTCAGTTGCTGCCTCTGTATACAATGTGGCCCTGCGATTTGCGGCATTTGTGCTACCTCTTGTATTCCTAGTCCCAAGTCCCGTCCTAGATCCCGTTCCAAGACAATTCGAGACGAGCAAATGATACTGTATGAAATGATAGATGGTATCATGAATATTGATGTTTCCTGATGGAAACGTAGTGACAAGGAGGGAATGTGGAAAAGTAAATTTTGCCATGTTCTGTGTCCCTACATGTCCCCCATCTTATGTTATATGTGCATGATTAATATGCATATGTATTCCCCGTGATCGATTAAAGACGCAATTACAGTTGTGTCCAACTCTAGTATGCCAGTTTCCAGTTCTCGTGAAAGCTACGAGTATTAGGCCTATGTAAAGATACGTTGCCACGTTTCACAGTGTGCACGTTAATTCAGTAAAAGTCCCGTTTCTAGGCCTCAAAAGGGCCCGGACTCAGATTCAGCTCCTGTCTCCTGAACCCTCTCCGAGGAGCGATACAGCCCCCACCTGTATCCCTGACCCTTCACTTACTTCATGCCTCACCGTGCCCGGCTCGGCCTGGCTCTGCCTGCCAGTCTGCCAAGAGTATGTTATGATTCTAGTTATCAGTCCAGCTCTCCTTCTCTGCATTCCTAAGCTACTGAATCGCATCAATAGTTTCCGTCATGGTCTAGCCTTTACGTCTCCATGTAAGAGAAATACTGTATTAATGGTCATTTAATATTCCTCAACACGCACTACATGTAGAATTATGCATGCACCAGTCTTAGAGTCTGTTAGCCTTTACCCTGATAACTTTTGGATTCTATTAACATGTTCTCTAAACATCAGATACTAGATAGTGTTTAGGTACATGTCGCTCTGACTCTCCAGACTTTAGTCTCTCCTTCTAGCGTAGAAGTCATAGCCCCCAGCTTCTCCCTAGTAACACGTCATTGTCAGTTTGCGCGCACCACTAGGTTAGAGGTCTCGGCTCCTTAGGTAGCCCCCTCCATGTTTCCGCCCCATTTATGACATATTCTGTTACGTTTACATCACATGTCTATGTACACGCCTCTTGTTACACCTACTTTATGCCTTATCTTTCGCGACTGTTACAAACCCCGCCCACTGCTACGCCTACTGTATTGAATGCTATGTATTTTGTTTAACTATATATACTTGTGCACTGTTATTAAAAGTTAGCGCGCTCAACCCAGATCCTGCCCCGGCAGCTGCCGGGCCCTGTCATCCTATTCCCGTGCAGGTTGTCCTGTTCCTGTCCTTTATGCTGTATTAAACCTGCAAACTCCAGCTACCTCGAATCTTGACTCTTATTTATTGAGCTATCTGTTATTGTATATCTAGTCAAAAATAGAGGTATTATTTATTTATTTACCACAATTGTTATTTCAATGGAAGGAGCAGGAGCATTCCCAGCATCTGAAAAAGGTGTCTTGACAACCCTCCAAAAGGCCGCCCTAACCTTAGATATTGCGGCCTCATGCAGCGCCATCCATGCCTCATCTCTCCGCATCACTTTTCGTAACTTTTGTGCATTTTTATAGGCTTGTCTTGCCTGCCTTATATCATGCAGATTTCTAGGGGTTTTGTGTTTCTCGTGTTTTAACTTGGCATAAGCCTGCGTGAACTTTGTATCAAACCACCCTTTTGTGTTCCTATTTTGTTTTCCTTTCCGTACATATAGGGCCTCCTGTATAACTGCTGTGATATGCTGGAAAGAGGTCAGGACTACGTCATGTATGGCGTTCTCTGCCAAAGGAGCCGCAAAAGTGGACTTAGTCTTACTTAACTCTATTACAATATCTACTTGATTCCAGATTGTAATCTATTGTTGTGCAGCAACCTCTTCCATTAAAAGTGCTTTTAAAAGGGGAAGGTGAGGAATATATCTCATTTGCAAAGCCAAGGTTGTGGCCAAACATTACTTCATTTAAGGATTCCCCGTATTGTGTGAATGCGGGAAGTGCGTATCACAATTCCCCTCTTCTGTTGTAAGGCCACATGCTTCCCTTCCATTTTTTGGACACAGAGCTATATGAAAATCGCCCCTCCAAATAATGACCACATCCCTTCCTTTCATTTTCATTTTTGGTTGACTTCAAATCATTTTCTAATTTCTCAATATATCAACTACCTCCACTCTCTCACTCATTACAAACCCCATACCTCTACTATGATCCCCAAAATAACCCTTAATAGACTCTTCCCTCCTCATACCCTCCTTGCATCATCACATACCTTTTTCACTATTCAGATCTCCCAAACAAGCCTTTCTAAACCCTTCCCTCTGACACTTCCTTCTCCACCTCCCATTTAGTCATCCCAAACCATCTCCTACAGCAATCCACTACAATGAAAAGCTTTCTCGTCCCTTCCCTCTACAATGCCACAACTAATCATTTCCATTCCAAATAACAGACTAACATGTCTACGGCTTGAATTAATGTCATATTTCCCTATACTAATTCCCCACTAATCCAGTCTGGATTCCGAAGTAGTGTGCTACCCACCAAAAAAGCACTTCAACACCTCATCAGGGGTAGCAAGCACTAGATAAATACAAACCCTTCTCTCTTTTATCGCTCCACTATCCTTTTTCAATCCAAATAACAGGCTAACAAGTCCACCGCTTACATCAAATTGACTTCATGTTTCTCTATACTTTTTTGGGTTCTGGAGTGCCGGCTTACTCACCAAAAAGTGCTTCAATACCTCAAGAGGGGTAGCAAGGGCTAAATAAATACAAACCCTTTCCTCTTCTATCCATCCACTATCGTTTTCAATCCAAATCATAGACTAACATTGCCACAGCTGAAATTAATTTCATATTTTCCTAGACTAGCTCACTACTAATCTCATTTTTTTGGGGTTCCGGAGTAGCATGCTACTCGCCAAAAGGCACTTTGACACCCCATCAGGGGTAGAAAGCGCTAAATAAATGCAAACCCTTCCTTCTTCTATCCCTCCACTATCCTTTTCAATCCAAATAACAGACTAATTATCCAATGCTCAAATTAATTTCATATTTCACTATACTAGTTCACCACTACATATTTTTTGGGTTCTGGAAGAGCGTGCTACTGGCCGAAAAAGCACTTCAACATTTCAGGAGTAGTAAGCACTATCTAAATGCAATTACAATTACTCTGTTCCCTTGGATCCCAGGCTTTTTGAGCACAACTCCCTTTCTACCTCTCAGTTATTTTTTTGAATTTTTCCTGATATTAAAGGTGCAACTATTTTCCTTACTCACACAGAGTTCTTCCTATCGTTATTCTGCTTACTGTGTGATCCTGTATTTCCACGCTGTTTTGACCTTTGTTTCCTTGTGGCCTTCCTTGCAAAAGCTGGTACCAGATGCCATTTTTGACTTCTTGAATGCAAGCGCTCAGTACCCAAGATAATCGTTTTAGACGATTATTCATGAACTTTATTCATTTATAGCTCCTCTTGTCTGCTGCCATTGCTGTATTTATTGTTAAGGGTTGCCCCGCAACTCATACAGTAACTAATATCACCATATGCACCTATTCACTTCCTGAAGAAAGAGAGGATCTTGCTGTTGTTTACATTTTAATATGTTGCTTCCTGCCCCCAACATTCTCGTGAATTACACTCTGGATTAGAGCTCCTTATGCCAAAGATAACATCAAATACAATGGAGTGGGTTGAATTTTCTTTAAACTTAGTCATACTCTGGGGATTTTGTTACGGGACCAAGGTCACACTCAACTTGTTCAAAATATTCTTAGAGGTAAAGCGCTTATTAAAGACAAAAATATCTCAACCTTTTCTAGTATCTATAATGAATGGGTTCCTACTGCCATAGAATTGATTTCACCTTTGATGTCCCTTGGTTTACTCGGGAGCCCACTGCTATTAAGCACTCTTGTACGTTTTTTGAAAGCCAATGGTGAGTGAGGTTGGCTCTTAAGGAAAAAATATTGATTTTATTAAAGAAGATGAAAAGGTTATATGCCAAGCGTGTAGAATATGCTAAGCCTCATCAATCTTCTCTGATGCCAAAATAACTAAGGAGGTCTTTGATATCTTCACACGTTTCTTTTCACCTCAAAGTTCCAAAATGCTGTTAAATACTTCTAAGATATTCAGATGTTGCCATAGGACAGTCTATTGTCAAGTCCCCACGAATCTGTTCTTGAAATTAGTTCCACACTTGCCCCTGTGGACTCTTTGCTTTTCATTTTCAATGCTCCATTATATTACCAAGATTCACAAGTTTCGCATGGGAGGCAGGCTGTTAGATCTAGCATCTTTGTTGTGATTTCCCTCTTAATTACTTGCCTTCAGACCACCTATTTTTGCTCACTTCATTTTCGCTGGCCTCAAGAGTCTGCACACTCTACCTCTGCTAGCCAGTGCTAAAGTGATTGTGCTCGCTCCTTAAAACATGTTAGATTGGCGTATACCAAGAGACACTGAAATAATCCAGTGGGAGAGTGTCAAATTATGCAGCCGGGTTGAGTAAATTATCCGGCAAGAAAAGCGAAATTATGAGGCATAACAACAGTATTTGTAGTAGTGTTTCTTCATTATTTCATCATGCTTAAGCTTAGTAACACTATCTGGGTATTGGTTGCAACTCATTGGCACCCATTTAGCACCCACATATATCAATAAGCAAAAACAAAGGTGACAAGTCCAGCTTTTCTAAAGGGCCTTACACAGTGCTGCAACAATTGTTGATGATTCTTTAGTAACTTTTGAGCTGTTTGAGCTAGAAACAATTGTTTTTGTTAAACTCTGCAGATTATGCAGCAGATGATGGAGTATGTGACAATTGCAGCAAATGTATAATCATGCAAAAAATGCTACAGCCATACAATTGCATAATTTCAGTGGCCCTGCTTACACCCTATTGTCATATTTAATTTACTTTTAAGTCCCTAGTAAATTGACAGTACCTGTGCCCAGGGCATGTAAATTAAATGCTACTAGTGGGGCTGCAGCACGGATTGGGCCTCCCACTTAAGTAGTACTTTAAACATGTCTGCCATTGCAGCTTTTGTGTGTGCAGTTTTAAACTGGCATTTCAACCTGGCAAAGAAAACCTTTTGCCAGGCCCAAACCTTCCTTTTTAGGTCGAGCCTAAGCAGCGCACATACGCTGTCTCTCGAGACAAACTGTATTCACTGTATGGGTCCAAAGCCCACCTTTTGTACTTTTAGAGCTCCAACAACTCCAAGAAACTTTTCAATGTAGTGAAGGAATCCAACACCCCTTCAGCAACAGAAACCAACATCACACCCATGCAACACCTCTACGAAGCCCTGGCGGACTTTTTCCATAACAAAATTAACACCATCTACCAACACTTTGTACCCCAACCTCCTGCCACAGATAGCATCAACTTCCTCATGCCGACCAACGCCTTTCTACACCAGCTCACCTCACGGAACCCCCTTACCAAAAAGGAAACTGCTACCATCATGAGATCCATCCACTCTGGAGCCCCCGCAGAACCCTGCTCCCACCACGCTTTCAACCTTGGCAACCAAATTATCAGCAAAGAACTCACCAAAGTTCTCAACTCCTCAATCATCACAGCCCACTTCTCCCACAATTGGAAACAAGCCGAAGTAAAGTCTTTATTGAAGGAGTCATCCCCAGTCCAAGGAGAACTGAAGAACTATGTCCCCAATTATTTGATCCCCTTCCCAGCCAAGGTAGTTGAAAAAGCAATCAACATTCAGTTCACCAGACATCTGGAGAACCTCGCCCTCCTGGACCCCTCCCAGTCCAGCTTCAGAGTAAACCACAGAACAGAGACAGCTCTAGTCGCAGCCACAGATGACATCTGAATGCTTCTAGACCAGGGAGAAACAGTGGCCCTCATACTCCTAGACCTCTCAGCAGCTTTCAACATCGTATCTCACCACACACTGATCAACAGGCTCCATCAGATCAGAGTCCAAGGAGCAGCCGTCAAGTGGATAGCATCATACCTCACAGAGAGACTGCAGAACATCATCCTCTCTTCCTACTCCTTGCTCCCTAAGAACATTACCTGCGGGGTACCTCAAGGCTTATCCCTCAGCACAACCCTCTTCAACACTCACATGGCCCCCCTGGCCAACATCGCCAACAGCCGTGCACTCAACATCATGTCCTACCCCGAAGACACATAACTGATCCTCTCCGTGTGTCACAATCCATGAAGCATCAAAGACAAGTTCCAAAGATGGATGAAAGATGTTACCGACTGGATGAACAACAACTGTCTCAAACTCAACACCGACAAGACAGAAGCACTCATCTTTGGGAAAGGCAAGGACACACACTGGAACAACGAATGGTGGCCCTCAGAGCTGGGCCCAATGCAATAACCACCAAACACGCCCACACCATCAATATTATCCTCGAAAGCCAGCTATTCATGAAGAAGCAAGTCAGCGCTGTCTACACTGCCTGCTTCCTTTGCTCTGCATGCTCATGAAGGTGTGCAGGTGGCTCCAGACCAACACCAGGTGAACTGTCACACAGGCTCTCCACACCAGCAGACTTGACTATGGCAAATCCCTCTAATTAAGGAATAAATGCCCTACTCATGAAGAAGCTCCAGACAGTCCAGAACACAGCACTCAGGCTCATCCTCGAACCTCCCCAGATGGACGCACATAACCCTTCACCTCAGGAAACTCCATTGGCTGTCAGTCACTAAGTACAAGCTTCTCACCCGTGGATACTAGGCATTACAGAATGAAGAACCTGCATACCTCAACCAATGTGTGACCTTTCACCAGGCCACAAGGAAACCCAGATCCTGGAACGATCTCCCCATGCCCCTTAGAGCCTCATCATCACTCCAGCAATTCAGGAAGGACCTCAAGACATGGGTGTTTGACCGACAGGAGAACAGGCAGTTTTATCAGACAGCACCTCTAGACGCTCATGGATGAAGTAGCCGTGCTCTAAAAATCCTAATTGAATGATTTATTGGTAACTAGCTGTACCCGGCCACGCGTTGCTGTGGCTGATTCTGGTTAAATGGATGTTAGAAATGGGGTTTCTGGTTGGCTAAGGCTTGCGCCAAAGCCAGGCTGAAACCACCACTCTAGTCAGGGCAAGAAAGTCACCCGCCAAGATAACCCCTGCTCACCCCCTTGGTAGCTTGGCACGAGCAGTCAGGCTTATCCCGGAAGCAATGTGTAAAGCATTTGCGCACGCACCCACCAGCAACAACATCCCAGGCCCCCCACAAAAGGAACTCCACACAAGGTTATATATAAAAAAAGCCTTTGTATTATACCAAACACATTAGATAATAAACACACAATTTACACTGTGCCACTGGCACGGGCGGAATTTGCAGGGGATTATACACAGGACAGGGCCACATGGACCACCATCAGGAATAAGCAGTTGGTAGAAATAGCACTTCGTAGAAATAGCACTTTGTAGGAATAGCACTTATAACATAGAATAATTGTAGCACCAAATAGCAAATGTGGCACACAACCAGTAACCACTGGTAAAAGGTAAGTACACCCTACGCAATCCTAAAACCTTAGGCATATATCACGCAGGGAACCATGAACTCACTAGTATAACACTATACTAGGAAAAACAACCTCCTAAGCATAAAAATACATTTAGAGCTATAGGCAAAAAGCACTGTATATTATGCATAAATCACATCAAGGTCCAGGTTGCGCAACTGCGCCAAAACCTAAACGTAGCAGCTACCTACTACTTGCTGGGCAGCTGAGGACAAGAACAGGGCCTAAATGCTGTAGCTGGCACAAAGTGCTGCGCAGCTGTGGAAGGCCAAAGGAGGGATGAAGGAATACGAGTCACTCCTGAGTCCAGAGATATGTCCCTAGGAAGGAAAACCTAAACGGTGCAGCTGCCCACTACTTGCTGGGCAGCTGGGATCTGTAAACAGTGGCATGGGCCCTTACTGGTCCTTAGGAGCAAAACTGCGCCACGTGGGAGCCTTCTAGGCTCTAGAAATACAGACTGCGCCCATGGGAGCCCACAAGGCTCTTAAACAACTGTGCCCCCAAAAGGTTGGAGCCCTCTAGGCTCTAGAAATGACTGTGCCTCTCGAGGAGCCCTTCTAGGCTCTCAAAATAAGTGGGCCCTCCGGGGCAAGAACAGGGCCCCTCTAATTGTTGGAGCGACCCACTGACACACGTGGCCGCTCTGACGTAGTGCCTGGCACCGGTGCCTCCAAAGTCCATCTGCTCCCACGGGGAGCGGTAACAGAAATGCCCCCGGCCCAGCCCTGACTCACCGGGCTGCTGGGGAAAGCACCTCTTCCTTGGGCGGCGGTAGCGCTAGGTGGGCTCTCTCTCCTCATGGGAGCCCCGCCTTCTCAATGCGCCCGCTTCGCCCGGTCTTCCCCCGGTCTTACATCTCGGGACCGAGACTTAGTGTGTGGAGCCTTCGTGGCTCCGGGGCAGCAGTCCCCTCTTACGGCCGGGCGCTGGCCAATCCCAGCGCAGCGGCGGGCGGGACTTCCTTCGGAAACCAGAAGTCCCGCCCATCGTCAGGCACTACGGTGCCTGAGTGCCTGTTTGCGGCGCGAGGGCCGCGGCGGTGACTTCTCGGAGGCAATAACGAGGGGTGGGCACACTCGAAATGCAAAATAAAAGTAGAAACGGGGTGGGCACCCGTTAAGGCACATTTAAAGAGGGGTGGCACCCTAAAAAATTATATATGTAGGGTGGGCACCGCAAGGGTCACAAAAGGGCAGGAGCGCTTCCCCCCCCCAGGGAACACGACAACGCTCTGCCCATAAACACAAAATAAAGCGCCTACCAGGCGCTGGGACATAACAACTACCAGAGCCCCCCAAAGAAGGATCCCCCTAAAGAACAAAAGGGGTCCCAGAGGTCCTGGGCATCAGAGGGGGCAATGCAGGGCCCAGGGGCCAGCACACAGGGCACTCCAGCAAGGAGACAGCCCCCATGGCGGTCCTTCCTGGGCCCCACAAGCAGCAAGCCCCCTCCTGTAAGGATCCAGGCATCCAGGGTTTGGGCAGGGCCCAGGGAGGCAAGCCTTCCCCTGGGCCCCAGCAGCAGCACGCCCCTGGTAGATTCAAGATGAGCACAAGAACATTTTACAGGAGGTCACAGCCTCTTTTTATACAAACAAATCCTTTGTCTGAGCCTGCAGGGTTAAGGGAAAACCAGATGCAGCTGGTTTTGGAGCACTCTGTTGTGCTCAGACCCTCTCCCCATTCAGAGGATAGGCTAGGGTCATCAGTCGCACCATAGGGGGCAGAGCCAGCATTGTGGAGGGAAAGCCCAGCCCTATTCAGGTCCCAGGTGCAGCTCCTCCCTGTCATCAACATGCATATCTCCCCATTCACCACCGGGGCAGACCCATCCTGACTCCTGGAGCCAGGCACACCGGCCAGCTCCAGCCAATCACAAGCCAGACAGCCAATTCACATTTATTACACAGACATGCCAACTTCTAGAAATGGTACTTCCACACCAGACACATTAAATCCACTTACATAATCGTGCAGCATTTAAACTCACGAGTTCAAACATACCAAACTCGAACCTGCACTCCTCACACATCAGGAACTACCATGGACACACATATCCCCGATGCATTCCTATGAGAGGGCATGCCAATCTCACCCACGCACTCAGAGAGCGCACGCACTTTACACTGGGACACAGTGTTAAAGTGCGAAAAGACCAGAAATCCCTATAATTATCTCAGAGTTCAATGCAAAAAGTTCAGGGGTGAACCTGTCAGAAGGTCCAAGTCCAACAATGGAAGAGAAAGAAAAGAGTAAGCACACGTTTCAAATATGTTTAATTTCAAAATGCTTGTGGGTATACAATATGTTTTTGTGACTATTGTGTCTATGCGCCCCTTGTAGTTGTTGCGCGTCAAGCAAATCAATAGCGTCTGTTCGGCCTTTTGATTAAAAACACGTGAGTATTGTACATGCGCTTTTTGGAATCCAACGTTGTGCATCTATAAACACGTGCTAATGTTGCAAAGTGAACCAACTCCTCCCCCTCCCTCCACCCACTTCCCGGTCTGCCATCCTGACACCAACTGTCCATCCTAGTATATGGAGACTATTATCTCTATGCGTCCTTTCTTAATGTTGCAAAGTGAACCAATTCCTCCTCCCTCCCTCCACGCACTTCGGTCTACCATCCTGACACCAACTGTCCATCCCAATATATGTAGACTACTGTCTCTATGCGTCCTTTCTTAGTACAAAGTGAACCAACAGACTATTGTTTCTTGGCGTCCCTTGTAGTTGTCGCGCGGCAAACAAATTGTTAGGGTCTGTTTGCCATTTCCATTAAAAATACGCGCATATTGGACACGCGCGTATTCGAATCCAAAGTTGTGTATATATAAACATGCGCTTGATCGAATCCAACGTTGTGTCAAAATTTCAAAGCAATCTGTAAAGAACTTTTGGAGATTTTTAGATTTTGAACAAGCGAACATTTACATTTTTATGTGTCTTTTTCGGGGTTTCGATTAAAAACACGCGCGTATTCGACACGCGCATTTTGAATCCAACGTTGTGTATATTAAAACACGCGCCTATTCGAATCCAACGTTGTGTGAAAAATTCAAAGCAATCGGTGAAGTACTTTTGTGCAGCAACCAAATCGATAGGGTTTGTTAGCCCTTTCCATTAAAAACACGCGTGTATTGGACACACGGGTATTCGAAACCAACGTTGTGTATATATAAACACGCTTTTAATTGAATCCAACGTTATGTCAAAATTTCAAAGCAATCCGTGAGGAACTTTTGGAGATTTTTAGATTTTGAACAAACGAACATTGACTTATTTATGTGTCTTTTCGGGCTTTCAATTAAAAACACGCACCTATTCGACACGCGCATATTGGAATCCAACGTTGTGTATATTAAAAAACGCGCCTATTCGAATCCAACGTTGTGTGAATATTTCAAAGCAATTTTGAACAAACGAACATTTACATTTTTATTTATATAGATTTGGATTGTCCTTCACAAAAGTTGGCTTTCAACTGGGTAATCCTTCTTCTATACTTGTTTGTTAATGTCCAGGGAGCAGTGCCATACTACTGCTATTGCTACACTTTGGAGCTTATTGCTCTGTGCCTTGGACTATTTTTTTTAATTTCCTGCTGGGACATAGGTTCACACTGGCATGTCTGAGGAGCTAGCACAGTGCTTCATCTCAGCACCACATCGCTTTGCCAAATTGAGCCTCAGTGCACCACAAAAATACAGTACCATATTAAAATGCCCAGTATTCTCCCAGGCAAATCACAAAGAAAACTATAAGTCAGTGGCAGAACACAAGACCACCAAGTTGTATTTCCTCATGTTTGCTTTATTTCACCATACTATTCGACAAGGTGACAACTGCCAGTGCCAACTACTTACACAGATTGGCCGTGCATTTAGCTTAATGTCCGTGTTCAATGCTGTGATCTTTTAATAGACGTAATTATTCTGTAATGTCTGTACATCTGGGTCACACAAAAAACAGTGGATCGTCCAATCACCAAATAATAGGCTGTGTATTTTTTCTGTGACTTCTCGTTTTGTAGGCTGCCCCTGTTTTTATTCTTTTTCTGTGGATAGTTGAGCATCTTTCCTTATTGGACCTAATGCTAGCTCTGCCTTGCAAGTGAGGGTAGTGTTGCTGGTAGAATTTTGGTGTCAATATCATTACTGGGGCGCTATGACAACTTTCTGAGACTCTGCAGCCAAAAGGATTCCCAAGAGTGCAAGAGAGCCAGCTGGTTCAGGCAGATCTCACATGTAAACATTAGGAGACACTCAAGCACGCAATAGTGTTGGTGCAGCTTTGGAGCAAGTGCATAATCGGAGCTACAGACTTGGAACCGGGTTTGAGTCCAGCTTCGGCTCAGCATCCTGTGATTCTGGGCAAATCAATGAATCTCCCTGCATCTAAAAATTGAACCTGACCTGGTGTAATGTAACTGCTGCTCAGATAGAGCACCCAATACCTTCGGGTGGAGCTTGCTGTATATAAAATTGCCACAAAGTAAAAGAGATTGGTCCAATTCATCCAAAGGGATAGGACGCTAATAGTTAACACTAAAAATAATGATCCCTTTGGGTTTTGTTTTTTATGCACACACCACACGCATGCTACCTCCAATCATAACTCACTTAACCAGCACCAATTAGAAACCCAGAACATAATATAAGAAAATCTTAAATCTTTACTTTTTTCACTGTATTTAAAAAAAACTCTGATATTCTAAAAAAGCTTTTCTCTTAGGAGATATTTTCTCACAGCACAATATAAAAAACACTCTAAAAGCATAGAATTTCACAAATGAGGGAGAGCTCAGCAATATATTTTTTAAACATCAAAGCAACAACCTTGTACACATTTGAAGTACTTAAAAGACAAAGCAATGTAAAAACTCTTGCATCACATTCTATGTATACAAGGAGATTCTTTTCTTTTCTCCCCACCATATGTTATTTCCAATTTTCTAGTTGAACCATCTATGTTCAGACCAGGTGTTGTTATTAATATTTTCTTAGACACAGACGTGACGCGTTTCAGTGGTATCTGATAATTCCCCACCTTCTTCAGGCTAACACACAGTTTTTACAAATCTCCCCAAGATTGATCTAAAAAGTAACAATATAGAAAAGACAAATTGATTTATCAAACTAAACTTTTCATCCGAAAATATTCATAGCATAACATGACGTCCAATAACATAGACTGTTTACACAGCATTTCATAAATAAAATTTAATAAAAATGTACTTTATATCTAAAAAAGACCATGGGTTTCCACATTACATTCTTTTATTTCTTTGAAATCTATTTGTTTGTGGCTGTGGGAATAAAGCTAAAACCCTTGCCTAGAACTTCAATCTCATCTTGACTTAGGGATCTACTGGATAGATTAATTATTGGTATATTGTCTACCGCCAGTATCTCTGACGTCTGGTTTGCATAAATTCCTGCGGGGGTTGGTTCCGAACTTGTTGACCCCCTATTTGGCTTCCATTGTACCTGCCTCTTCTGTTCCTTTGTTCTAAAAAAAACCCTGTTGTTCTACGGGTCCTCTTGTATTCTCTTCTCTATGTGTAAACTCATCCTCACTGCTTGAACCGGATGTTTCTGAGAAAGTTATTTGTTTCCTACCCCCCGTGTATACCTAGGCCTTCTATAAGAGTTTTTATCCCAACCTTGTTAATTTTTCTGTTTATTGTAATTCTCCTTGAGGAAGGGATATGCGAGTTCTTGGCTAAATCTATTGACATCCTTTTTGAGTTCATTTGTTTTTTTATTTATCGAATAATATCTATAGCCATCTACATCTTTGTTAATCTCTTCTAACTTGGCCTTTGCATCCTCCAAGGCTGTTTTCTCACTGAGTTCTCGTTTTACTTTTTCTATTGCCTCCCTTTCTATTACAATTATTTCCTGGGTGGTTTCTATAATCAGAAGCATCCAGTCACGGCTGCAACGGTTAGAGATTTGGGTCCATACTTCAAGAAATTTTTTATTTTGAATAAAAAGGCCCGGTTCGTTTCGTACCTGTAAGCCAATTGGTATAACTCCAGACTTAACATAGTTAATAAGGGACTCAGTATGAGCTTCCGAATTACCAGTTTTTTCTTCAAATTAAGCAGGGTCCCCCATCGTGCATTGGTTTAACTCTCCAGCAGACGGAAACCAAGAATAGATAGGCCTAAGGTATAATTGTTCTAATATTCTTACCCTACCGCTGTGATATTTGAAAGCCTTTATTAGAGACCAACACGATGTATATTATACTTTTTATAAAATGAGGTGGGGCTGCCCAGCTATCATTGAGACATTCAATCTAGAAGTTAACAATATCTAGCACTCAAGCCCTGTATAATATATCTTATTAGACTTTCTCTCGTGTTCTGACACTCCTTCATATGTCATTTCAGGGAGGTCGATCTGGGCCCTTATGTCAAGTGTCAGAGTGTGGATGATCTTTACATAGACATTCGGTTTTATATAAAGGGAGAGATTGAATCCTCCTTCAACTCACCTATGAAAGGGTGGGTATTTGCTATTATTTTACAGTTTATGTATGGACAATGTACGTAAGTGGAGGCAGATTGCGAGCAAGTGTGGAGTATCAAGGAGTATGGACAGCACCGTTTTTAGAACAAAGAATGTAATGCGGAAACCCATGCCCTTTTTTAGATATAAAGAAAATTTCAATTTAATTGTATTTATGAAATGCTGTGTAAACAGTCTGTGTTATTGGACATCATGTTATGCTATGAATATTTGTGGATGAAAAGATTAGTTTGAAATATCAATTTGTCTTTTCTATATTGTTACTAGAAAATTTGAAATAACATCTGGTGGGGAGAAAAGAAAAGAATGCTCTTGTATACATTAAATGTGATGCAAGAGTTATTACACTGCTTTGTCTTTTAAGTACTTCCAATGTGTACCAGGTTGTTGCTTTGCTGTTTAGAAAATATATTGCTAAGCTCTCCCTCATTTGTGAAATTCTATGCTTTTAGAGTGTTTTTTATATTGTGCCTTGAGAAAATATCTCTTAAGAGAAAAGCCTTTTTAGAATATCAGAGTTTTTTAAAATACAGTGACAAAATAAAGATTTATGATTTTTTTATATTATGTTCTGGGTTTCTAATTGGTGCTGGCTAAGTGAGTTATGATTGGAGGCAGCATGCGTGTGGTGTGTGCATAAAAAACAGAACCCAAAGGGATCATTGTTTTTAGTATATAAAATTGCAACAACAAAAAAGGGGTGAAGAGGGCTCCAGTCTTTCACACAGTGTGCAACCTTCCTGTACTTTTGCATGTACACAATGAATGGCCAGTGCTGCTTGGAACGTGGTATTTTATTATTGTATTTAAATACTAGACTTATATGGCATTGAAGCATTTTAAAATGTGTTACTTGAGTAGACTGCTTGAGAGTTGCAAATGGTGTTTCATGTACAGGGCATTGTGTAAGGCTGAATGATGATCGTGCAGATGAATGCCCAGTCTCAAATATCACTTACTATGGATACACAATATGCTTCTTGAGAAATTACTGAAAAAAATGATGCAGCATGATGTACCATGACAGAAATGAGGCAGAAAATTCACCTATCCTTTAACCCAGCACAGTGTCATATGCCTCAGTTTCTTAAGATGGATTTCTACAGTAGCTGCAGAAGTATCTAATTTTAGGAACAAATCAAGTGTTCTGCATACTGTTGTAGGACAATTTGTTTTAGACATCAGAGGTTTACAGTGAGTTATTCTTTTAATGTGTACCCAAGTATTTATTTATCAAGACTAAGTAGTGATTTTCTTAATTTAAAACAATGCATTATCACAAGTAGAACACCAGCCCTCCCCCCCCACCCACCTCAGCAACTGTCTGGTTTCAAGTAAATGTTTTCCCCTGTGGTGTTCAGTGAATCAATTGATAAAGATTAAGGAAGGTGTTCCAATAATAAAATTACAAAAATCGCAAGCATCAGTCAATCAAACACAAGTTCAGACTACCAGCTGTATAAAAATATCACTTTAAATTAGTACTTCTCAATGCAGAGCTATAATGTGCCTATCAGTGCCAAAGGTTCCACGTTAAAGAAGAGAGGATGTTGTAGCACCCAAGATACTGTGCTGCATGGCTTAATACTTATATGGTCCCATAGGAGACCTATTGGCTATACCAATGCTTGTTAATACATAGGAGTCACCCAAGGGAAGGCCCTGGACAGCCCAGAGGGCAGGATGCAATGTATTTAAAAAGTAGGACACGTATATTTAAGTTTTACATGTCCTGGTAGTAAAATAGTCTTTAACTAATTTTTCACTAGGTATCCAACAACCCTGCACCTGTCCCTGTGAGTCTACCCTACCAAGTGGTGCCACCCCAGTCCTTGACCCTTGGAAGTTGGCTCAAGGCCTCTTTGGATCCAGCATAACCAATGCATCTCCTTTGCTGCATGGCACAAACTCAAGCAGAACCAATGCATCTCCTCTGCTGCGAGACGCATCATTGATGCGGTTCTTTGCAACGCTCCGCAAAGCCGGATTTAAGGAACTCTGTTCAATGGGGCTAACTGAATCCCTATAATCTGCCTGTGCTCCATCATGGTCAGCCTGAACTGGTGACATTGTCCTGATCCAGTGCGGGAAGATATCCACAATTGGGTATTTGTGCCTTTTGGCGCTATTTTCATTAAAACTGCATATCTCCGATTCAACTGATTGGATTTTTGTTGTTCTTGTCTTGCTTTATTCATTAAAGAAAGTTCTATTTTTCTCATTTGGTGTGGGGTCCTATTTGAATGGTGTTTTCAATTTCTTACAGTTGAAGTGTTGCACAAATACTTTACTTATTGCCTCTAAGTTAAGCATGAATGGTCTGTGCCAAGCCATCAGGGGTTGAGAACCAGTTAATTTAGGGTTGGCTTGTGCCTCATCCTGACAAGGACTGTGACCCCAGTCAACCAACAACCCAAATTCTTACATTGGTGGCAGCAGTGGGGTTAGGACTTGTGTTTGTGCACTATTATACAGTGATTTTGTGTAAACTACCATCCCATATCTGAAATCCATTTTAATGTTAAATTCTCCTTCATAGGCCTTTTTGCTTTTTCTAATTTTTTTCCCTGACTGCTGTGTCTGAAACCACACCTGAACCAATGGAGTTATAGCTGGCCAACATGGAAACCTACACTATGGCCCAGCTAAAGGAGTACTGTAAGGAAAGGGAACTTCCAGCAAAGAGCACCACCAGGATGGTGGAGCTCCAAAAGGTGCTGAAGACTTTGGCAGAAGCTCACCAGTCATTGGTTGAAGCCACAGAAGACGATGTTTAGATGGAAGTCCCTGCAGAGTACCTTCCTATGGTGCCACCTGTAGTTATGGGGGATGACATGACACTGAAAGCGGAGCCACCTTCCAGGACAGGACGCAGTGTGTATTCCCGCAGCCTGACCCCAGAGGAGCTGCTTGGAAGGAGAGAGAGTTGAAGCTGCAGATGGCCAGTTACAAATGAAGGAAAATAAACTGGTCATGGGGGCAGAGGAAAAGAAACTGCCCCTGGAGGTAAAGGGGCAGAGGTCAAGACAGCCTTAGAGGAAAAGAAAATCTTGTTGGCTCGTAAACATGAGTCTAAAGGAGCTGGGCTGGACATCAAAGCCAAGCAGGTAGTGTCCAGCAGTGATGGTGGCAGCTTACTGTCAGTGCCCTCTGGAGACAAGAGGGTCCCTATTCCTAATTGTCTTGTGCCTGACTTTGTTAACAAGTGGTTTGAAACCAGGATCACCAAAGAGGATTGGGGGGCTGGCCTGTGGAAGCACATCCCTAGCGAGGGGAGGGAAGTGACACCCTACTGGCCTGGAGAAGGGGGACAGGATGAAGTATCCCTCCAAGAAGGAAGCCATTGTTAGTAAGGATGGCCTTACCCCAGAAAAGTATAGGCAGAAGTTTAGGGCAGACAAAAACTGTCCTTTCAGACCTGGGTAAATTGGGTGGATTCCTTTTGCAAGGGATTGGATGGCTGGGTAAAAGGCAGTGAAGTAAATGATTATCTGGGGCTGTCCAATTGGATTACAAATGAGCACAGGTTCAGTCTTTGTTTAGCAGATCTGCGCCAACACCTGATTGATAGTAAGCTCACTGACCACAGGAGGTTGCTTAGGAGGCAGACCTCTGGGCCAGTACTAGGTTCCACCAGAAGGTATCTGGGAGGAATCAGCACAAGGATGGACAGAGCTCTCACCAGAAGAAGGAGGGAGGAGACAAGAATAAAAATAAAGAGTTCACTAAAGGTCCCCAAAATTGTTCCTTAGTTAAGGACTCCCCACTCCCAACTGAGAAAAGGAAGCTGTTCCCTGAAAAGTACATCCTCAGGGAAGGCACCCCATGAGTACTATGAGTGCCAACAGGAAGGGCACTTCAAGGAGGATGATGCCAAGTGTCACAAGTGGGCACAGCCTGCAACTCATGGACAGTCACTGGGGCTTCTAATGTACCACTTGGGGAGGAGACTGTTTCAGTTAGTGGGGAGGCGTTGATGTTAACCCAGTGTCCCTGAGTGATGGACAGATTGTACAAATAATGCACATGCCTTGTAACACTAGGAAATACAGACAGTGTGTCATCATCAATGGGCAAAGGGTAGAGGCTGTGAGAGTCACTGGAGCCAGCTTGACAACTGTCAGATGCCATCTGATGACCTCAGAGTAAGTAGCCCTTAATGAATTCCACCATGTTGCTGCAGTTGACAACCATGAGAGCCACTTCCCTATAACTATAGTTTACTTTGAGTGGAGGGGTTCTCAGGTTACTTGAGGGTAGATGTGAGTCCATCCATGTCTGTATATTGTCTGCTTGGCAATGACATAGAGCACATCATCTGGAAGGAGGTGAAGCTCAGGTCAGGTCACACTTAGAAATGTTAGGGTTGCCTGATTGAGGACCTAATTATGAGTCTGGCGGTCCGAGGACTGCCAGACATGTGGTGGTGCAGCCATGCCGGTCCAGCCACCACCACGGTTGAAGAAACCGGGTTTGGAGATACGGACTCTGTGTTCACGGAGATTATGATCCGTATTTTTGGGGAGATTATTATTAGTGGTTCAGGTCTTTACACATGTCTCTGACCACTGCGAGTGCTTAAAAGCGACAGTTTCTACCCCCTATTTGTGCCAGCTTTTTATATGCTTTTCTAAAAGTTGATGAGGGATGACATCCGTACTCAACTAGCAGTTCCACTGATCCACACCCGGCACAATATTGGAACTTGGCCCACATTTGCTACTTGAATTGATCTTGATGTGAAGGTCTTAATCCATACAAACTACGCTTGGTAGCCTCATTTGTCACCAGGTCTATTTCTCTAGCCCTGACGAAGTTCGTACGGAACGAAACGCGTTGGCTGATGGCCTTTTTAAAGATTGAAAATAATAAAGGACTTTTTTGAAAAATTCAACAGCCTGTTTGGACTACTGAATTTTGGTGCACCATCCTTTGTTTTAAAAATATGTTTTCTGTTTCGACAGTGGAGCTTTTTGTGGCCAGCTCCGGATGTTAATGTGCACAACGTCATACTGACTTCCCAAATATTGAAATTTATAGTGCGAAACCCTGGTCAGCCACAGTTGCGTTGTTAATCACCACCACACAGGCAGTTCAACCGCCCCATCACGAGTTGGGCAGTCGGACCACCATGGGACCGTCGCCACGTGGCACAGTGGGCCTGAGGCCGCATATGCTTGGCGGGACCACTCCAGGACGACGGCGGGACAACAGGTACAAGGCAGGCACTGACCAGAAAGACTGGTCATCCCCTTACCGCTTCCCTCCAGGAAGCCTTGGCTAATAACCCAAAGCGTATGCATGAGAAGGGAATCCCCCTCTCACATATAGAAAAACGCCTTAGTGAGTGTATCACATAGTCTGTACCACAACACTAAGTCTGTTTTGTTTCACCACACCTTTTTAAAAAACGGTCCTGAGGAAAGCCAGAATACTCTAAGGCACTGGCTGAAACATGTCGACCATCTGAAGGACGCAGGGGGCAGTAACTCGCCACCCTCCTGTAGCCTTACTTTTAACCGCTGGTATCGCCCCAGTTATTAAAATGTAATTTACCCTCGGGTACTGGGACCACCACCAAGCCATTTTAAATCACAACTCACTCAACCTCACTCACTGCACGCTCAGCAATATACCAGCTCCGCTGTAATCAGGCGTCGTAGCACATCCGGGACATACTAGGTGTCACTGGGTGGGCCCGATGATGAAGCATGCCACCAACTAGGTTAGTGGGTGAGGGCTTCATGAATACACCAACAAGGTGCTCGTGACAGAACTAATTAGAGTACTGCAACACTTTGGTCAACTTAAGCTAGACCTCTTTGATTAATCACATATAAACCCTCGGGGACTCGGACTAGCTATCTAGTCCTCTCTCTCCCTCTTGTTACACGCACATTTCTGGGTTCCGACAGGTCACAGACCCCACAGAGAGTTAATGCAGATGAGGGGTGAGAATTCCAAACTGCTGAGGTGGTCTTTCTCCTTCTAGTGAATGGACTTTATGGGGATACACCCTCCTGGAACGGACCATGCCAATGCTGATGGGCTCTCTGGGTTCTTCTGCTTTGTTAAAGAGAACTCTCAAGACATTGCAAAGTTTTCCCAGCTTTATGCTGGGGGCGGGCATAGGTTTAACCTGACAACCTTGGGTTGATTTATACCTATCATTTTCCCTTCAGAACTCCTGGTTTTGCTTTCTTTGTTTTTTGCTAGCCTCAGGAGTCTGTGCACTTTACCACTACTTACCAGTGCTAAAGCGTTTGTGCTCTTGCCTTAAACATGTTAGATTAGTTTATACCCAATTGGCACATTACATTTACTTGTACTTTCCTACAAAAATGGCACTACCTGTGCAAAGGGCCTCGAAATTAATTAAATGCTATTGGTGGGCCTGCAGCATTATTTGTGGCCTGCAGCATTATTTGTGGCAACCACTGAAGAAGCACTTTAGGCATGTCGCATGCCTGCCATTGCAGCCTGTGTGTGTGCTGCCATTTCGACCTGGCAAAGTAAACCTTTTGTCAGGCCCAGACCTTCCTTTTTAATACATGAGTCATGCCTAGGGTAGGTCCTGGACATCCCAGAGGACAGGATGCAATCTATTTAAAACACAGAACATGTACGTTTAAGTTTCACATGTCCCAGTAATGAAAACCTCTAAAATGTGTTTTTCCCTATTGCAAGACCTACCTCTCCCATAGGATAACATTGGAGTTACCTTATTACATTTAACAAGTGTAATTCCTAAAAGGGAACAGGTAATCAGTTCATGTTTGGTGTCTTTGCAATTGTAATGAAAAAATCCTAACTTATGGTTCAGTCAGATTTAAATTACAATTTTGAAAATGCCATTTTCAGAAAATTGGCATTTTCCTGCCTTAGCAACTTGGTGCCTACAGCCTGTCTCTAGGTCACATGACGGTATAGTTGACAGTTGGGCTTTGTGTATTCCTCATAGGCAGCCACACACAATGGGAAGCTTAGGTGTGACTGGATGGGCCATCACTGGCAGGATGGGAGGGAGGAGCAGGACACAGCCACACTTACACTTGAATAGGCTGTGTCCTGTCTCCACAGAAAGGGCTGCACACACCCTGTAGTTAGCCTGTAGCCAGGGCTGGACAGGACCTGCACCAGTCTTAAACCCAGAACCCAGAGTGACTCCATGGACTAATTAGATGGCTTCCTGATCTAAAGCTTCAGGGACACAACAGACTTGCACCTGCACTCTGCCATTCTTGAGTCTACCCTGCCACGTGGTGGCAATCCAGTTCCAGACCCTTAGAAGTGGGCTTAAGGTGCTCTGTCAAATTCTGCGGATCCAGCAGAACCAACGCATCTCCTCTGCTGTGTTGTGCAAACCTGAGCAGAACCGACCCATTGCTGGTGCTGTGTACATTGGACCCATTGTAAAGACACACACTGCAATGCAGCCCATCAGAACTGCGGCTAAGGAAGGCATTCTCATCCTCAAGCCTTTGCATCCCTTGTACATAGCAGTCTCAATGACAAACTCGGACTCCGCATTGCAGCCTCGCAGCTCCTCGGAACTGAAACATTGCCTAACTGCATGTCAAATCCTAAATGCCGGACTCTGTTTTTCGAGCTCTGTCAACGGTATCCTTGACGATGACACAGGTCCTCGCATCGCAGCCTAGCCATATCTCTGAACTAACACATCACTTCTACTGTGCAGCGCAACTTCGACACCCGATCCTTGCAATGCTTTGCAAACTCGGATTTAAGGTAATCTGTTCAGCTGGCCTAACTGAGTCCCTATAGATGGCTCGCTCTCCATCACAGCTAGCCCACACTTGTGGCTTTGTCCAGGTCTGGCGTGACCAGATGTCCCCAGTTGGCGCTTCGTTCTTTCACTGAAATCTTTAAAATTGCAATATTTTCCATTCTATTGATTGGACTTTTGTCATTTTGGTCTTGTTTTATATATTAATTAGGTTTCATTTTTCGGAATTGGTATGGGGTCCTTTTTGCGTGTTTTTCTAACTTTAGCACGGTTTCAAGTGTTGCACAAATACTTTACACATTGCCTCTAAGTTAAGCCTGACTGTTCTATGCCAAGCTACCTGAGGGTTGAGCACAGGTTAATTTAGGGTTAGCTTTTGCTTCACCCTGATAAGGATTGTGGTTACTGCTTGACCAGAGTTCACACCCCAGTCAACCAACAACCTAATTTCTTACACAGGTCTTTCCTCGTTCTTGCATCTAAAGGCAGGACCTGTCTTCCACGGTCTCTGACAAGTGAATCCAATCAGCTGTTCTATCTCAGCACCTCAAGACTTTCCTTTCCTTTCCTTTGCTTCCTTTTTCTTTTAATCTTTTGATTCAGATGTTTTTTCTCTGTTCTACACCAGGGCACCCAACAGGTGGCAGTGCACTCCATAAATCTATATCATCATCATCATCATAATCACTTCTGTCCTCAAAGAGGGACATACTACTGCAGATTTCTCGGTAATAAGGTTGTAATATCTGCAGTAAAACAACCATTTACACCTGCCATAAATCCTTTTGCAGATTCCAGGCAGGAGTAAAAAAGGTATTCACAACTGAAAGTACCTTTATCAGTAGAGGCAATTATTTTTATATAATCCCTAGGTTGTGCCTAATTTTCTTTTCAGAAATTGTACCAATTTTCACCATGTGAAATGAGTAACAGTGAAGATCAGTCTGAGCGTGCCTGTGAACTCTGTTTAAATATTTAATAACCATTTCTAGAAATTTGTCCTGAGGCTTATTTCATATAAAGTACACACACAATTGATGAATGGAAATCTTGAATTCATCTCAGCCACTGGCAGTTGCTTTGGCCGTAACCCACTCCTTTGTTATTTTGCACACTATGCCACCTCAGTTTGGATCCAGCCATATGGAACAGTGCAACCTGAACGGCCAGGCCAGGTCTCGTGAACCCGAACACAAGCACCCCAGACTGGTTTCAGACTTATTAGAGCTCATCAATAGGGATTAACGTGGTTCCTGAGGCACAGTGTGCACGGGACCCACATCTGGGCATAACTGTACCACTTAGGTAGTCACATTGAAGTACACAAAAAAGTGATAGGACTGGCATTTTTAGCTGGACTGTTCTACTGGAGCATGGTCAAGACTGATTTGCATGTGGGTTGGTCCAAATAGAGGTGTCATGGTGGGTGAAAAACGATTACGTGGATTTTGGCCCAAGCGATTGCCAGTGTCTGAGACTAATTCCAGCATTCCATCCATTACCTTGTTGATGTTGATGTTGCAGCTTATTTCATATAAAGAACGGTTTTATAATAGGCCTGTTTACAATTGTGAAATTCTTTTTTTTTATTGAGAATATTCTGGTACAAAATTGCTTTAAATATTTCATACTTCATAGATACACCATAAATAGGTAAGATATATCATGTCTATTATATCCATATGTAATACATATTCACAAGATTGATAAAACCATTCTATAATTACATAGTTATACCTATGTACATACATTAGCTAATATCTCCCCCGGGAATATACATTAAGATTCAAATTATAATGTCAGTTCCTTCCGCCATGTTTTTATCCACCTGTTTTTTATTTCATATTCGTGAATCCCTCCAGTTTTTTAGTGGAGCCCAGATATTGAGCCCCATCTCCCGTACTTTCCTACCCTTAGACTCATACAGGGAGGATTCAATGTTATGCATCCCTAACAGTCTGGTCAACCATATCGAGAAAGAGGGTGCAGACATGTCCTTCCAACCTGCTGATATAAGGATACGTAAAGCTGCAACACAGCTAAACACAAAGGCTTCGGTCTCTTTCTGTAGTCTTAGCTTACTATCGCTGCCTAAAATCATTAAAGTAGGGGATAGACTAATCTTCAAATCTAGCAGCCCCTCCAAGAATGTCTCAATTTCCCTCATAATTGGATTTAATTTTTTTACAATAATAGAACATAAGATGGCCGGTCCTTTCATACACCCAGGGCATTTATTATCTTCCCTTTTGCCCCACTCAAACAATTTAAAAGGCGTATAGTATAGGTTAAATACAATTGTGAAATTCTAAAGTAACATTCTTGGAAGTTCATATGTGTTACTGTACAGACTAATAGTTTGGTGAAATTTATTTCTAGCTTTATAAAGTTATAAGCATATAGATACTTTTAGTTTCCCCCAGTTAATCGACTATGTAATTACTGAAAGACATGTTTTACACACAAATGCCACTGAATACTAAGGACATGGAGAAGGAAGAGAGAGTGTGGCAAATCCTAGCATCTGCCAAGAGCTCAGTTGGCAAAGAAAGTGTCTAAGTCTTGTGCTGTGCTCAGCTCCAGTAGGAAAAGACCAAAGGGGACAGGGAATGGCTAAATGACTTGCCTTGCAAGTATTTTGTATCCGCTGCAGGGGTGTCACAAATCCAGATGTCTTTCACACCTCAACAATGGCATGCTCTTGATGCTGGAATAGCAAATCCATAGGCATTGGCATGCAACAAAGAGAAATTATCATTTCTAAGGATTATTTCAAGCATTTTCTCCATCACTTTTTGTTTCTCCTAGTCAACTGCTGTAATTGGCACACGTATTCCTAGAAATGATTTCTGGAGCGCTTGATGAAATAAAAATACAAAGTATATTTCACCAATGAGGTCCTATAAGGCCAAATTGTAAATGGGATAGTTTGTATACTCATTCAATGTGGATATTATGCAACAGTTTGGAATGAGCTCCTATTTATGTAGTACGGCCAAGACATTATATCCCATGGGATTTATGTTTTGGCAGACAGGGTATTGATCCCCATTTTGACAGAGTAGGTCGTCCGCTAAGATCTAAATCTGGCCCTTAGTTTTTTATGGTTGATCCTCCTATGTAGTGCACAGACAGCACTCAATGAGAGGAATGGAACGCTAATGAGTCTGACTTGCAGTCATTGTGGTGTTTTAGGAGGTGCCCTTTTTACTGGCAACTGCAGATTAGCGCACTGTGGCCAAGCGGCTTCCTGGCGCTGGGGACTTAAACCATAAGTCACAGAGGAGGCCCATGGGATTTAACAGGAGAACGCCTGAGAGAACAAGAAGGTTTTTTAAGGCTTTGCGGAAGTGGGAATAGATGGGAATAGAGCGTATGGACAGGGGGAGGCAGTTCCAGAAACGGGGGGCCAAAACAGAAAATCTGGTACCACCCGTTCTGGTCTTGCGAAAGTGGGGGACATGAAGAAGAGAGAGAGAGGAGGAGCGGAGAGTGCGGGTAGGGGCGTGAGAAGAAATGAGGGAACTGATAAACAAAGGAGCAGAGCGGGCCTGAGCACGGAAAACTAGGCAGCCCAATTTGAAGAGGGATCTCTGGAGGACAGGGAGCCAGTGGAGGGACTTAAGTGCCGGAGTGATGTGAGAGGTTTTAGGAAGGTGGAGAATGAGAACGGGCAGCCTGATTTTGAATTGCCTGTAGGCGACGGATTTCGTAGGCTGGAATGCCCACGTACAGGCCATTTCCATAATCAAGACGGGAAGCGATAAAAGCCATAATAATAATTTTGAGGGCATCAGAAGAAAAGAAACGGGAAATTTTTCGAATAAGGCGAAGAGACAGAAAGCAAGAAGAAACGACAGAGCTGATTTGTTCATGCATAGAAAGATCCTGACTAACCCTAATACCCAATGTGAGAACAGAAGCAACAGGTACAGGGGGAGAACCAAAGGTGAGGGGCCAAAAAGAGGAAGACCAGGGGTTGGAGGAGCCGCCCGGCAAAACCAGCTCGGTCTTGTCCGGGTTGAGTTTCAAATGATTGAAACTCATCCACTCAGATATAAAAACCAAAGTAGAGCAAAATTTGGGAAGGGAGTCAGAAGAGGAAGACAGATCAAAGATGAGCTGGAGGTTATCTGCGTAGTTATACACAGAGACCCCATATCGAGAAGAGACAAGATGAGAGGGTGGATATAGAGATTAAAGAGTAGAGGGGAGGAGAAGAACCTTGGGGAACCCCGCAAGAAACCGGGCGAAGAGGGGCAGAGAAACCGGAAAGGTGAACTGCTTGAGACCGTCCCTTAAGGAAGGACGCAAGCCAGGAAAGAGCAGAACCCCGAATGCCCGCTGCGCCAACACGGTCGAGAAGGATGGAATGGTCGACCGTGTCAAACGCAGCGGACAAATCGAGGAGGACCAGGGCCTGAGGGAGATTGGAGTCGGCTTTCCCCTTCAACTCATCCAGCACAGTTAACTATAACCGAAGGAGCTCAGTCTCTTCTTATGTGCATGTAACAAACAACTGGGACGAAAATACATGTGAAGATTGTCAGATTGTATGTAAGAGAAAGGATTGTTTCCTCAAGCTTCAGTCAGACAATAATTAAAGTTACATTGATTTAATTAATCCCCCAAAACTATTGATATAAAAAGGCCCTGTCAGCGAAATAAAGCATTTGTTTCAGCAGTCTGAATTATAATTAGGGCTCCCGGTTTTATGGTATTTTGTTTTTTACATTTCTGTCTGTATTTATCCATATTTATTTGGGGTTTTGTGAATAAATGAAGTTGAAACTAGTATTTTCCTACATTTATGTAACCGATACATGTGCATTCCAGAGATAGAAACACCCACAGAGGATAAAGCAATGCACTTATAAACATTTCTTTTGACATTTTAGTATCAAGTTTGTGCATATCTACTGCTGTTTGAGCCTCTTTACTGAAATGTAATTCTTTTTTAACCCCTTACCTGTGAATAAACAGAACACATCTATTGGATACAGAACACCTCTGCAAGCCTGATCCTCGACATACCCCGCCACAGCCACATCACATCCCAACTAAGAGACCTTCACTGGCTCCCCATCAACAAGAGGATCACCTTCAAGCTCCTCACCCACGCACACAAGGCACTCCACAACACCGGACCTGCATACCTCAACAGACGACGCACCCTCTACTCCCCGAACCGCCAGCTTCACTCCGCCGACCTCGCCCTTGCCACCGTTCCCCGCATCTGAAGAGTGGCCACCGGAAGCAGATCGTTCTCCCACCTCGCCGCCAAAACCCGGAACACCCTCCCCATCCTCCTACATCATACCCAGGACCTACTAACCTTCAGGAGGCTGCTCAAGACCTGGCTATTCGAGCAGTAGTAGCACCCCTCCCCCAGCACCTTGAGACCCTCACGGGTGAGTGGTGCACTTTACAAATGTTCTGATTGATTGATTGATTGGCCTGGCAGTCATTAATGGCAACATTTAGAATCTAAAAAAAGGCCAATTTGCGTTTTATCCACATTTAAAAATAAATACAGACATGAAAATAAATGGTTTTCTGTCTGTATTTATCTGCAAAAATCAGTAAAAATGGAAAACAGGGAGCCTTAATTATAATCGATGTTCTGTGTACAGGACAAATACAGAATTGCAAAAAAGATTACAAAAAGTGCATACACAGAGATATCAATGACAAACTAATAGATTGTAGAAAGCAACCCCTCCAGGGTGGGCATGTTCTATACACATGACCATTCCAATCCCTAGTCTAAATTCACAAGTAGAGTTTTCAGCTTAATAATGATTAATACCCTCATCGGCCAGAGGATGTGAGTTAGGAGTCACTGTGTTTAAACTTATGATATGGATGCCACATTGATCCACTTAGAGAGAGAGTTGTATTGAAGGGTACGCTCTTAAAAAAGAGAATAAGTAACATGAGCGGAGAGAGCATTTTTGCTAGATTTGTCATTCTGTGTGAAAGGAAGGGAGACATAAACTGCCTGCAAGTAGTTAGCTGGTGACTGCCCTTTAGGAGCTTGCAGAAGTCAAGCTGTGGTCCACAGTATGATCATTACTGTCAACAGTCAAAACACTAATACGGCACCAAGAAATATAAAGTAAATGGTGAAGACTTAGGCAGTATGGTGTTGCAATGCACAGCAAATTATATGGAATAGGCTTGATAAAGTTATAAATATTTAAGAAATATTCACCTATGTTAAGGTAATAATGAAAGAAAATACCTGAGTAGTGCCATGCCAGAGTTCTGACAAAGTCACCGTTATCCATTAGAAACACCAAGTTACCTATTGTAAAGATAGCCCACTGTAGGCAGGTACCCAGAAAGTACCAAACTGAAAAACTATGAAATGGCCAAATCACCCAGTTTTACAACCAAGAAACTCAAAAGGATGACAGAAGGTACATTTTAAAGTTGGTTTGAAACTACGAGGAAAGTAATCATAGAGGACACACTCAGATTTTAAATTCACAAATTGGTTTCAATTTCAACAAACATATGAAGTACACAATAATTCCATGTTGAAAATGTTGGACAGAAAAGGTAAAACACATGGTGAGTGGTTGCAGTAGTGTTCAAGCCTATCTTATGAAACAAACATTGAAGAAGTTGGAAATAAATCTAGGAGCATCCATGTGGCCTTAAAATGCCAACATAAGAAGGCTTGAAAAATGGCAGGCCAATGCAAGAAAATGGTATGTGGACTATGTACAAACGCCTCAAGCACACTAAGATCCCAGCAGGCGCTCTGGGCAGAATGCAGAGTAATTGGGAGAAATACCTGTGGGCTCCAGGATGTCCCTAACACATCGAGAGGCAGATCTACAAGAAAGTGCGGCAGCGCGGTACCACAAGCCCTTTGGCTGTGCCATGCTACAGCACTTTAAGAGCACAGGAATGCGACATATTTACAATGATATGTCGCATTCCTGTGCTCTCCCCTGCGCTGGTGCACAAACAGCTGCCATGCGCCGTCACATGCCCCCTTGCACCATGGTGCAAGGATGCCTGCATCAAGGGGAGGTTGTTTTTGTGGAGGAAGGGAACCTTCCATCACAAAAACAATCAATACAGGCATTTTCTTCCTTTGATGTGTGCTGTAGAATGCAGCATGCATTGAAAGAGGGAACAAAAGAGGAGAAATGAAAAAAAAGTCTCCTCGCTACGCCACGTAGCATACAGACGCATTTCCAGATTTATGATTCCTGGTAAATCTAGATATGTGTCTGGTTCCATGGGTGTTGCGTGGGAACACCCACATCAACCCCATGAAATGCCCCTTTCACGCAAAGTGCTGCGTTTGAAGGGGCCATATTTACAAGGACAGGAAAAGCCACGCAGGGTGGCTTTTCCTAACCTTGTAAGTATGGGGCAGAGAAATTCGCTGACAGTGCGTCACAAAAAGTGATGTACTGGCAGCGCAAGTGGCGTTTAAATCCGGTAAAGTAGCTGTGTCAAAGGAGATGTTGATGGCTTTCTGAAGATGGGGTGCGATGGTGGTGCTGGCTTTGTTGAAGATGTAGTGTGAGCATGGATATGACGGAGATCCAGAATGGATGGTGTTCATGATTTTGATGGTGTCATCGTCGTTTATGTTGGTCCAGGCGAGCAGGGGGTCGGTGCAGATGTTGTCCGTGGGGATGGAGGTCTCGGTGGTTGTCGGGGCAGTCATGACGTTGAAGCTGTTATGGATGTCTGCGATTTTGCGATGGAAGAAGGTGGCAAGGGAGTCGGACAGGTCTTGCGAGGGTGGGATGTCATTGGTGTTGAAGCTGAGGTTGGAGAGTTCCTTCACGATGTTGAAGAGCTCTTTGCTGTTGTTTGCATTGTTGTCTAGGCGATCTTTGAAGGAGGCCATTTTGGTGGATCTGATGAGGTGGTGGTGTCTGCAGGTAGCGTTCTTATGGGCTGTGTAGCTGTCGAGTGTCTGCTCACTGTGCCATTTCTTCTCTAGCGTTTGGCAGATTTGCTTGGAGGCCTGGAGGTCTTCAGTGAACCAGCTGGCTTTCTTGCTGGTGTGCCTGTTGGAGGATTTCTTGAACGTGGCAAGGGTGTTGGCGTAGTCGTAGATCCATTGTCTGAGGTTTTGGGTGGCGGTGTCGGGTCGGTGGGTGGGCTCCGTGAGAGGGTGGTGGTTAGCTGGTCTATGGTGATTTTGCTCCAGCAGCGGCGGGGGATCTGTTGGGTGTGGTGGTGCGTGGTAGGTTTCCGAAAGCAGAAGTGAATGCAGCGATGGTCTGTCCAGTGGAGTTCGGTGGTGTGGTTGAAGGAGACGTGGAGCTTGCGGAGAAGATGGGGTCAAGCGTGTGACCAGCGGAGTGGGTGGGCATTGTGATGAGTTGTCTGAGTCCGAGGTTGTTGAGGTTGTCGATCAAGGTGGTGGAGTTGTGGTCGGTGATGTTCTCGAGGTGGAAGTTCAGGTCCCCGAGAAGGATGTAGTCTGTGGAGGTGATGGCGTGTGTCCTGACGAAGCCGGCGATGGAGCCGCTGAACTGTGGTCGGTGTCCAGGGGGTCTGTAGACGAGGGTTCCTCTGAGGGTGGTCTTGGGATCGGTATGGATCTAGAAGTGCAGGTGTTCGGTGGCGTGAGGGTGTCGTCGGTGTTAGTCGAGACTCCGAGAGTGTTCCTGTGGACAATTGCGATTACTCCTCCTACTCCGTTGGTGCGGTCCCTTCGGGTGATCTTGTAGCCATTCGGGATGTCTATGGCAATGTCGGGTGCCGAGGAGGGTTTCAG
The DNA here is from genome assembly GCF_964261635.1 of Lissotriton helveticus. Classification (NCBI taxonomy): domain Eukaryota; kingdom Metazoa; phylum Chordata; class Amphibia; order Caudata; family Salamandridae; genus Lissotriton; species Lissotriton helveticus. Next base: position 886,602,992 of record NC_136065.1, on the reverse strand, counting down.
CCTGGTCTCCGTCAGGAAGGCGACGTCTGGGCAGGTTGAGTTGAGTAGGTCCCAGAGTTCAACAGCATATTTGACGGTGGAGTGGGTGTTGAGAAGGATGCATCTGAGGTGGTTGGGTTCTTTCCTGGTGGGTGGATTTGCGGATGGGATGGTGGTGAAGTTGTAGTTTCGACAGGCGAACGGTCCTTGTGTGCGTTTTGGGGCTGCCAGGAAGCAGGTGTGTGATCGTCCGATGTTGAGTGCGTGGAGGGTGCTGGCATTATAGCGCCATTGGGTGTAGTGGCGTTCGCTGGGTCCAGGGGTTCTGGCGCTGGCCGCGGTCCCGGCTGGGACGTAAATGCGTCAGTATGCTATGCCACTCTAAGGGTGGCGTAGTGAGGAGAAATGCTTCTCCTCTTTTTTTCCTCTTTTAATTTGTGCTGCATTCTACAGCACGCATTGAAAGAAGAAAATGCCTGTAGTGATTGTTTTCTTGCAGGAAGGTGCCCCTTCCTGCACAAAAACAATCGCCCCATTATGAAGGCATCCTGTCGGGATCGTCAGCAGCGCAAGAATATACAACGCCACTAACCTTTTTCTTGTGACCAGCAGAGACGAATCCTGATGTAATTCCCCTCGATTCCCCTCAACACAACCCCCCACAGAGGAAGGTAATCCATCTGCGTGACATTGTGCCAAAGGGGAAAAGGGAAGTGGATAAAATAATAAACCAGCCATATGGTCTGTACTCCCTTCAAGGTCTGGTCTAAGGAGCTGCACGGCCTCAGGAGGGATGCTCATATACTGCAGAACAGGAGGACAAGACAATAGACTGTAGTATACTCAGGGACAGTAATGCCTTTTAACATATAACAATATCCTTTTATGCACTCACCACAAACACATACGGCTGGGAACTTAAATGTGGTGGTGCATGCCTGATATGTCCAGGGCTAGATGCTCCCCAGAGTAATAGGCATGTGATGACCAAACATAGAGTGAAAACATTTGTACCCAAGCTCTTTTATATTTATAGAATCCAGCAATGGGAGTTGTTAGCATCACAACACTGCACTCGTAGCGATAATGCTGAATGTTTAGTCACAAAACGTAAGAAATCATAAATACTCTCCTTCAACGTCGGAAGAAAAGTCAAGGTGAAATATCTGGAGCTTTCCAAGATGAAGACGACCTGCACACTGAGTTTTTGTACAAGAATAGGCAAGGGGAAATAGAATAATATTCAAGCCTTCAGGAATATTGCTCCAACACGGGGCATTATGCGTCCTGGAAGAGCAGACACAGAAACGCTTAATTCTCCTGCCTGTAAAGCCGCGTAGTCAAATAAATGCGCGGCACACATTTAATATTACCGTGTCTTACTAGAATCCCTACTGAGCACAAATAGGTAGTTGCAACGGTGGAGGCTGTCCCGCACTTCTACCGATACCTGGCAAATGACGGGAACTCTTTCGGATTGGCAGTGTGTATCTGGAAACGGATCTGGACGGGATCTGGACGGGAACACTTTCGGGAAACACAGCTTCTTTCTTCACGCTGGAATCCGGTGGGGAACACCATCCGCCATTCCTCTCTCAGGTGAAGATTGTCAAGCACCTTCCCATTGAGGAGGAGGTGCTTATAACCAGACAGCCCCGTTCCTTCCTCTGATTCGCCCCATGACCTTCTGGTAGCTGTAGTTCGTTAGGCCATTCAGTTTATCGAAATGGGTATTTACTGCAGGAAAGGCATGAGAACGGGACAAGGTTTTTATCACTGAATAGGAAAATGTTACAGTACCCCCTCTCAAGGACTGCCGACTCGGCAGTCGTCCAGGCTTGCCAGGGTGTTCAGCATGAAAACGTTCAAACTAGTCAGGGCAATGCAAGTTGGATTCGGGTTCCCATGTCCTATCCTCCAACCCGAATCCATACCAGTCCACTAGATATTGGATACGACCTCTCACTAGTCTAGAGTCGAGAATAGCCTGTACTTCATACTCCTCCTGACCATCCACCTCTACAGGAAGGGGTTTCTCAGGTAACCTCATACTAGGGGGACATGGTCGGAGCAGGGAGACGTGGAATACAGGATGGATTCTCCATGAAGTGGGTAAGGACAACTTCATGGCTACAAGGTTGATAACCTCTTCAATACTATAGGGCCCTACATATTTGGGTTTCAATTTGTTTACCCCCCTCAGATGGAGATGTTTTGTGGACAGCCATACCTTATCCACCTCATGGGAATCCGGTTCCCTTGACCTTCTCTTGTCTGCAAAATGTTTCTGTGTGGTTTGTGCATTGGCAACAGAATGCTTGGCTGCTAGTAGGACTGCTCTTAAGTGTGCATGATGCTCGTGTACACTGGGTAAGGCTGAACGGACAGGCCATTCAAAAGGAAGCATATTCGGGTGATAGCCATTTATACAAAAGAAGGGAGAACAACCCAGCATAGAATGCGTAGCATTATTATAGGCAAACTCTGCCATCCATAACAACGAAGTCCAGTCCATTGCTTTTTGCAAGGTGAAGCAACGGAGATACTGTTTTAACGTCTGGTTTAGACGTTCTGTTTTCCCGTCCGTTTGAGGGTGGTAGCTGGAGGATAGTCGAGCATCGATGTTCAAGGTTTTACAAAGAGCTTTCCAAAATCGAGAAGTAAATTGGGTGCCCCTATCCGTTATCAAAACACACGGTATTCCATGAGCTCGGACCATGTGTTGGAGAAAAATCCCTGCCAATTCCAATGATGTAGGCAGATCGGTTAAGGGGATGAAGCGTCCCAATTTCGTTAAGTGGTCTACCACCACCAGTATGACAGTTTTACCTTCACAGGGCGGCATCTCCACTATGAAGTCCATTGATAGGGTGTGCCAAGGACTTGGAGGTATGGGTAATGGCTTTAGAAGTCCTGTAGGTTTTGCATGGATAGCTTTCCCTTGGGCACAGACTGCACAATTCTTGATGTGTTCTTGGACATCCTTACGTAAACCGGGCCACCAAAAGGAATGCTCCACACAGGCGATAGTTTTGTATATACCCATATGTCCGCCCAACACAGAATGATGGGCCCACTTCAGTGCTTGTCGTTGCAGTGTTTCTTTAGGAAGGTATAATGCCTGACAATGGTATGCGAGGTCGTCTTTTTCAAAGCGGTGATCTGGGTCTTCTTGCATCCAACCTTGTACATCCTCCTCCGCCAAGACGATTTTTAGGTCTTCCAAGAATTCTTGTGATGTCAGCAAGGCTAGCGTCTGTGTAGGAGTTACTGCTTCGGTTAAAATGAGAGGAGGGTCCATGGGAAGAGACTCGTCCTGTTCTTCAGTATCTTCCAGACGAGAAAGGGCATCAGCCTTTCCGTTTTGTGGTCCTGGTCGATACCTGATTACGAAATCGAAATCTGAGAAAAAGAGTGTCCACCGCAATTGTCTAGGAGTCAGGGCCTATGCGGTCTTCAAAAACAACAGATTCCTGTGGTCGGTATATATCTCCACAGTGTGCAAAGCACCCAGAAGATAGTGTCGCCACTCCTCGCATGCTCTCTTTATAGCTAGAAGTTCCTTGTCGGAGAGGGTGTAGTTCACCTCGCAAGGGATGAGTTTCCGAGAGTAAAAAGTAACAGGATGGAGTTGTCCTGTTACAGGATTACGTTGGGATAGGACCCCTCCCACAGCATGCTTCGAGGCATCAGTCTCAAGTACAAAGGGGATCCGAGGGTCAGGATGGCGAAGGATTGGAGCCTGCGTGAACTCATCCTTTAACATCTGGAAAGACTTACCTGCCTCTACGCCCCACACTGAAAGCGGCGTTCTCCCTGAGTAGACTGGAAATGGGCTGGATGATTTTTGAGAAATCTTTTATGAATCTCCTGTAATAGTTAGCAAATCCAAGAAAGCTTTACACGGATTTGACGTTATGAGGTGTCTTCCATGTGGTGATAGCCTCAACCTTCTTGGTGTCCATTTGAAACCCATGGGCGTTGATGATGTAACCAAGGAAGGCTACCTCCTGGACATGAAAAAGGCATTTTTCAAGTTTGGCATATAAGGAGTGTTTATGTAGTTTGTCCAAAATGGTTCTGACGTGTGTTACATGCTCCTGTAGGATGGTGGAATAGATCAAAATATCGTCAATATAGATGATGCAAAATGTTTCCAGGCATCCTCGCAACACCTCGTCCATAAAATACTGAAAGGCGGCAGGGGTGTTACAGAGCCCAAAGGCATAACCCTGTATTCGAAGAGACCCAATTTTGTTCTGAACGCCGTCTTCCATTCGTCGCCTTCCTGTACCCGAACCAAATGATATGCACCACGGAGGTCAAGTTTCAGAGAAAATAGGGAGCACCCTTCTGCTGGTCCAAAAGCACCGGTATCAATGGAAGAGGGTAACGGTTCTTGATGGTTACTCTATTGATGGCCCTATAATCGATACAGGTCCTCAATTCTTCGCAATCTTTCTTCAGTATGAAGAAAAGAGGAGAGGATGCAGGCGAGGTAGAATGTCTGATAAATCCGGTAGCAAGGTTGTCATCAAGGTAAGTTTTCAGATATTGAGTTTCCTTTTCAGTCAACGCATATACTCTGCTGCAGGGAACGTCTGCGCCTGGTATCAAATCGATTCGACAGTCATAGACCCGGTGAGGTGGCAACTGAGTAGCCTTCTGTTTATCAAACAGTGGTTGATACATGTGGTATTCCTCCGGTAAGACAGTGGCACAGCAGTAATGTTCTTGGGGGCATGCAGTTGCCAAATGCGCCAAAGGTGTTTTCTCTTGATTGTCGAGAAGGAATGCTTCCTTGTTGCAATGCTCTGCACAATACTCCGAAGATATGGTGACGGTGCGGGCTGCCCAACTGACTACGGGATCATGGAGTGTTAACCAAGGCATTCCTAGGATGAGTCGGAACTGGGGTGCATCGATGAGATTGAACTGGATGTGTTCATGGTGATTATGGCCATACTTTATCGGAAGAGAATGGGTGTGGTAGGTCACAGGACCCGAAGACAGGGCTGTTCCGTCCACTGCTTTCACCATCTCAGGGGTCTCCTTCTTTTCACAATTGATCCCTATTTTTAGTGCAAACTCCTGGTCTATGTAATTACCGGTGGCGCCGGAATCAAGTAAGGCATCCACCTCTACTACTTCCCGGGAGGATATCCAGAGAGAAACACTGATATTGAGATGGGCCACGGCGGGGTGGAGAGTGTTGGCAAGGGTTGGTGAGATCATTCTACTATGTTGACCCAACTCAGAGACCTCTTCCTGACTTGGGCTCTTCAGTTTCCCGACGACTCATCAGGTATCGTTATCGCTTGTATCAGTGGAACAAAGGGTCTCCCTGGTAAGGCATTCCTAGCCCGGCATTCCTTTATGAAATGTCCTCCTTTTCCACAATACAGGCACTGCTTCAACCTTCGCCTTTTTTCTTTTTCTTCTGGGGTGAGGGGGCCCCTTATTCCTCCAATTTGCATAGGTTCGACCCCGTCAGTGGTCCTAGGGTTTTCTTCCACAGTGTTTCTTGGTCTGGGATAGAGGAACCGATGTTCTCCTCTGTTACTATCCCCTTTCCTCTCTAGTAGTCGATGATCCAACTGGACTGTTAAATCTATTAGTTCCTCACATGTCTGTGGCAGCTGGACAACCTGGACGAGGACGTCCTTGAGTTCTCCTCGGAGCCCCTGATAAAACAAGGTGATCATTTTTTTGGAAGGCCAGTCTGTCTCGACCACGAGCCGATTAAAAGACGTTATATACGACAATAGATCTTGTGACCCTTGGCGGAGGGTAAGCAGTTCTCTATCCAAATTCATTATATGGGATTTCCTATAGAAGAGCTTCCTCAGCTCCAGACAGAAGTCAGAAAAATTGTGCAATACAGGATTGTTTCTTTCCATGAGGGGAATGGTCCAACTGGCTGCATTCCCCCCCATGTAGGACATCATGAAGGCAGTTTTCGAAGCTTCATCGTGAAACACAACAGGATTGCATAAGAAGTGAAGCCTACATTGGTTTAAAAAAGTCTCAAATTTTTTGGGATCCCCATAAAAACGTTCAGGGAGAGCCAAAGGTATACCGGTATTTTGTACCACATGGACCGTAGGTATGGTGTTAGATCATGTAGGAGACGGAGAAGCCGCAGCAAAAAACCCACCCCCTTGTGTTCCTGGGGAAGGTGTCTGAGTTTCTGACCCAGGTGGGGGCAGTGTAGCTGGCCTAATATATGAACCCCCTCCTTGACCCCTACGGGGAGGCCTGCTACCTCACGACATAATGAGCCCACCTCTCTCTGTAAATTCTGATTTTCCAAACATGAGGTCTGGACCTCTTGCTGCAAGGCAGTAAGGCTTTCCAGCAAGGAAGCCAAAACTACATTTGTGTCCATCGTCTGGGCTGGGCGTTAATCTTGGGCTTAACAATCTGTCGGGATTGTCAGCAGTGCAAGAATATACAACGCCACTAACCTTTTTCTTGTGACCAGCAGAGACGATTCCTGATGTAATTCCCCCCGATTCCCCTCAACACAACCCCCTACAGAGGAAGGTAATCCATCTGCGTGACATTGTGCCAAAGGGGAAAAGGGAAGTGGATAAAATAATAAACCAGCCGTATGGTCTGTACTCCCTTCAAGGTCTGGTCTAAGGAGCTGCACGGCCTCAGGAGGGATGCTCATATACTGCAGTACAGGAAGACAAGACAATAGACTGTAGTATACTCAGGGACAGTAATGCCTTTTAACATATAACAATATCCTTTTATGCACTCACCACAAACACATACGGCTGAGAACTTAAATGTGGTGGTGCATGCCTGATATGTCCAGGGTTAGATGCTCCCCAGAGTAATAGGCACGTGATGACCAAACATAGAGTGAAAACATTTGTACCCAAGCTCTTTTATATTTATAGAATCCAGCAATGGGAGTTGTTAGCATCACAACACTGCACTCGTAGCGATAATGCTGAATGTTCAGTCACAAAACGTAAGAAATCATAAATACTCTCCTTCAACGTCGGAAGAAAAGTCAGGGTGAAATATCTGGAGCTTTCCAAGATGAAGACGACCTGCACACTGAGTTCGTGTACAAGAATAGGCAAGGGCAAATAGAATAATATTCAAGCCTTCAGGAATATTGCTCCAACACGGGGCGTTATGCGTCTTGGAAGAACAGACACAGAAACGCTTAATTCTCCTGCCTATATAGCCGCGTAATCAAATAAACGCGCGGCGCGCATTTAATATTACTGCGTCTTACTAGAATCCCTACTGATCACAAATAGGTAGTTGCAACGGTGGAGGCGGTCCCGCACTCCTACCGATACCTGGCAAATGACGGGAACTCTTTCGGATTGGCAGTGTGTATCTGGAAACGAATCTGGACAGGATCCGGACGGGAACACTTTCGGGAAACACAGCTTCTTTCTTCACGCTGGAATCCGGCGGGGAACATCATCCGCCATTCCTCTCTCAGGTGAAGATTGTCAAGCACCTTCCCATTGAGGAGGAGGTGCTTATAACCAGACAGCCCCGTTCCTCCCTCTGATTCGCCCCATGGACTTCTGGTAGCTGTAGTTCGTTAGGCCATTCCGTTTTATCGAAATGGGTATTTACTGCAGGAAAGGCATTGGAACGGGACAAGGTTTTCATCCCTGAATAGGAAAACGCTACACATCCTTGCACCATGGTGCAAGGGTGCCTGCGCCAGCGCATGGCAATTGTTTGTGCACCAGCTCAGTGTTGATATGTTGCATTCCTGTGCTCTGAAAGTGCTGCAGGATGGCGCAATCAAAGGGCTTGCGGTACCGCGCTGAGGCACTTTCTTGTAGACCTGCCCCTAAATGCCATTATATAAGCTCCTGTGATTATCTGTCCAAAAAAATGCCTACACTGGGATACAAACCTCATCAAAAAATAAAATCCTATAAGGTTGCTAGACCACCAAAGCTAGTGGCTGCGGCTCGACTATCCTTTTATTTCTGTGTGTCGTTAGATTAACTATGCACTGTTCCTAATGCTGCTATAAGCTATTACCCGGGGCTTCTGCCCAATGTGACTGTTTTTTGTGTGTGTGTATTGTTTATACATTACATTTATTTCAAGCAAGCAGGACAAATTAGCTTATTGAAAAGGAAGGGGGGTGTTGGGGCTCCAATGATGGCAGCCCATGTGACGTGGTAATGGGGGTCCTCCTCCGTCAGATATAAGAGTCCCGTCAACCCTCACCACATTTTGCTTTTATGAGATAGCAAACAAAATTAACGTCATATAGATGATGCAAACAAATAATGTTTCAAAAGCAGGCACTTGTTTGTTTTTAATCTTCTATTTTTACTTAACTCATATGTTCCTGTAATTAAGGGGCAGGGGCAACATCTCTTCTGGAATCCGCGGTCAGTGCAGGTAACAGCGGTTAGGCCGCGTTGGGAGAGGGGAGGGGGGATTTTGAGGGCCGAGGCAGAGAAGAAATTAATAATTTATTTAATTTTGCCTTCGCATTGTCCCTCGAAATCACCCCGCGGCCCACCACTGTTACCAGCACGAACCGCAGCTGTTTCCAGAGCGGCATGACTTTTTTAAAAATCGGTCGAATATATTTTTTGCCAGCATTTTAAAAGCCCAATCTCTCCACCTGCTCATTCGTTCATGTACAGGGAAACCAAAATTGGCTCAGACAATACATGCCTGTGAGGCTTGCAGTGAGGGGCATCACTGTGTAATGTCTACAAGGCTAACCCTCGATCCTTCGAATGCCCCCCCTCCCCAGGACGCGAATTTGTCCTGCCTGTTTGAGACTCTTCCATTATCTAGGCCTGATTGGTTTCTGCAGCCTCAGACCGAGCCGCTAATTAGCATGCGTCGCTCTCGCGCTGCCATACCTGCCTCTGATTTGGCCACTCGCATGCCGCACCTGGGACTGTGCTCGGCTCCATATTGAGCACTTAGTGTGTCCGCGTGATGCCGGTCTTTGTAGATTAATCCTTACACCTGGAGAATGTGGGCGGCTTTCTCAGGAATCCCAATCACTAGAGGACGAGCGAACAGCGCAACACTTCAGGAATAAAGAAGCCATGCCGAGCTTCTACATAACTCAACCGGCAGCAGCTGAAAAGCCACTTGCATAGTCTCATTTTTTTTCTAACAATTTTTTTTTGGCTGAAAGAAGAGGTCTTGTGCTTTCCGAGGCAAACTACGGAAGTCTAATTCCCACTTATGAAGATAGGTGCATCAAGCCGTTTGCCACTGGGAGCAGCGGGCAGTAAGCAAAGTGGATTTTTAAAATCTATCAGAGGCCCATTGTGTCAATGTGTGAATTATGCCGCTTGGCCCTTTCAAAATAATTGTGGTTAGCCGTTACTGTTGATGACGAGGCCGACATCAAAAATGTGCCTCTGCTTATCTCGATTCTGCTGAAATCCAGTAAATAGTACTTAATGTCAAAAATGAAAAAAGTTCCGAATCTGATTTAAAATAACAATACTTCATTTGTGACTACCCAGGTTTGCCGAGCACCAGACACAATATAAAGTAGTTCACATCATATCATATTATTGGCTGTGAAACAACTAGAATGGTCATTTAAGTTGCTAGCTGTACAGGATCTTCTGGTACATACCACATCCACATCAAGAGCCAACATGCAGCGCTCCATGCATTTTTATTTGACTGGGAGTGCAATAGCAGGTGGGTTTAACTGTTGACATATAATGCATAGGTGAGAAGTGTCCCCAATTCTCGTTAGTCATAACTCAACAGCATGGTGTCTCATTGAATTCCATTTAGGAGAGCTGTACTACAAAAGGCATGGATCCAAATGAGTGTTTACCACAAACAAGGGAGTCAGTGATCATAGTCCCCTTCCAAGATCAGGCCAATTGCCCCTAACCCAAATAACCCGATCTTAATCTTTCTATATTATGATTCCCTCAAATTCACTTTCTGAATTATTTTGGTTGTGTAGATCTCCTCTTTGATCTCCTCTTGCTTATGTCTTGAGGTAACTGCTATTATTGGCTTGAAGTTGGATTAAACTGACTATCAATTCAAATAAATATATTTGATTTGACAAAGCAAATATATAAAAGTACAATAAAAAAAGTAAATGATAGCATAAAAACATTTCCCAATACTGCAGTTCAAATTCATGAATGAGTGTGAAACACCTCCGCTAAAAACTGTGCTAAATAACTACACACATTAAGATTCTCTAAAAACTGCGGGGGATATTCTCAAGAACGTGTGACAATTACCGCCAAATTAGCTTAACACAGCTCTTCACATTGCAATCTATTGCGGGAAAATAACGCTGTGTTAACGTCGTATTCTCAACACGGCGGTACCATGCGATAGGCTCAGGATGACGCGTCAAATGTCTGTGATAAAGTCAACGCGATGCCGTAAAAATGCAAAACACGAAAGCAAAAAAGTTGCGATGAGGCAAGCGCGATACAAAAATCAGCAAAAACCAGCGTCAGGCCTGCAATTCCCACGCGTCAAGCGGGAAAAGGCACCATTAAAGCAGAACAAAAACAAAGGGAAGCAAAAAGAAACCGCTTAGCACCATGGATGCACCCAGACCGAGTGCCGAGGTCAACGCGTATCCCACAAACCCAACAGACCACCAGCAAGGAACAACGGGGTCGGGGAGGCCAAGGAGAAGAGGTAGAGGAAGACAGGGTGCAGTCCGCAGGAAAACAAGATCAGCGTCACGGAGGTGCAGTGCTTAATTTGTAAAATATGAAGTGCAGGTGCTGAAATGTTTGCCGGAGGCCACCCCAACTTTTCTCTGGCTCCACCCACTCCCTCTACTGGCTCCACCTACTTACTATATTAGCTCCACCCACATCTTCAACAGGCACTGCTAAAAGTCAGATGTAATACCTGATCTGAATTTCAGAAAGGGAGCCCAGTTCAGAAAGCATGGAAATGTCACACAGAAGCACCCATGTGATAAACCATGGAAATGTGTGTGTCACAAATAAGCATCCATTCCAGGACGTAAACCATGGAAATGTCACACATAAGCACCCATGCCAGAACGCATGGAAATCTCACACATAAATACTCAAGACAGGGAAGCATGGAAACGTCCCACAAAGGCACCCAATCATGAAACCAGCACACAAGGGCACCCAGGCCAGAAAGCATGAAAATGTCAAAGAAAGGCACCTAAGCCTGTAGTGCTGGAACAATTTTCAGAGTGTTGGTGCTGCCCTCAATGTTACATCACTGAAGAAATCATAAGATTGTGAAAAATCTAATATCACACTAAAGACAAACACAGCAAATTAGCCTTGCCCATTCCGGCAGAGGTGGTGAGAGTGTGGTATGTTGCAGTGGAGCATTTTGAAGCCCACTGCTTGTTGTGGTGTTGGTGAACTGTATGAACCAAATCTCTCCACAATCCTAAACTCACCAACGCCTCAACTTCCTGCTCTATCCAGTGCTGTGGTAGAATTCCAGCATATCGGCTGATGCTTTGGACCGCTGAGTAGCTACCAGACATCGCTAGTTGATATTTGATAATGATATGCATGTAGGAATAGGCTAGCTCTATGAAACAGAAGTGAAGCAAAGTTAGTCCTGTGAGCAAGGCAGGTTGTATAGGGACCTACTCCTGCCGTCACATTCGGTATATTTACTTTGGTACCTCTAGTGCTTGGCACTTTAACTTCAAGCAATCGCAGGAATGGACTGGCGAGGTGAGCTCACCTGGCCTCCCTGGAAATGGGAAAACCTCACTTACCCAGATCGGAAAAGCAGACCCGTGCCTTAGGTTAAGCAAGGCCTCAAGGGCACTTTGCAGGCAGCATGTTGGCCAGGCCTGTGTTTAATAGTAAGAAGAGTGAAACTGCAAGCTATCCCAATTCCTGAGCCTATCCCAGAGATGCAGTGCTGGCAGGGATTCTTTGCTGAGCTTCCTGCAACAGCTGTGTGTTGTAGCTACTATTAGGTGTGTATCAGTGAGGGATAACTTTACATCTATGTTCGAGCATGAGCACCTGTACAGACTAATTTAACACATCAAACTTACACATTTGAAAAATAAACTTCAATGCAATGACATTCGGGAGTGGGAATCCAAGGCCTAAAGTATTATAGATAATTTGGACTAGAGTTTTGTTGCGGGCCACACTAGAGAAATATTTTTTCTATGCAGCAAAATAGAGTATATTTTTACCACAACCTTGTTGTCCTAAACATTACAAACATCGCTCAAAGTTGTTGAACAATCACAGACGTGTAACGCTCTGTATTCTTTCACTCTCTTACTTGCTTCTATTTTTCTCTCTAACCCCCACACCCTCTATCTACCTCTTACACTGATTGTCTTTACTTTCTCTCTACCTATTTTTCCCTCAACACCCTGTCTTCCTATATATATTTCCTTCTCTCCTCACCCATCTCTTGCTCCGTCATCTCTCTCTCTCTTGGTATCTGACCTCATGGCTCACTCCTCTTTACCTGTGTGTCGATCTCAGCTGCCTACCCTTCCCTCCCTACCCTCTTCGAAGTTATTTTTCACCTCAACTCCCTCTTGCTACCATGATTCTGCAGCTGTTAGTAATAATGAAGTGAAGACAGTAGAAGCATAAATAAACATCATTAAGCCCAAGGTATTTCCTTAGTAGACACATACTGCAGCTCTGAGGATCTCCGCAACACATAAAAGCAAACAATTCTTAGGAAATCTAAATCCGCACAAACTACTCAAGTAAGTTAGTAGCACGAAGAGTCTACTGGACGGTCCGCCTGTTTTAATCAAATGCTTAGGTTCTGCGCAAAGCACGATATAGATTGCTTCGAAGTTCGAATTAAATTAATGGAGGATACTGCGAGGGCGGCGGATGCTTACCTACTCCTGTCACTTTTATTTGCACATAATCTTTAATACATACTTAAGGCATGGCAAAATTACAGTACAAATTTACAAGCACAAACCATGGCACGCTGCACACTTAAAGAGCCTTTAAGACTATGGGCTCATTCATTAGGTGTGCAACTACTTACTTACTTGTAGAAAAAAAGGCAACCAGTTTATTTAACATCCTGCTTTTCATGATACTCAAGGAAACTGGAGCTAAAAGTCTTCCAAGGCAGTGCAAGCAGGAACCTCAATCGGTCGGTCTATAGGCCTCTCACTGATCTTTTAATATATAAACCTAAATATTTGGATTTATACTAAACCTCTCAACTGCTCAAATTTCAGGCAAAGGAGCCATGGCCGTCACACATCACCCACAGTTAGAGGTTCTAATTTCCTGTCTGTGCCATCCCCGAAAGTGGGAATTCCAGCCAGGACTGCCAGAGCAGCGAGACAGGATGATGGCACCTGTACTGGATGGCATGGCACTGGTCCAGGATGCTGACATCTGTGAACTTATGATGTGGGGGAAAATACCATTTTGGAAAGGAAACCTGATCAGTGTGATACAGATAATAATACATTCCTTGACATCCCAAGGCTTTCCATTCAGTTATTCAATCGTTCATAGGCTCAGGCTAGAGGTAGATTGCATTAATGTGCACGAGTGATAGGCAATTTAGGATTTGCATTGCTAAAGATCGGCCAGAGGGATATTTATTTTGGTAGCAGTCGGTTGTTGAAAAAGTCTTTTAGTGCACTTTTTAATTGTTGCAAATTATGCAGCAAATTTGCCATAACTGTCTCAAATTGGTGTAGTTTGGCTCCATTATTGCAAGTTGGCCTTTGCCTACTTGGCACAGTGGGATTGCGGTCTGTGGGCGAGAAGTGAGCATGGACAGGAGTATTTTCCCTAGTAAAGGACTAGAAAACTCTCAAAAGAGTGCATTTGCTCTTTTGAAATGTATTCTTCAAAACGTCCCAAGGTGCCAAGGCTGTGCCTCATGTGCACTAGAAACTCCCTAACTTTCTTATTAGATCATTTAATGGGATCGTTGGTAATCCAGTGGGATATGCTTGAAAATGGAAATTTAACACAAAATAAGTGTTGGTAGCAAATCATCATGGGAGGGCCTCTTACAAACTCACAAACACTCGACACCTGTCAAACCTTTCTAAGACTGTACATTTATTTTCTTTACACACATTTATTAAATGAATTACTTTCTCTGTTGATATTTTATTTTAACCAGTTTCACAATTTGAAGTACCTGCCTTCATGCACTGACGTCTATCATCCCGTTCATGAGATCATTTTTCCCTGTTAATTATTGCTAAAATATGCATGCTAACATTGCTAAACTCTTTAGTATGAGCTCCACTGCAAAGATACTTAGCCACAGAGTGCTTTCTCCTGCTGTGTACTCACAATAGTTGCTGAAGCACCAGTACTGTGTCTGTGCTGCATTTCATCTATGCTCAGTCAGTCCCATGCTTGCAAAAGTTTTGCAAAAAATGCTTTCACAACGATGGGGTGACAGACTGCCGGTGCGTGCACTGTCCTTGCACAAGTTTTCAACTTTAAAGCCTAGAATCAGTCTAGAATATGGCCGGTCAGGAGGACTGCCAGGAATCAAGATGCCGCCAAGCATTTGAGCGAGTCGCGAGTGAGGGCAAATTATTCTTTAATAAAATTCTTTTGGATGCACTCAAGTTGATTATTCCAGTCAAGGTGTGTGTGACGTGACGCCTCAGAAATTCGGACGGAGCATTATTTTACAGTTCATGATTAGATTTTAATAACTCAACGCAGACGCATACTATACATAATTGTTTGTTTGTGACCTGATGGAAGTTAGAGGTAATGCCTCTGCTTGCCTATCCTTTAGACAACGCCTGGGGTTACTCAAAGCAGTTTGTTGACTCAATTGTGAGACGATGGTCACCATACCTGAGAAAGTGAAACCAAACTGTGGGAACCGAATTTGTGCGTGGCTGCGCGCCATGTTTGGACAAATCAGTGAGCCTTTAAACTTCAACCTGGCAGGCCAATACTGCGGCACTGGCAGGCTCTATCGAGATATCCTCCAGTCACATAAGTCAGTGTACAGGTAAGGGCGCTGCGCGGCGGCTACTACTAGGCCGGCATTCATTGAATCTGAATCACATCCTATTACTCGTATCTGGTATGAATAATATCTTAGGGAGCCGCCGGACGCAAGCTTCCTGCCTGCCTCCCACCAGTCCGGTTATCTGACAACCGGACAGTCAAGCCACCATGCTCCCAAAAAAACAGCGTTGCTTTCGGCACATCAGGCACGGCATATTATTGGAATTGCAATAAGTTGGCTTAGTGCTACGCTTACTAGTAGTACTAAGTAAGTTTGTTTACTCCTTAAACTTCTTACCTGAGTGATTACAATTAGGCGGCCTGGTCCTTGCTACCACCAAACAGTACTGTACTGCTGGCTGATTGAGGCCCGCAAAGCACAGGCTGCCCTGCCCTCAATGTCGTCCGTTGGGTCGGTACTCGGGCTGACTTGAACAACGATGTTGGGGCGTGGCAATGTGAAAAAAATTCTGCGCAAGCACGCTACCACGCACGCAGCCCCTGCCCTCATCAGAATCAAATAAATCAGTGTCAGTCAGTGTGTGTGTCCTGCCTGCCCGCCCACCTGCAAGTGGCAACAGTGCAACACTGACTGATTTGAAATAAAAGCCGTGGCCGCCATGTTGAACTTATTAATTAATATTATTAATTTATATGAATCTTCTCTTGGGCGAAGCCACAGGGCAGGCTAAGTGACTAAGAAGTCTCACAGCCGCCCGCAACACTGTTCACCGCCGTCAGTTACTAGGGAGATGTGAAAATCACGCTGCGAGTACAGTAATGTAAATTTTATTAAACATCAAGCTGTGACGTGCGTAGACCCGGCCCTGATAATTAAGTGCCGGTGCTAGGCACCAGAAAGCACCGGCACAAATTAAGCACTGCGGAAGTGACAGAACACTACCATCAACTGAACTTCAATTTGACAAACGTGAATGCAGTTGGAGTGTCCAGGAGGTCAATAGAGGAGACCACGAGGCGCAGGCATAATGTGACACAAACCCGCTGCCAACAGGAAGGCAGCAACGGCAACAGGAGATGGGAGTCCTGCGCCACAGGTGGAGCTGGAGGAAATGGAGGCCAAAGTCATCAGTATGGAGATGGTGAAAGGAGTTGGGAGTCCGGAAACAGCTTGATAGGACCTGACACAACACCAACTGGGTGAGTAACGACCAGGGACTGGGGGACGAGGGGAGATGGGCACAATGGCACACATACACAACAATGTGTAGCACACTGCACACCCACAATGACCCTGGATCATGTCCCTGATCCCCGTGGCACACTGCAGCACACACATTGACGAGAATGTGGTACAAAGTGCAACCCTGACACTGCAAAACAGAGGACACAACTGGGTCCGCTCATGCGCAGAAACAGGCCAATCACATCTAACATAGCAGGAAATTTTGAGATGGAAATGTAGGTGTACAACCTCACATCCATCATGTAGTCCAAATGTCCACTGTCCTGCATCAAAATTCAGTACCTCCCAAACAGTCACAATGTGCATTGCCATACAGTCTGCATGTAAACAAGAACAATGCGCCAACATACATGTCAACACAATAACAACATGCATCTCCCCTTCACATTGCAGAGGGACAAACAACATATTCAGCAGAGCAGACCAGACAACTCATCAGTGATGCTGAAGAGGACCACCACCCCCTCGACACTGACGCCCTACAACCGCTCATGGACATCTTAGGCAACCCACCTCCAGGAGGAGGGCCCCCAAGCCACATAGAGGAGACCCCAGCCCCAGCACAGACCACACAGCAGGAAGCACCCGCCAGCACGGCTGGCTCCCAATACTTCACCGAGGCACACATCACATTCCAATGCCAGGTGTCAGAATGCCAAAAAGAGGTGGCCGAATAGGTTCAGGTGAGGTCAGAGCTCATGGAAGCCAAATTAGATCACATATGTGGGTGTCTAAGTCCCATCAGGGATCACCTACACCCCACAAAGGAGACCCACACTGCAACAGAGACACATTTGAACATTTCCCGTACTGAACCACGCCCAGAGCCCCATAGTTATTATTCACACACCCACGCTGGACCTGCGTACGATGGATCCAGTCAACTCCTCTTAAGTAGTTTCCGGGTGATGACAAAGCTACATGTCCATGGTCTTACCCGCTGCCTGCGGTGACATGGCTGCATCCACTGTACACAGCACAATGTAATGTTGTAGGGCCTGGGGCCCTCATGTATACATTGCGACCACACAGACACACGCAGATAGTTTGTGGAACTGGCTACGGTCATGTGCAACCGGTCCCTTTATAGGCAGCATCACACGTACAGTGATGCCTGTCCTGGATGTGTGTGGGGTGAGTGTAAGCCAGCCCTCACAGAGTGGTTGGTGCTGGCAACAACTTGAACAGTGATCACTATTAAAGTGGAAACAACAAACACTAGTATTACAGAAACAACTGTGAAGCAGCATGGTTATTGCCGGAGCAAGTACAGAGGTCACCCAAAATGCAAACAGAAGTGTCCGTGAGCTGCAGTGCACTGAGGTTGGGGCACTAGAGCTGAACATGCTCATGTGAATAAATTGTCTAGGATTATGTCCCTTCGGCATATTCCTGATGCAGCTGCAGTGGGGTGTGTCACACATGCATCATCTCCCTCATCATCGTCCCAAGTCTCCCACACTGCCTGAGATGACATTGCTGCGTGAGCTCTCCACAGCACAAAACTCAATCAGAAATGGTCCATGAGTTGTGGTGCACTGAATTAGTGGCACCTGGACTGCTGAGCAGGGTATCAGGCAGATAATGGCATCCACGACAGGTGTGAGCAACTCTGTTAGTCTGCCAGTTTCGACTCTGGCAGTTGTTGTTTGGAAGTGGTCCTGGCGGCGACTTGTGATGCATTGAGGTAGGGCCAGGCGGAATGAGCGGGTCCTCGTCAATGTCGAAGGTGAATGTGGTGGAGGGTTGCGGGGGACAGTGGAAGGTGTCCTCCAGGGAATGATGCAGAGGGCAGAAGCCATCCGGAAGCGGCAAATTGAGGAGTGGAATGCTACAGCCTTGTTATTACTACCAAGTCCGTATCAGCTACATGAGGATGAAGACAACCCCAGTCCATAGACTCAGACGCCACCAAAATTCAACCATAGAGTGTCCATTAATGTCGGGGAACAGACTTGGTGGCAACGGATATGAGAGGGGATGCAGTCTGCGAAGATGCTTGTACAATGATATAAACTCTGCCATGAATAAATCAAGACTTAGTCCCAACTGTGTGACCTACTTGAGCGCAGTGTAGGCCGGAGGCAGTGGTAAGCAGGGGCCCACAGCCATGAGTTATTGACTCGCGTTGCACAGAGTTAGTGACACCAGGGCAGTTGTTGGTAGTGTTCAATCACCTCTGTAACAATGATCCTTTTTTCCTCCTGACTGAAATGCGTCTTCCTCCTACACCTATTCTTGTGTGCAATGATATGAACTCTGCCATGAAGAAATCAAGACTCAGTTCCACATGTGTGGCCCATTCGAGTACAGTGTGGGCCAAGGGCAGTAGTCCACGAGGGCCCACACACATGTGTGGTTAGAATGCTATACACAAACTTGGTGGCACCACATCTAAGGGTGTATAGTGATATAAACTCTGCCATTAAAAAATGTACTCTGCCATAGTGTAATCAAGACTCAGTTCCAAATGTGTGACCTACTTGTCTGCTCTGTATGCCAGTGGTGTAATTCAAGGAGAACGGAGAACTGTGGGACTTGCTCGTGGAGGCCGTGATGGTGTGAGCAGGCTGCCAAGGTCACGGGCCTCGGGCTTGGAGCTTGCATCGGCACGTGGTGGGCCCTCTTTGACACACAACGGTATCAGCAGGTGAGCAGTGAGGCCTGGGTGCGCAGGGGCGGGCAAGACGGGTTCAGGTACCAGCGGCCCGGAATGCAGCAAGCGCACAGGATCGCAGGCAACACCGCTCACGGCGACGGCCTCATGGCGGGGTGAGAGTCGCTGCCCTGGCAAAATCGTTGTGCATTCCGGAAGAGAACCATGCTCAGAGCTATGTGCTTTTTATTCACACCCCTACGCTGGCCTGGTGTACACCGGTTTAGCCCACTCCGCTCACGCTTACGGGGGGGACGGAACAAGCTACATTTCCACGATCTTCCCCACTGGCTGGGGTGACATGGTTGCATCCACTGTCCACTACACTCCATACACCAGCGGTATATGTCGAAATGGATATGTGTGTGATATGCATACTGCTCACTGGCAATCACATCCACGCCACACTTGGCATTGTGTACATTCTTATTAATGGATCACTTGCTTCCTTCGCACATGCCTGGTACCCACCATTCCCCACAATCTGCTATTGTGTGGCTGAGGTGCCATGCCATTGATGGCTTATGTACATGGCTGGCCCAGGTTCCCACAGTAAGTTGTGCTGTTGTGTCTGGTGGGTGGGCATGTTGTTTGGCATGTTGTATGTGAGTTTGTAACATGTGCATTCCCAGTGTTGTGAGTTGCGTAATTGTGGAGTTGAGGTGTGTGGTATGTTCATTTGGTCCTTGCCAACGAGCAGAGCATATCCGTAGGTGCCATCCTGGTAGCGCTGGTTGATGATGGCCTGTCGGTAGATGTAGGAATCATGCATACTGCCTGAGTGGTTGGCAACTACGATGGTGGAGATTCCCTGGTGGTACTCTATTCCCTGCACATTGATGGAATGTGTGTGCTTTCTGTTGTGGTATTTGTGTGCAGTGTTGCCAGGGAGCTCAAGTTGAACATGTGTGCAGTCAATTGACCCCTAACAGGTGCGGGAAGCCAGCTATGGTGTAGACGCCTTGCTTGGTCTCCAGCTGTTCCTGCGCAGTATGGGGGAAGTATAGGTACTGGGGTACCAAGCTGATGATGGCATCCAAGACAGTTGTGAGGAACTTGGATTGGGCTGGCTGTGAGACTGCTCCGACTCTGGCAGCTGTTGGTTGGAAGGTACAAGCAGCCAACAAGTGCAGCACGGCCAGCAGCATTGTCTGAGGTGGGATGTTGGTTGTCCGCTGTGTTGGTGCCGTCAGCCTGTGGGCAATGATGGTCAGGATGCAGAGGATGGTTGTGCTTTTGAGCCTGTTGTGGGCAATTACATTCTCTGATGTTGGGTCTGTGAGGTTGGTGCATTTTCTGAAGGTCCGCTGTCTTCGTCTGCGCTGCCTCTGTGGTGGTCCGGGGGGCGGGCCTGGGGGTGGTGGCTGGCGGTGTTTTGACCCTGTTGGGGCTCCAAGCTGCATGATCAGTGGCTCCATGGCATCTGTTGATCTTCAGGTGTGGCTCTGGGCTGGGCTCCCTTTTGTAGTGCAGGCTGTCATCCGACTTTACACCAGGTCAGAGCAGGTGTTAATTTCCTGCTGCTAACGCGCCTTATCGCCTGTTTTGGGTTCTTATCGCCGATCTGGCTGGTTGCTATGAATGTTGCGGAGTGGTGTTGTCGCTGCTTTTTGCATGGGAATGCCTAATCTACATCTCATTAGCGATTATTATTATTATAGGGGACTTAAAAGCGCATGGATACCCATGGGCTTCCCAGCGCTAGCGGTTGGATGCTAAGTACAGGCAGGCCAGGCCTTAAAGATATTGCTTGAACAGCCAGGTCTTAATCTCTTTGCGGAACTGAAGTTCCCTGTCAATCTGTCTGTATTCCAATGGTAACCGGTTCCACAATTTTGGGGCCAGATGGGAAAAAGATCATCCTCCCCATTTTTCTCTCCTAACCTTTGTCTGTTTTAAATGGTCTTCCGTGCTGGACCGCATCTGTCTCTTCGGGATATAGGGCAAGACTAAGTTCTTTATTCTTTTTGGGCCTTCATTATGCTGTGCTCTGTGAGTAATGACCAGTGTCTTGAATTTTATTCTGGCCTCTATTGGGAGCCAGTGTAATTTAACTAAATACTTTCCCACTGATTCCTGTACTGGAATGTTGCATAGCAGTTTTGCAGCTGCTTTCTGGGCCACCTGGAGTTTCTTGATGACATATTTGGGTGCTCCCAAGAACAATGAGTTACTGTAATCCAATCGCAAAGTGATGAGAGAGTGCACCACTTTCTTCCTTAATTGTATGGGAATTCTGTCTAGGATTTTGCTTAGGCTTTTAAGAAGTCTGAAACACATTGCTGCGATCTTCTTGGCTTGAGTCGCCATAGAAAGATCCGTTTCAAACCAGAAATCTAGGTTCTTTACTGTTTCTGCGGGAATAGGTGGTTTGCCTAGACATGCAGGCCAGTCTATGATAGGTCTGGGTATTGCTTTATTCCCAATAACGATAGGTGCCGGTGTCTTCTGTGGCGATGTTTTTCGGGGCTGCTTTCGCAGGTAAACTGGTGATATGGGCTATTATCACCAGCTTGTGAATGGGGCGATATTTTTATCGCCACTTTGGCTGCAATAAAGTGCCAGTAACTCTGCGATAAATCCTTGAGAATATGCCCCTGCAAGTACAGTTAAGCTGGCTTGACTTGTTTAAAATTCAGAGGCAACTGGAGGGGGAAGATATACTTTTATCGTAAGCTCACCCATTTTGAACAAATGAGAGTAACGCTTAAAGTGTCTTGTACAGCAGCCATATCACATGTACAGATTAGGGGGTTGGATGGCTTATGCAACCCCCTAAAAGTTGTGGAGACACATTTAGCTGAAAATACATAAAACTATTTCTATGCAGAACCGGTATGTCCAACTCAAGATAACAGTTCAATTTTACTCAGGTATTTCAACATTGTACGGTGAATGCATATTCTTTGGACAATGAACCTTTATCCCTTTCTTCTAGCTTGTAAGCAAAAAGGACCCTTGGCCCAAGCAATATCTGAGTTGGAAATCAAACACCGAATATTATACAGTTGTGGTTTGGCCAACTCTCCCAGAGAGGTCTTTATGTACCTCAGCTATGGTATCTGTAAACTAAGGTCTAAAGCCAAACAATCCTTTAGAATCTTCCTATTGAGTTCTAGGTTACTGTTTAGGTAGACCAGCAGTTCCCAAACTGTGCGCCGCGGCACCCCAGTGCTCCGTCAAAAAAAGCCTGGGGCGCCACGAACACATTGACACCAAGCACATGCCAAGATTTAAAAGGCTGTGTTTTTATTGCATTCTTTACAACAGTTCTCATTTGGTGGCGAGGGAGGTGCCACATAAATCATTCGTCATTCCTCTGGAAAGCTGTCAGCTTATTGCGGTCTGAGCAAGAGTTTGTCATTCGGAGGCTCCCAGATTTTCTGGCTGTCTTGGAAAACCAAAACAATCTGGACCCCATACACAGTAACATTTAAAATAACACATTTTATTCATCAGTGATATGCAGTGTTGCACTGAATAATGGTGAGAACAGTCCGTTTTCAAAACGTTTTGGGCACATTGCGAACTCTGGCATGCTTTTAAAGTTATCAGGAAGCCATTTTATGAATAGCTTTTTGCATATACTTAATGACGCAGGCTGTTTTTGGATTCATGCTTAGTTTAAAAAGAGACGCTGTACAAATAATTGCATACAATGCCATGTAGAATAAGCAACTTCCTTCACGAACAATCTGTGTAAGCACTCTTTTTGTTGGTGAAAGACTTGTATTGAATACAAAGTATAAAACACACCGGTGCCTGAAAAATGCTCTAACGGCTTCTCGCAGTGACACCACAGACTATCATCTGACACATTTATTGTTCTGTATTTTTTGCAAGGGCAGATATTATATTGGAAGTCTGGGACAGTTCATTTCCAGTCTCCCACCAGTATGCTGCTGCCTAGTGCCTTATCAGAAGGACGCACTGTTCCTGCCCAGCCTAGCACACACTACCAAACACTTACTTGAAACAGAACACACTGAGGAGAACTGTAAATAAAAGGGAAAGGCCTGAATTTAAAGCGGTTGTCCTTAGTCTTTGCAAAACTAAATTAGAAGGCATGAAAGGGTTGTAAGTAAACTTCTGAAACCATGAATTTATGGGTTCTAAGCATTTCCATCACTATGCACCTTTTACAAGGCTAACATTGCCCCTGGAAAATGGTATTAGTCCTTAAAAACGTTTTAACAAACACACAAAACTACATCATGCACACTCTTGTGCAGGCAGAAATTATGCAGGCGCTCAATGAAAGGGTGCACCCAGCAAACACATTCGACATCACCGTGAAGTGTTGGCTGCCCTGACAAAGAAACCTCAAAGGCCAGTAGTATTTACACATGCCTATTGCATCTCAGCATAAATGAGGTATCCAGCTCCAGACCAGCAGACACTGCATGTACAAGCACAGACATAGCAGAAGCTTTTGGTGGCAGAGCAAACAATATACTTGCTACAGCAAAACCAATAAGGTAAGTGGGCAACAGAAAGGAAACCGAAAATAAAAAAGATCATTCACATGGTAAATATCATAGTACAGTGACAAAATCCCCGAATCCTGACGAATATACAACACGTGCAAATGTTTTTTGGAACATAACAGTGTGAACTTCCACTTGCGGCTGTTTCTTAATGGAGTAAATATTTCTGATGACCCATGAAAATAACACCAATCACATCACGGATTATGTTATCTTCATACTTGAACTTTAGTGCAAACTGCTGAAAGTGCTTCTCAAAGAAGGCGTGCCCGAGCAACCCTGTTGTATTTTTATTTTGTTACATCTATGGCTATAATACCTTCATCGGCTTCATCCCATTTATTTTGAGAGAGAGAAATGGAAGTACTCACAAGGCCGGGCTTACATTCCCCACACTGACATTTTTTTTAACATAATGGGGAGCCGCAGTCATAGGGCAATAAGTCAGAAGGAGCCCTGGGTCGAAAAAAGTTGGGAACCACTGAGGTAGACTAAGAACCAAAAAAGTATGGGACGTATTCATATGAAATCAGCTACAAAACCAATACCCAACTCTTCATGCACAATCTCAGCGGGAAAAATCCAGGGTAACTACAAAAGTTTCATAAAAAATGTATTTTCTGCTTTTTGCATCTGAGTGCTGGTCTTATACCCCCACATCCCCGCCCAGAATAACACAGTGTGGACGCACTATGCGTTATAAAAATTTAACATAGAGTTGATATGACTATAACCTAGACATCTGGAAAAGGTGTTAATGCTGTGAGCTACCATATTAAATGACTGAACATGTGCCCTCATCAAGGGGCCCCAATGCATTTTGCTATCTAGCAAGATGCCAAGATGACAAAATGTATCCACTTCTCAATGTGGTGAGCCTTAATGAAATTTGACCTAGTTTTAAAATTTTCCAGGCTGAGAGACATTGTATATGACTTAGAAAAATTGATTTTTAATTTCAGAGTATTCATGAAATCGGCCTAATAGAAACTGTAGACCATTAGCTGTGCATGCAATTGAAACAGAATCATCCGCTGGTTCTTTCTTGATCTATCTGTCTATTTCTTACACTGCTACGCAAACAAATGATGGACGGAATGCTGAATAAATCATACATTCACCACCAGTCAAAAGATCTGGGTTAAATCCATTGTTCTTTTGCTCACCATGCCTCCCCAGTTTAGACCCAACCATATGTAAATCAGTCTTGACCCTGTGCCTCATGGAAACAGTACAGAACAAACTGCCAAGCCAGGTCCTCCCTGGACCGGAAAGATGCATCTTGGGACAGGTTTCTGGACATTACCCTTCATCAGCCAGGCTAGCTCAGCCTCAGGATCAGTTTGGGGCACCGACGGACAGAGCGGGGCCTCGTATACCTGAGCACGGTCCAGGTGAGATGAGGTCCAGTCCCCTGTCACTTTGGATCACGTTGAGTATCCCGGTGACCAGGAGGATGTGTACATATATGTAGGTACAGGTTGTATCGTTCCTACTTTCACTTGTATTTTGAGTTTCATTTCCACTGACTAATTTAGAGTGAAATGCTTGTTTTATTTTTCACAGATTTGATACAGTAGCAACACGTTAGAGCAGTGGCCCTGATGAAAGCCAAGGGACGTTTAGCCCACTAGGCAGAAACATGTCGGCCCTATTAGCGACAGTCATTTTTTCCATACTGTCTTTTGCACTGTTCCTGTTGTTTTAGTTAGAGGATGTGCCTTGTTTTCAATAAAGAGTAGTTTTGACATATCACCCTATTTTAGATTCACCACTTTTGTGTTATTTTGCAATGTTTTTCACCATTTTCAACCATCACTAACTGGCCAACAACTGGTGGCTCACAACACACTGTGGACCTGGTCCAGTACTAACATCTTACTGTGTGGCATGGGGTCTAGATGATCTAAAGACCGGCCTGGTCATAGTGTGGACAATCAAATGATATGACTGATCACTTGGTTTGTTTGATGGTTATCCACAACAAGTTGCTCTGGATTTTGTTGACCAGTTCGCGATTACATTTGCTTCTCACACATGTGGTTCTCACTCTGTTACCCTGTTTAGTGGCAATTATAGCACTCACTGACATAGTGTATTTCATGCCAGTGAACAGTCCAGACCGAACTGCCAAGCCAGGTCCTCCCTGGACCGGAAACAAGAATCCTGGGACCGGTTTCTGGGTATTACACTTCATCAGGCAGGCTAGCTTGAATCCAGTGGCGCAGAGAGCAAGGGACCCACGTCTGGGCATTCCCATCCCACTTAGGGTGAAAAGTGCTACGCAAACAAATAATGGACGGAATACTGAATAAATCATACATTCACCCCCAGTCAAAAGATCTGGGTTAAATCCATTGTTCTTTTGCTCACCATGCCACCCCAGTTTAGACCCAGCCATATGCAAATCAGTCTTTACCCTGTGCCTCATTGGAACAGTCCAGACCTAACTGTCAAACCAGGTCCTCCCTGGACCGGAAACAAGCATCCTGGGACCGGTTTCTGGGTATTACCCTTCATCAGCCAGGGTAGCTTGATTCCAGTGGCGCAGTAAATCATACATTCACCCCCAGTCAAAGGATCTAGGTTAAATCAATTGTTCTTTTGCTCACCATGCCACCCCAGTTTAGACCCAGGGTCAAGACTGATTTGCATATGGCTGGGTCCAAACTGGAATGGCATGGTGAGCAAAAAAACGATGGATTTAGGCCCACATCTCTGTACTGGGGTGAATGTATGACATTGTTCAGCATTCTGTCCATCAATTGTTCTTTTTGCATTTGTCACCCCAAGTGGGACGGGAATGCCCAGATGTGGGTCACGTGCTCTCCCTGGCATTGGAGTTCAGCTATCCTGGTTGATGAGGGCGGAAGCCCGAAACCAGTCCTATGATGCTTGTTTCCTGTCCTGGGAGGACCTGGCCTGGCAGTTCGGGCTGGACTGTTCCCATTGGGCTCAGGGTCAATACTGATTTGCATATGGCTGGATCCAAACTGGAATGGCATGGTGAGCAAAAAAACAATGGATTTAGGCCCAGATCTCTGTACTGGGGTGAATGTATGACATTGTTCTGCATTCTGTCCAATAATTGTTCTTTTTGTTTGTCACTCAGAGTTGGACGGGTATGCCCAGACATGGGTCCTGTGCTCTCCATGCCACTGGAGTCAATCTATCCTGGCTGATGCCAGAAACTGGTCCTAGGATGCTTGTTTCCAGTCCAGGGAGGACCTGGCCTGGCAGTTCGGGCTGGACTGTTCCCATTGGGCGCAGGCTCAAGACTGATTTCTGTATGGCTGGGTCCAAACTGGAATGGCATGGTGAGCAAAAAAATGATGGATTTAGACCCAGGTCTCTGTACTGGGGTGAATGTATGACATTGTTCTGCATTCTGTCTATTAATTGTTCTTTTTGCATTGTCACCCGAGTGGGACGGGTATGCCCAGACGTGGGTCCTGTGCTCTCACTGGAGTCAAACTGTTCTGGCTGGTGAGGGCTGAAAGCCCGAAAACAACCCTAGGATGCTTGTTTCCAGTCCAGGGAGGACCTGGCCTGGCAGTTTGGGCTGGACTGATCCCATTGGGCGCAGGGTCAAGACTGATTTGCAAATGGCTTTGTCCAAACTGGAATGGCAGGGTGAGAAAAAAACTTTGGATGTAGGTCCAGATCTCTGTACTGGGGGGAATGTAAGACATTGTTCGGCATTCTGTCAATTAATTGTTCTTTTTGTATTTGTAACCTCGAGTGGGACAGGTATGCCCAGACCTGGGTCCTGTTCATTCCATGCCACTGGAGTCAAGCTATCCTGGCTGATGAGGGTTGAAATTCCAAAACCGGTCCTAAGATGCTTGTTTCCAGTCCAGGGAGGACCTGGCCTGGCAGTTCGGGCTGGACTGTTCCCATTGGCACAGGGTCAAGACTGATTTGCATATGGCTGGGTCCAAACTGGAATAGCATGTTGAGTAAAAAAACAATGGATTTAGGCCCAGATCTCTGTACTGGGGTGAATGTATGACATTGTTCTGCATTCTGTCCATCAATTGTTCATTTTGCATTTTTCACCCTGAGTGTGCCGAGTATGCCCAAACGTGGGTCCCATACTCTCTATGCCTCTGGAGTCAAGCTCTCCTGGCTGATGAGTGCTGAAAGCCTATAACTGGTCCTAGCATGCTTGTTTCCAGTCCAGGGAGGACCTGGCCTGGCAGTTCGGGCTGGACTTTTCCCATTGGGTGCAGGGTCAAAACTGATTTGCGTATGACTGGGTCCAAACTGCAATGGCATAGTGTGCAAAAAAACGATGGATTTAGGCCCAGATCTCTGTACTGGGGTGAATGTATTACATTGTTCTGCATTCTTTCCATTAATTTTTATTTTTGTATTTGTCACCGAGAGTGGGACAGTTATTACCAGACGTGGGACCCAATGCCATGGGAGCCAAGCTATCCAGGCCGATGAGGGCTGAAAGTCCGAAACCCGTCCTAGGATGCTTGTTTCCAGTCCAGGGAGGACCAGGCCTTGCAGTATGGGCTGAACTGTTACCATTCGGCAGAGGGGCAAGACTAATTTGCAAATGGCTGGGTCCAAACAGGAATTGCATGGTGAGTAAAAAAATGATGGATTTTGGCCCAGATCTCTGTACTGGGGTGAATGTATGACATTGTTTTGCATTCTGTCTATTGATTGTTCTTTTTGCATTTGTCACCCCGAGTGGGATGGGTATGCCCAGACGTGGGTCCCGTGCTCTCCATGCCACTGGAGTCAAGCTATCCTGGTTGATGAGGGTTGAAATCCCAAAACCGGTCCTAGGATGCTTGTTTCCAGTCCAGGGAGGACCCTTCCTGGCAGTTCTGTCTGGACTGTTCCCATTGGGTGCTGGGTCAAGACTGATTTGCAGATGGCTGGGTTCTAAACTGGAATGGCATGGTGAGCAAAAAAACGATGGATTTAGGCCCAGATCTCTGTACTGGGGTGAATGTATGACATTTGTCTGCATTCTGTCCAATAATTGTACTTTTTGCATGTTTCTTACACTGCAGCAAAATCCTTCAAAACGAGATGGCTTGGTTAGTTACAGAAGTGGAGTTGTTCTCTAATGCTTGTCCACTTCCTGCTGCCTTCCATTGACTACTGTTAAAGAATGGATTTCTTTTAAAGTTCTGTACAACATAAAAAAGCTTTGCACTGACGCTCCCCGATATTCATTTGTAAGATTTTTTCTCTAAAACCAATCATGTGAGTACTGAGGTCTTCTTGCTGCAACTTGATTCTTTTCTTTAGATTCAGATGTGTTCCCTTGTTGGGGATGTAGCTGCTTTGTCTAAGATGCTAGTAAGTGGAACCAATTACTTCTAAAACTTTGCTCACTCCCAGCACTAAGATGCATTAAAAAGGTCTTACATTCTGGCTGTTTACAAAAGCTGTGTCAACTTACAGAACACAGATTCACCCAAGTGGCTCTAGAATTTGTTTTGGTTGGGGGGCTATAGGAAACAAATAAGAGATGCACAGGAAGTGTTGGAAACACATATGAACTGGTGGGATGATGCATAGTGGTGCACGCATGTACTGAAAGGGTGCAGAGATGGCTGAACAGTGGGCAAACCAGGGGCAGGATGGCCCTAGGGCTAGTGCAGAGAGGCACACAAAAGGACTGTCAAAGGATGAGGGTCACAGGGTATGAATATAAGGGGAAGAGAAGAGATTGATTGGGCAGAAATGGTGGCAGATGGAGAGACAGCAGGAAGGTGGAGGAACATCCACCATCACACATTCACACAATCAACATCAAATACCAAAATAACCACCCTACATCCACACAATCATCATCTTACAGCTACACATACACTATCAGGCAGCAAATGTTGAGCCAAAAAGCCTTGCATAATATGGACCTTCGTTTTAAGTACTATGATGACATTTTACTCTAATATCTGTTAATTTATTAATGTATAACATTTATTTGTATTTGTATGTGCTTTTATGGCCATGTGGCCGAAATAAAGCTTACTTTGATTGACTATCATATATCAAACCAAGCAGCATTATTCACCAACACATTCAGCATCATACATCAGCTCATGCCTCATCACACATCCACCACCCACCTACCACACATGTCCAAACATACTACCAGCATATGCCAATACACGCACCACCATCCATCTGCACAGCCTCACCAGCAGGCCCATGTTCAGACACACCATCATACATCCATAGAACCAGCATGATATGCCAACACACAAACATTCATACACTAGAGCACCCACCTTCCTACAGCCACACAAGCAGCTTCATACACCTACACACACTATCATAAGCCAACACAAGCAAATCATGCTTCCACAAAACCATTCATTTGCTAACACACATACTGTGATCCACACAAATAAATTTGCCAACACGACGACAATCCTACATCCACTCAACCAGAATAATGCACCAACAAATCCATCATACATCAGCATCATATGTCCGGACAAAACACATCATAAATCAACACAAGCAACACCATATGTTCTTCCATCCTTCATGCGTCAACACAATCACCATAATATGCCAACGCACCCATCATACTGCCACAAAACCAACATCACATGACATCATACACAATATTTTGTGTACATGCACACACCATCATCATCCATAAAACTAACATCAGAAGTCTACATAGACATCATCATATATGAACACAATAAGCATCATACATTAACAGAAGAAACAGCATAAGTGTATATTGGTATCCTTTTCAAGGTGATGGGGTTGTGGTTTCTTTGCTTTAGTTCATTTCAAAGTGTGTTTAGTCAATGGAATGCATTTCAGCTATGATCATTGTCACTATTCTGAGAGGCAGACTAGAGTGTGTATCAGTCGAGTTCAGTTTGATCTTTCCTATCCGCTCATGGACGTCTAATTCAAATAAACAACACTATTGTTTATTTATGTTTTCACGTTTACATGCTGTTGTTTCTCGTACTTTGCACCCCTACACTTTGCCATCTACATTATTGTCTGTATTTCTCCAGTCCATAAAACACGTGTTTCCCTAGCTAGAGCCAGGGTATAGGAGGTGCCCAGAGACACCAACCACCTAGCAACAGACATTTCTCTATGTTTAAAGCACAGCTCAACTTTGATTCCCCTGGGTTTGAGCAACAGTGAAATAGTTCCTAAAGGCACTGGCTCAGAAGAACTGTCTGCCCAAAATGGAAGTGTGTATCTGCTTATCAAAATAAAAACTAGTATACACTTGTTACTCAAACACCAAGTATGAAGTATATGAATGCTTATTGTGAGGAATTGTTGTGTATTATATGGTGTGGTTGTGCCACCTCATCGCAGAATACACTCATGAATCCAACTTGGGCTTAGTCAGGCTCCCTGGCCAAGCCTTAGCTCAACCCTGGGTAGCTGTGGTTTCAAGCATTCAGAACTATACGACGGAGCAAGTGTAAAACATTTAGAAGTACTAAACCAACAGAATAAGAAGGTCACACAACTTTAAAGTATCCAGCACCAATTTATAAAAAAATTATCATATTTGTATGAATTTTTAGACCCCCCAAACAAACAAAATCTACTAGAGTATTCCTGAGATATACAATTTTTAAGTGAAACATAAATCTCAACGTCTTACTCCAAAATGTTAAAAAGCAATGGTAATCGCAAAGTTTGGAAACTATTGGAAGCTTTTAAAGAGTTGTATTTGATTACTACAACCCCAGTTGGGTGACAAACTCATACAGGGGAAAGGTCAGGGGGCTATTTAGGAGTAGTAGGACAATTACCTTGGCATCAATGCATTCTCAAGTCCAGTTCAAGGCTTTATGGGTAAACCACCGAAGACTTTAATGGAGTGGTCCTAATGCAAGGGATACAGGATGCTGTAAGATGCTGAGGCTACTGGATGCTGTAAGATGCTGAGGCTACTGTGCGTCGATGGAGGTTTTCCTTGGGTTACTTCACAGTCCATGGTTCAGGTGGGGGTGAATTTTACCACCGGGTCGATGTCCCTCAAAGTCCTCTTTGGTCCAGCAAAAGTCCATTTGACACTGGAATACTGGGCCGGGTGCTGTAACAGGGAGTCAGCCAACTGACTCTTGGAGCTCACCTCTTCTATCTGGACCTCGGGAGCAGCTCTTCCATGAGCCAGGCGCCACAGGCATGATCCTCTCTTTGCTAGCCCAAGAATCATCAGGTTTAGTCCAGCAGTTAGTGCAGCTTCTCTTGCCAGATACAAGGAGCAGGAGGGAAGTCCTTCTTTGCTCTTCTCTCCAGTCCAGATAAGATTTGAGGTCTAGGAGCCAGGGGTGCCATATTTATTCCCAGAAAATACTCAGGGTATGTGGCGGTCACTAGCCAATGGGCTAGTAGGAACTCTCCCACCTGATGAAGACTTCCTGCGAAGTTTGGCATCTAGATATTGCAGAGTGTACTATTCTGCCCACTCCCAAGATGGCAGAACCCATCTCGGTTGTGGAGCTTGGTAGCCCACCCTAGAGGTGTGGCCACCTGAGGGCTACATGCCCATGGACAAACAAGTTTGGTTCTAGTCTCCCCTCCATGTTCCAAATGCCAACCCAGCTACCTCAATAAAAGGAGAGCACCTTTCGCGTGTGTCCACCATTGGCCTTTAGAATTCAGCTGCTCCTTTGAAGCTTCCCTTTTGGGCTCACAACCTTTGTGGCTTCCTGCCAGGGAGAGGAAAAACCTCTTCCTATGGCAGGCCTTTATTCTCCGTACTCCTGGAGTCATTCACACTTCTCCCCAGGAGGGCAGAAGGATGTCTTGTTGTCAGCATCCATGTCTGGCCACTGCAAAGATTGGGCAACAGAATAGCAACCTTCTACAAGTGTTATTTACTCAAAAGTTACATTAAATTCGACTCGGCAGTCAAGTTGGGGTTAATGTGATGGTTAATTTAAGACCTTGAAGCACCAACTTTAATAATCCCATTCAGAAGTTAGCACTGCTGAGTTGTCAGTATCTAACTCTATACTTGCCAATGGGGCTACTAACGTTTCTACAGTATAATGAAAATGGGGTGTTTTTACTGTTACGACATATAAAAAGCAGATCCTACCATTTATTATACAACAACCTGCCTTAGGAACAGATAGGCCTACTGTAGGGGTGCCTTATATCTATTAATGAGGGAGCTTTGGGATTTGCCACTGGGTTTAATGGCAAAATCAAGTAGCAGTTAAAACACCTCTACCAGTGAGCAGTGGCAGGCTCGGAGAAATGTTTTCACGTTGTCCCATCCAAGGTGGCATAATAAGTACTGCAGCCCTGGTGGAACACTTTAATTTTCAAGCCCTAGGTACCACGGTTACCATATACTAAGGACAAATAAGTGAGTAGACTTATACCACTTGGATGTAGGCCAAGCAGATGTATACTTTGTAGAGTCAGAACACTGGCACTGAGGTCTGGTTATCAGGCCTCCGTGCACCCATAGAGTGGAAAACAGCAGCATTTGTCCAAAACCTTGGGGTTGATCATGCAAAAAGTAGCATTTCCTTATATGGCCCTCCTCTAGATGAAAAGTGATCAACTTACCTACACCCTAGTAGTTCTAATCATCTAAGTGGAAGAACTTACAAAATTCCATACACATTGGCATTGTTAGTTTCAAATCTGTGTTACATTGTAAAGTCCATACCCTGTAGGGGAATGGACTACCTCGTCAGTTTGTGGTTTTCTCCTCTCATCTGAATAAGCCCCCTAGATGCCTGTGGTCTGTGTTAACTACAAAGTAAGT
This sequence comes from Lissotriton helveticus, assembly GCF_964261635.1. Taxonomy (NCBI): domain Eukaryota; kingdom Metazoa; phylum Chordata; class Amphibia; order Caudata; family Salamandridae; genus Lissotriton; species Lissotriton helveticus. The sequence goes on along the minus strand of NC_136065.1, from coordinate 886,569,931 downwards.
CCCAAACAGGTAGGGTCTCAGCTTTCCCAGAGACCAGAGCAAAGGCTTCCCTCTCAATGGCACTCCAATACTGTGCTGTGGGGAGTGGCTGGCTACTGATAAAGGCAACTGTTTGATCCTGGCCCAAAGCATTCAGCTGTGACAACAATGTCCCAATCCCATATTCAAAAGCATCTGTCAGAAAAGTAAACTCTTTGTTGAACTCAGGTGTCTTTAGGTGGTGCTGAGCACAGTGCTTCCTTTGGGATGTCAAGTGCCTTTTGACACTGTGCAGTCCAGACAATATTTCTGGGTTGTTTCGTAGAAATATGTTCTGTCAGTGGTGCCACTATGGCACCATAACCTTTTAACAAATCTTCTATAGTACCCAGTCATGCCAAGAAAGGCTCTGACTTGGGTTTGGGTTTTCATGGCCTCCCAGGCCAGAATTGTCTATATCTTGAGTTGGAGAGGCTGTACATGGCCTTCACCTAATTGGTGACCTAAGCACACTACAGAACCTTTCCCTAGCTGGCAATTACTTGCCTTGATAGTCAAATGTGCCTGCAGCAGGGTCTGAAGCATTCCTTGAGGTGGACCATGTGTTCCTTGAAGGTTGAACTGAATGCAGCAATATCAACCATATATGCTGCACTGAAACTTCCCATGCCTGCAAGAACTCTGTTCACCAACCTCTGGAAGGTGGCAAGGGCATTCTTCAACCCAGAGTGCATTACCTTAAACTGAAAGTGGTCATCAGGGGGAGTAAGAAAAGACCCCTACTTTGGTAAAGTAATTGAATAAAGGAAAGCCATGATTTTCCAAACTACTCCATAGGTCACTGAATGCTATGTGTGAGGGGGGGATTATGAAAATATGGTGGGGCAGTTTTGACCTGCCTGCTCCTCTGCAGCTAGTTGCATTTGAAATGCCACACAGGAGTGCTTACAACTGTCCCAGCATGTTGTTTACAACTTGAAACAGGGTGCAGGGGTGGAGCAGCTCTGAGAAATTCTGTTCATTTTTGTTCCTGACTCTTCCTTAACCTATCAAATGGTGCAGTCCATGAAGGAGCTAAATGGCTCACAATTAATCCAGGATCTGGTTTGCAATAAAGAACAGAGTGCTTGGATGGCTGTGTGCCTCTCATTCCTCTTATTGTATTGCAATCTCCTCTCATTCTTGGGAAAAATTGAAGGGTAAGTGTATCTACTGCCATTCAGCATTGTGGGTGTTGGGAGAGGAAGTTGTGCATCATATACCCACCTTGCTCAATAGTTACTTAAACATACACTTCCTGATCATGGGCAGTAGAAGGTAAATTCATAAATCTTTCAACATGTGGTAGGACAGGGGAGTGATGTGCATACTGGAGAAGTGTGGCTCAATGGTTAGAGCGGCAGACCCTGGGGCAGAGGTCTGGCCGGGACCAGGGTTCAATCCCCGTCACGGCAGGATCTTGGGCTCAATTTCCCCGGACCTGATAATTCTCGCCTTGGTGCCTATTCTAATCATGGGTCCCACTCTGCAACTCTGGGCAATAGCTTGCTTAATCTCCACACCGGCCCCAACAACGCTAGGATGCCTGGCTTCACCTTGGGGGTGCCCAGGAGTGGACACCTCACAGGAGCAGGCCAGGAAGGGTTCCACTGCTGTGCCTCTGAATTTGCCTTTCATGACACTGCCAGAGGAACCTCCCCAGGAAAGGGGCATTGAGTGGATAGTCCAGGTGCCTCAATTATGTCACTTGGAGGGGTGGGGTTGGTATTGGGAGGTGGGTGGATTTAGTTTTGGGAGGGTTGTCTTGATTTTGGGAGGGGTGTTTTTGGTTTGGAAGGGGTTTTGGTCTTCCTAGGGGTACAGCTGGGCTTAGTGGAACGGGGATTAGGTTTTTCAGGGGTGGATTGGGATGTGGAAGGTATGGGTTTGGGAGTGGAAGAGTTATTTTGGCTTTGAAGGGTTGACTTTGACAGGGGAATGGACAAGGGCATATAATAGGCTTTCACAGGGAAAAAGGGCAGGTTGTTTGGGAGGAGTAGGGGTAGGAGGGAGTGGATTTGTCAGGAGTCGGTAGGCATGTTGTTGGTGCAGGTGTCTGAGTGCCTGCTGTATCTTCTTTGTGTTTTGTAGGTGTCTTGTGTGTGGGTTAGTGTGGGCGTTTACGTTTTATGGGTGTGTGTGACAAGAACATGCTGGGTGTTGAGGATGGGTCTGGTGGTGCATGTGAAAAGTTGGCCTGGTGTATGATGTTCAATATTCTAGTGAGCACCTTGCACCAGTCCAAACAACCCTTATGGTGATGGTTGTAAAGTCAACCTTATAGACCAGCTATCCTAGTGGTAGCATGGACAAAGCAGTCTTAGGCTAAACTCAAGAGGGCATGTGAAGCCAGCGGTTTTACCATATGTAACCCCTTTAATACCAAGTGAAAGGACACCACACAGGTTGTATATCAAAATATATATGTATTTATTTCTAACACAATCCTCTGAACTCTTTATGAGGTCAGAGGCACAAGCACATAACAAGATACTCAGTTATAATACAATAAGTTGCCCAAAATACAGTAATGCCCTAGGGGCACTTCGAACCATATACTAAAATAGTAGTATAAGAACCACGTCATGAACAAAGGATAGGCCTAGGGCCTGGAGAATCGCTGGGGCTATGCTGTACTATCAAAGGATAGGGAGCAGGAGGCCCACGGGATGCGCGTGCAGTGTCTTTACACGCACGCATGTTACCATAGAGTTAGAATGGGAACGAAAGAATTGGAAACTAGTTCTTTTAGGTCACTTCCGGATGGACAAGGAGAAAGCTACTTGAAAGTTAGACACTAGGATAGTAAATACCCACAGGAGCACCGAAGTACTCGCGTTACCTCACCCACAGGAAGCGGGTGCATAGGTGTCAAAGTGTGTCGGGTTTCATTGCTGAATCCTATGAAGCCTTGAAGAAAGATGCTGCAGGCGCCCAGGAGGGAAGTGTCCGGGTGGATCCAAGGGCGGATCGAGGATGAAGAGTACCTGAAAGCAGAGGGGACAGAGTCTGGGTCACTAGCAAGTGACCAGGAAGGAACCAGGAAGGAACTAGGCGATGTCGCAAAGCAATCAGGTGATGTCATGAAGCTTGTCTCTGCAGCCACGTGGACCAAGAGGTGTCGACGATGACCAGAAGCTGGATACGGAATGTCCCATAAAGGCTCTCGCAGTCGGCGGTGCCAGCTTCCAAATTGGAGTCAACAAGCCTTGGCAAAGGCAACCCACACAGGAATCAAAGATGGCTTTTTAATCAGACCAGCAAGGTCTGATGGGCTTCTCCTTTTCAGGGAAGCAAGGGCCAGTCCGGAGCAACCAGACCAATAGTGTATATTCAAGGTTTTGTCGTCACAGAGGCCACTAGCCAACGGGCAAGTTACCGGACAGACGCGTCAAGCAGGAAAATGCAGAAGGGCCCCACGCAGAACTCGTGGAGTGTGGAGGGCTGATCTTCGGTGCAGTTGGTGCTCGGGGCTGGGACTTCTCAATTCCCAATGCACAACTTCGAGGGTGCCTCTGAAGTTGCACGGAAAGCAATTCTCTGGCTTTCCAAGATGGCCGGTCTCAGGTCTCTCGTCGCCTCCACGGGTCTCAGCTCTGCTGTGACTGTGGATCGGGCTGTTGGAAGTCTGGAAGTCTGAGTCTTGTCAGGCTCTGTGCCCAGGCTCCGGCAAGAGTGTCGGCAAAACAAACCGTTGATCGCTTGATGGTGCCTGCTTGCACAGGGTGGTCACTCCTTGACCACAAGGGAGATTCTTCAGTCTTCTATGTCGAGTAGAATGTCGAAGATCCAGAGTATCGTTTCAAATTTCAGTCAGGATAAATCTAAAGTCTTGGGACTCAGCTCCTACCTATATACCAAATATAGGGGCTGGATTTCCTGCTAGGTCCCTCCTATGGGTGGGACCCAGGAAGGGGGTGGTAACACCCCTTTCCCTTTGTCCAGTTTCGCGCCAGAGCTGTGGCTTGAGTGCCCCAGCTCCGGTTTGAACTGGACTATGCATGGGACACCTTGTGTGCCCCAGGCAGTGTCTCATTTCATTCAGCCCTCCCTGCCCTAATACACTGTGGCCTGTCTGGGGTGGTGCTAGTACCTCCCAAGACAGGAAACCTATTGTCCAAGCCTCCCTCGCTGCAAGGACTCCCAGCAGCAGGAGGTCAGACTTGTGTCTGTGGCAGCAGCATCCATTTTGTGATGCTGAGGCTCTGGTTAGTTTTAATCGGGATTAGTAGGAACAACATGTCTTCTCCCTCTAGAAGGGTGGAATGCTACCCCCGTCGGCAGAACTGGTGAGGGGGTAGTATTCCAAAGCGTATGACACCTTACATGACATGTTTTGATAAAGCCAAACCAAAGTTAGCATTTAACAGCGAGATTCATATTGCACTTAAGAGTATATGGTATGGCTATATCCTAGAACAGCTATAAGAACATGGTTCCGAAAGCGTCAGACAGGCTCAGCTCATGCTAGAGCACCATCTCACATAAAACCAAGCACTCTGCCTTCAGGATTGTTAACGCCTGCCATAGGAGTGACTTATAGGTGCATATGTGTCTATATATAAGGTTAGATATAGGAATACTATATCTAAGCAAGGGGTGATTACACGACCTTGCCTCAGCTGAGTGATCAGCCAGTTGTGTCAGTTTGGATGGCCAGCCAGGGGTGGCAAAATATATGCTGCAGTCCCTGGTAGGCCTTGGGTGCACTTATGCCCTGGGTACCTATGGTACACTGTACAGGGACTCATAAGAGTGACCCAATTCCCAATTGGTGATGTACCTAAAGTACATGGTGTGAATTTAGAGAGAGAACAGCAGGTCTGTGGGTCTGATTAGCAGGCCCACAGCCACATCTAAGTCGAAAACCAGTGAAACAAAAAGCAAAAAGTGGGGTGACCATAGGAAAGCAGACCCTACTCTCCTACAGTGCCGGTATGTTGTCTGGGGTAATGCTGGGAGTGGTTTATGGGTCTGTGGGTGTGGTGTCTGAGTAATTCCTGGTGTGGTGGATGGGTCCAGTGGTGTGGGTGTGGTTCTGGAGTAATGTTGTGGGTAGTGGATAAGCCTGTGGGTGCGGATGGTATCTGGGAGGGTGGTTGATGTGTCTGTGGGTATGGGTGCAGTGTCTGGGAGAATGCTGAGTGTTTGAGATGGGTCGGTGTGTGCAGATGTGGTGTCTGGAGGTATCTTGAGGGGCTGGTGAGGGGTGAGTGTCAGGTTAAGTTGTTGCATGCTTGTGTTTTTTCTTGTGTTTCTGTTTGCGTGTGCTGCTTGGGACTGTTGAACTGTATGTATGTGTGAGTGTGCTTGCAACAGTCATGGGTATAGGTACTTAGCTGGGGAAGAGGCAAGAAGTGGGGTGGGGTGGAAATTTGGGATGGGTGGAAGGCTGCCATGAGGGAGGAGGCCAGAGCCTTGAAAGATCTCTTTAGGTAAGATATAGCACTGTGGATGCCTTCCAGGTAGGCCACCATCAGTTGTAGATGGCTGCCTTGCACCTGGATGCCATTCAGTAGTGCCGTCTGACCCACAGAGTTGTTTCTCACGCGGTCAATAGCCTCCTCACTCAGGGCAGTGGAGGTAATAGGGGCTGAGATACCTGGAGCAAGGGAGACGGCTTCCCTCTTAGAAGAGCTGGCCTGGCAAACAGGGTGGGGATAAACAGGAAGGGCTGAGATGAGTGTGGCAGACAAGGATGGTTGGGTACATGTCCTGTGTGTCTGCCACCCCTAGGGAGTGTCCACTGGAGGTTGATTCTGAAGATGATGACGTTGAGTCTGTGTCTACCCTGAAACTTCCCTCACCCTCTGGGCCACTTCTTCTTCAGTGCTTGCTGTGTCATGACTGGAGCCACTGTGGCCAGCTGCTTCCCCCATGATGGTGGCCCTGTCTCCTCCGCTTGCCTTGGATGATGCTAAAATGACATTTAAAATAGTTTTATAGCATGTGCCAGAGTACACTTGACCAACAGCTTTGATCACAGAACAATAATAAAGTGTACAGAAGAGTCCAGCTGCAAGGCCCACTATAGTGGCTTCAACAGTATCATGAGAAAATGCATTCATGCACATGACCTGTAAATATTTGCTCACAGTGAAGTCATACCACAGGAAGCTCCAATTGCATGAGTGAAGACGTCAAATATCCATCCTCATGTATCTAGTAGGATACTTGATCACCTTGTATAGTTTAGCTCTTGTAGTATACCTTAGTAACCAGATGTCATCAATTAGGATGGCAAGTGCAAATTCATTCCTACAGATTCCACACAAGGCTTGCAATCAGCAAATGGTCATATACTTAATACCACATCTTGATGAAATGATCGTCAAGTAATATATCTATATTGCAGCAATATGTACAGAAGCAGACAGAAGGTGACATGGAAATGCTAATTTCACACTGTTGACACTTCCTAACAGAATCCTCCTCATATGTCCACTATCAGAATAGTCTCATGTAAGCTGTACTTAAGTAACTTTGCTGTGTATTACATATAGCAGTGAAAAGTAGACTGGAGACAATCTGACCAAAATATCTGGGAAATGTGTCTACAAATATCCAAAAATATTTACAAGGGGGTGGTGACGGACAGAGTATTCTGAATTAAGCAGAACACTCCTACCCAGTCCACAGATCAGGGCTTGATCCATCACCGTTTTTTAGCTCACTGCACCATCCCAGTTCAGAACCTGGCTATATGCAAATTAGTCTGTCCCTGGCCCAGTGCATCATGGGAACAGGGCAGACCAAACTACCAAGCCAATTCTTTACCAGAAAGGAAACAAGCTTCCGGGGACCGGTTTCTGGCATTACAGCCGTCTTCGGCCCGGCTTGCTTGAATCCTGATGGTGCAGTGAGCAAGGGACTCGCATCCGAGTATACCCTTCCACGCTTATGGTGGCCAAAAATATTTACAAGGGGGTGGTGATGGACAGAGTATTCTGAATTAAGCAGAACACTCCTACCCAGTCCACAGATCAGGGCTTGATCCATCACCGTTTTTTAGCTCACTGCACCATCCCAGTTCAGAACCTGGCTATATGCAAATTAGTCTGTCCCTGGCCCAGTGCATCATGGGAACAGGGCAGACCAAACTACCAAGCCAATTCTTTACCAGAAAGGAAACAAGCTTCCGGTTTCTGGCATTACAGCCGTCTTCGGCCCGGCTTGCTTGAATCCTGATGGTGCAGTGAGCAAGGGACTCGCATCCGAGTATACCCGGATGCCAGAAACCGGTCCCCGGAAGCTTGTTTCCTTTCCAGTGAAGAATTGGCTTGGTAGTTTGGTCTGCCCTGTTCCCATGATGCACTGGGCCAGGGACAGACTAATTTGCATATAGCCAGGTTCTGAACTGGGATGGTGCAGTGAGCTAAAAAACGGTGATGGATCAAGCCCTGATCTGTTGACTGGGTAGGAGTGTTCTGATTAACTCAGATACTCTGTCCATCACCACCCCCTTTTTGTAATTATTTTGGCCACCATGAGTGTGGAAGGGTATGCTCAGACAGAGTCCCTTGCTCATTGCACCATCAGGATTCAAGCAAGCCGGGCCGAAGACGGCTGTAATGCCAGAAACCGGTCCCCGGAAGCTTGTTTCCTTTCCAGTGAAGAATTGGCTTGGTAGTTTGGTCTGCCCTGTTCCCATGATGCACTGGGCCAGGGACAGACTAATTTGCATATAGCCAGGTTCTGAACTGGGATGGTGCAGTGAGCTAAAAAACGGTGATGGATCAAGCCCTGATCTGTTGACTGGGTAGGAGTGTTCTGATTAACTCAGATACTCTGTCCATCACCACCCCCTTTTTGTAATTATTTTGGCCACCATGAGTGTGGAAGGGTATGCTCAGACATGAGTCCCTTGCTCATTGCACCATCAGGATTCAAGCAAGCCGGGCCGAAGATGGCTGTAATGCCAGAAACCGGTCCCCGGAAGCTTGTTTCCTTTCCAGTGAAGAATTGGCTTGGTAGTTTGGTCTGCCCTGTTCCCATGATGCACTGGGCCAGGGACAGACTAATTTGCATATAGCCAGGTTCTGAACTGGGATGGTGCAGTGAGCTAAAAAACGGTGATGGATCAAGCCCTGATCTGTTGACTGGGTAGGAGTGTTCTGATTAACTCAGATACTCTGTCCATCACCACCCCCTTTTTGTAATTACAAATATCCAAAGCATAATTATTCAGCTACGCCTAGGGATATCCCCAGGCCACATTGGTACAGGTGAGAACACCATTCTTACTTTGCATACCTAAAAGTAGGGGTGGGTGGTAGTCGCGTAAGGGAGTTACGTGGAGAGGCATGGAGATTTAACTAATCTCCGTGCCTCTCTGCATATTTCCGTTACACGCCGCCCGCCTGCCGCCCTCTTCCCGCCCGCAATATTAAATGAGATTAAAAAGCCTAAAATAAGATTTAAATAAAACTTACTTTATTGCGGGGTCATCCTTGTCCGTCTAGCCTTCTTCTTGGAGCCTGCGCATGCGCAGTTCCAAGAAGAAGGCTAAATGGACAAGGATGACCCCGCGATAAGTTAAGTTTTATTTAAATCTTATGATAAGCTTTTTAATCTCATTTAATACCGCGGGAGGGAGGCGGGCGGGAGGCGGGCGGCCAACTTCCGTTACACCCCAGAGTGTGCAGAGATTTGCCTTGTTTCTCCGCCTTCATTGCGAAAGGCGGAAGGGGCAAATCTCTGCACATTCCGTGGGTGGACGGAGATGTCCGCCCACCCCTACCTAAAAGCCAATAGACCACTGAAGGTTGTTGAGGTGCAGGGACTCTTCATTACATGAAGAGGTGGTTTAGCCTGTGTCCTAATTGGAAGGCACATCACGGTAAATTTTTGTATTGCAAACACAAATTGTATTACTGAGTGTAGACATTCACATAGGATCCCTATATTTCTGCATGTTACTCCCTGATGCTGGTCGGCAGTCAGTGGATGAACCTTGACAAATCAACATGTGCAAATCACAACACTGAATCACTCCCATATAAATGACATGCAAATTCGCATTTTGAGAAATTACAGTAAGTCTAACTGTCATGTCCTTCATTGCTTCATCAATTGGACCTGACTAATGAAATTGAGTAATGACCTAGTATATGTGACCCATCCACCAAGGTCTACACACTCCTGTCTGTGGTAACACAGGAAATGTATACCCATCACAAAATCTTTCAAATACATATTGGCTTGCACACACATTTGTGAAGCAATCAGACATCAACCTATGAAGACATGTAGATCATGTATGAAACAGTAGAGCAGATGATAGTACAACAGTGAAAGGTACACATGTCAACATGTAGGCGCGAATACCGATGGCACCAGCGATGTTTGCTGTTTCATAATACTATGCATTCTCTACTTACCAAGGGGAAGTATTGCTCATTGACTGTGTCCAGAGGGCACTGAATCCTATTTCATTTGTAATAGGGCCACCACCACATGAGATACACACAGTAGTGAGAGTGAGGAAGCATCACTCCTGACACACTGAAGACAAGTGGCCTGTTCGGTACAATTGTCACCCACAATGGCAAACAACATGAGCACATTACTCTGCCATGTGTCTGCTCAAAATAGTGAATTGGTAGGAAACTGGACTCTGCTGTGTTCTTAGCCAGAAAGACAATAGCACATCAACATGCACCTATTACCCGACCTACACAACCAATAACTCTTCTTGTGCATCGAGAAAGTTGCCTGTTCCTCCGGTGAGCCTTAGAGCTGGCCTTACAAGTGACGGACCTCTTCAACCACTTTCTCTAGATCGTCTGGAGAGAAGGCACAGGCCCTCTCCCGCTGCTTGGCCTCTCATGATTGCTCCCAGAGGTGGAAAACATCAGCTAAAGTGAAGAAGGTGTCAGGAGGCAGCAGTGTCAGGAGGCAAGTGAGTTTTATTTCAAACCAGGGCATACATGTATTCCACCTACGTGGTCAACAGCATAGACTGACACAGCAATTGGGCTGTGACCATCACAATCACCAACCTAAGCCTATGGCTGTGTCCACCATGGATGAATCCACCCACCGCATAGTCGACTTCTACTGACGGCAGTAGGTTCCGAATGTCCTATATACGAGGTCAGGCATCTGCCCTTTTAGCGGTTGGAACTACAGTATTGGTGAAGGGAAAGTCTGTCACCACCACAAAAAATGTGTTGTCAGATATTTAAATATGTATTACTCCATTGCCCTGTAATATCCTATACACAAACATCAATGTAGTGTGTTACTGTTCATAAATGCAACATTACTGTGATGCACTGCACAATTGTGAGAACAATTCAAACTTTACAATATTAAGGTGCTCGTGATACATTTCTGGATGTATAATATGCACATTTTTGTTACAGACACATGTGAAGACCACAATGAGGATTATAGGTGGATGTTGGACTGTAGACAATCATTATGTCAATTATGTGTAATGCTTTCTGAAGCAGTTATGTTTGTCACATTACTTTTGGCTTTCCTCTTTATATATGTTACTCTGAAAATTGTGACCAATATTCAAAACTGTTTTCACTTCACACATAGGTACCATGGGAGAAGGAGGAGATGCCAGCCTCCAGTGTATAGCCCATATCCGGACCTTTAGACCATGGAAGAAAGGGATGTCATCAAGAACCTTTGTTTGAATAGGCAAGCAATACAAGATTTATGTCATCTGTTGGAGCCTGATTTCCTCCCTCAAAACACTAATCCCACATTGTATCCCACCTGCTGTGAAATTTATTGCAGTACTGCATTTTCTGGCCATCATTTCCTTTCAATACACTGTGGCTATATCTGGTGGTATGACAAACCAATGTTCAGTGGTGTACTACAAGACATGCTTACATCAATGATAAGACACATTGACAGCTATATCCAGTTCCTCAGATGTGAGGTTTTAGCCAAAATATAAAGATTGATTTCTCTGGAATTGGTCATATGTGGATGGAGCCATTGATGGCACCCATATTGCCTAAGAACCACCACAAGCCAGAGAACAGGAAGCACTTCCATTCTATCAACGTGAAAATTGTCTGCTTACCAGATTTGTATTTCTCAAATGTCTGTGCCCGGCTCCCAGGAGCAGCCCATGATTCCTTCATACTGTGGGATAGCACCATACTCCAGCTGATGTCACAACTGCTACGGAAGAGGTCCTGGCTTGTTTGTAAGTTTCATCTGTCCTAACTTTGTTTGGGTGATGTTAGGTAGTATGATCAGAAAGTGTGTAACTTATTGTTGCATTTATGTCTGGATTCCATCTTGGAGACTCAGCGCATCCCAGCTGTACATGGTTGTTGGAACCCCTGAGGAATCCAACTATGCCTGGGGAGGTCTTCTTCAATGAGGCCCATGGAAGAACACTGTGGCTAGTGGAACAGGCTTTTGGGCTCCTGAAGGCCAGATTCAGATATCTACAAGACTGGGGAGCCCTCCCCTACTCACCAGGAAAGGTGTGTCAAATAACCATGGCCTGCTGCATGCTCAACATCATCACTCTGTGACAGAACATCCCTTATATCACAGAGGATGGAGACCATGAAGTGCCTCTGGGTCAGGATCCTGAAATGCCAAATTATTATGATGATAATGGTAAAGAGGAAGTAGATGACTTACGTCAAGATCTGATCGACAACTCCTTCTCATGAGTATAAGTATGTGGTGAGATGTCATGACTTTGAATGTTAAAGCAACTCATATTGTGTTGATGTGAGGAGTATTTGTAGGGAAAATATTAGGAAGCTAATTCTCTGACAAATTCTGGTGAAAGGTCATTAACTAGTGCAGACAGTCTGCTGTTAAGATAGTACTTATCAAGCAGTTCACAACAATTGTTGTACAAAAACAAACCTTTCAATCTGCTCACATGGGCTTGCTTTTGTTGCCACATGGTTTTGGAGATATAGGGTCAGATGTAGGTCGCACTCCTCACCTAATACAGGGCACAATTTATAACCAGTATTTTTGCAACCAGTGCAGTACTTTGCAAATCGGCGTATGTACTAATAGGTCGTTTGCAAAATACTGATTCCTAGTGGATCTCAAATCTACCTACTTCCTGATTGTTAATGAGGCAGGCCACAATTTGCAACTCACTCGGAATCACAGCCATAACAGGGATGGTGGTCTGCTGAGGTAAGCTGGCCATCATGTCCGTGTTTGCTTTTGAATAAAGCAATCCTTTTTTAGTTTTTAAATGCAAGCAAAATGGAATGCATTTAACAAAAATAAAAGTTAAAAACACATTTTATTTAGAGGGTAGGCAGCGATCCAATGGGCCACTGCCTACTCTCTAAAAAAACATTTTCTATTCATCATTCACCAAATAGAAGGGGTCCTTTAGTGAACCCTTCCTGTTTGTGAATGGGTTACCACTGCATATTTGTAGTCAGTAAAATATGAATGTTTGGTGACTGAATTTGGTCGCTAAACTTTATTAAATTTGTAAATGCCTACAGAAACAGGAAAGCTAATAGGGTCATTCTTGATCTTCAAACCCCAGATGGGTCAATCTATAAGACAAGAGTTTGCACAACAAAGAGCTCCTTGTATATTAACTGTTGAGGTGACTATTCCAACCGGCCATTGTTCACTTCTGGCATGATCTATTGCAGAGTATTCAGGATGTTTCAGGGATTAAATAGAGACTTTATATTAAACAAAATGTGTGAAATTCCTCTTAAGGACGCACATGTAACACTGATTCAGGGCATCAATAGGAAGAATTTGATGTTTGAAGATATATATTATAAGTAATTACTAGTAATGATAGTGACTACTTCAATACATGTGAAATCAATAATATTTTGTAAGAAATTGGGTTGTTGGTTGAGTGGGGTGTAAGCCTGACTTGAGCAACGAGTGCTTAACCCTCTGGTAGCTTGTCACAAAGCAGTCAAAGTTAACTTGGGGGAAATGTGTTATGAATTTATGCAGCACACAAATAGTAATAAAGTGAAATTACAAAACAAGAACACTCCCAACCCAACCTAGAAACACAGAGTACATTTTAATGAATAAAATCATCCCAGAACAACAAAAATGTAATAGGTAGAGCTGAAAATATTTAGTTTCCAAGTTGTAGGTAAGAAAAGTAACAGGAAGCACAAACCAACAACTGTGGTTATTTGGTCGCACTGGACCTGAGCAAAGTCACAAGTTCAGGTCAACATGAAGGAGTACAGGCCTGATACAAGGACTCGGTTAATCCTGCTGAGAATTGTACCTTATTCCCTTGATGCGAGACATCGCCCTGCGCGGCACCTGCTCTGATGAGGTGCTGTGAGGGCTGTAATGATAGGTCCTGCGTCGAGTTGCATTGTGCTGCGTTGGTTTTAATAAGGCCACTACCAGCAGCAGAGATGCGAGGTCCTGCACCAAGTTGCCATACTGGGTCGGTTCTGATGGAACCCACTGTTAAGTCCACTTTTATGCCAGCCAAGGGTCTAGGACCTTGGAGGCACCATCCTTGGATCAGGACTCACTCAAGAAGAGTGTCATCTGATCTACTAATTTTCCCGAAAACCCTTGTTAGATTTTATTTTCCATTCAAATTTATTGTGATTTTAAATGATTCTTGGATGTAATGTCATTTTGTATGTTACTTTTAATATGTTTTTGAAATAATGATTGTTTTAAACAAAATTTCTTTAATACAAAATAAATGTCTATTTTTACAATTCTGTTTATAAATATTCTTTTTGTTTGTCGGTTCACTGAGGCTGTACATACATTGTGTGTGCTTAACATGATTTCCAACAGGGAAGTTGTTGCGTAGTATTTATATTATTTAAAAAACTCACTCAAGAAGAGGCCAGTAGCAGGGATGAGGTAGATCCAGTATCAGGTAGGTTAGGCCCAAGTTGCAGCAGGTCGTCTGTGCAGTTAGAGGGAGGCCCCTGGAGCATCTTCTGCCCTGTAGATCAAACAAAAGGTAAGCTAACTAACCCTTGTAGTCACTCAGGTTAGTTTGGGATGAAGGTAAGCAGGTCCAGTCTTCCTTCTCAGACAGCAAGACAGTCCTCAAGCATCAGTGCAGTCCTTTTTGTAGTAGCAGGGTAGTCCTCTGGGGGTCCTGGCAGTTCTTCCAAAATAGTTCACAGGTCTAGGAGTGAAGTGAACAGGTTGCCATATTTATAGCCAGCCTTTGAAGTGTGAGGACATTCTAGCACACCACACATCTGGTTCTGGAAAGTTCTTCCCTTTTCCTGCCAATTCTCTGGCTCACATAAAGAAGTTTGAGTCCATTAAAGTGCAGGTGGAACTGGCTGCAGTTGCTTCCAGTCATCCTCTAGAATTGCTCATCTGATCCAAACCTACTCCCCCTTTGTGTCACTGTCTGGGAGGAATACACAAACCCCAAACGCAGGTATATTCACATTCATGTGCCCCAGGGCACTGGCAGAAGGTACAAGTGGATTGGACAAGTGTCAGAACTCGAAGCTTGTGTTATGTTTGGCTTACCGGTTCTTAAAAGGGAACAGAGATGCTAGGTCCCAAATCCCTCTTGGCAATGCTAGGAGGTCTTTTAACAGAACCTCCAAATCATTACCTTGGGGGGCGGGGGAATTGGATAAAATAACAAACAAATAAGAGACTGGCCCAGTATTGGTTCCTTCCGTCAGCTACTTGCAGACGTTCTCTGTTCTTTCAATGGAACCTGTAAATTAATACACCATTAAGAAACTAACCAACTCTACTCTCTTTCTAAATCTGCTCTACAGATATGTATACTTATCTCACCCACCCTGGCTATGCTGGACGTTTGCTTCTCTTCTGTTCTTAGTTGTAGTATTATCTTCCTCCTCTGATTAGTTGTTACTATTTTAAATAAATGACAAATTAATACTTCTTTTCTCATTTACCTACACTAATCTCTAGTAGGTTAATATAAGTAAGTGCACTTACTTCACTAACTAGAAGAGTTGTTCTCTAAATGTGGGTTCTGTTATCTCTCTGTACTTTCTTGTGCTGCCTTATATCTGCAACCACTTCTTTTGACTCTATTCTTTTGTCTCTTACAGGTTGAGAAATGTAGTCAGCTATTAGACAGTCTCAGGTGAGTATTTACATATTTACATTGCTTTTAACTGATTGACATTCTGTGGTTTATTCCCTTTTGACTGCTGATACTTTCTCTTAATTGTCTGTTGTCTTTTAGCTTGGGGTCGTTTAACGATAAACTCTGTGCTCAGGTAAGTTCAATAATTTATTCACAATTCAATACCTAAGGAGTTTTTCACTTAGCTCTTTCTTTCGAAATTCGGCTCCTCTGCACGAGCGCTGTTTTCAGAGAATGCTTCTCTCAGCGTTGGACTGAAAAACTCTGTGACTCTTCTCCTCAGCAAGACGGCGTCGCTTCTCTCCAGCTTCCGACACCTTATCTGTAAAACACACTGCCGCCTTCGACTCGCGCTCGGATTACGCGCCAAGTCTTCTTCAATAGCGCACCATAAAGGTTTACCAAAAAAGAAATACAAACTGTCTCTAAAATACTAGGAAAACTCTGTTATTCTAGCGCTACTTCCAGAAACGTCTACTCAGGCTACTGGTTAAGGTGAAGTTCGCAGTTAGCAGAGCGCTCGCGCATCACCTAGCCTTCTCCACAGCTGTGTACTGGAGTCTAGACTGCCAACCCATTCCGTGACTTGGGAACTTGGACGGCCATCTTGGATCTCCTGAATCTTATCAAATCGGACCAAGTATAGGCACTATGGCCCCCCTTGGCATGCTTTGACCGAATTAATGCTGCAAAGTGCATGAGCTGATGTTAGGGTCCTGACTGTACCCCCCCAACAAAGCAGGTTCTCTCTCCCTGGGTTTCATGGGAAACCGCTGATGAAATGACTTGATCAATCTTAGAGCATGAACATCCTCACTTAGTTCCCAAGATCGCTCCTCCGGACCATAACCCTTCCAGTCTATTAAATAGTACAATTTTCCTCTGGACCTTTTGGAATCCAAAATTTCTTTTACTTCAAACTCAGTTCCTGTTTCTAACTGGATTGGTTTTGGGGGTGATTGGATTCTCAAATCTGTGGAGGCTTTCTTTAACAAAGAAACATGAAAAACTGGATGGATCCTTAACCTAGTGGGTAACTTCAATCGATAGGTGACCTGATAGACCTTTTCTTCCACTGGATATGGACCAATAAAACGGGGTTGAAATTTTCGGTTTCCTTTTAATCTTAAGTTTTTGGTGCTTAGCCAAACTCGATCTCCTGTAGTCAAAGAAGGTCCTTCTCTCTTTTTCGATCTGCGTAACTCTTGTACCTTTCCTTGGCTGTCTTGAGATTGTCTCCTGCCCTTTGCTGGATTTAGCGTAAATGTGAAACTACCTCTTTAACTGCGTGGACTGATATATCCGTTTGTCGAATGGTAGCATTCTGATGTCTGCCATAATTTAAGTAAAAGGGGGAGTAACCGGTTGAACTATTTTTCGCATTATTGTGAGCAAATTCCCCAGTCCACAGATAATCCGACCAATCACCCTCCTCCTTCAAAAGAATCAGTCGCAGATATTGTTCTAATTCTTGATTAACCCTCTCTGTCTGCCCATCAGTCTCGGGGTGATAGCTAGTGCAAAATCTAACCTCTGTACCTAATCCTTCCATAAAGGCCCTCCAGAAATGCGACACAAACTGAGAACCTCTGTCTGAAATCACAATCTTAGGTATTCCATGTATCTTGACTATCTGGGAACTGAAATGAGCTGCTAATTGTTTGGCATTAGGGACCCCTTTTAATGCTGTAAAATGGACCATCTTAGAAAAGGCATCCACTATTACAAGAATGGTGTCATAGCCCTGACTGTTGGGTAAATCTGTGATAAGATCTAGTGTTACTGTGTGCCATGGGTAAGGCGGTGTGGGTACGGGCTGTAACAGACCCTTCGGGGCCTGCCGTTCCGACTTCCCCTGAGCGCAGATCTCACATGACTTAACATACCTCTCAATATCTGAAGTCATCTTTGGCCACCAATAGTGTCTCTTAATCAACTCCTCGGTTTTGGCTTCTCCTTTATGCCCGGCCATTCTGTCATCATGGCATTCACGCATCACTTGTTGTTGTAACTCCGTAGTGGGGATATACAAGGCATCTTGGTAATAGGGCAGTTGCCCTATGATCTTTCTATTCGGATCTTCCTTCACTCAATCCTGCATCACTTCCGGACTCATAACTTCAGCGATATCTTTTTCCAAGCTGATTGAGGTCGTGGCTCTAATAATCCTTGTGCTTGGAATTATTGGTTGGTTCTCTGTGAAAGTTTTCTGAGCTTCCGTGCCTATTCGGGATAATGCATCCGCCTTCCCATTCTGAGCTCCAGGACGATACGTGAAACGAAATCGTAGTCTGCAAAATACAAGGACCATCTCAATTGTCTGGGTGTAAGGGTCCTGGCTGTCTTTAAGAATTTTAAATTACGATGATGCGTAAAAAACGTCACTTGATGTTGGGCTCCCATCAAATAACGTCGCCATTCCTTAAAGGCATCCTTAATAGCCAATAACTCCTTCTCCATGATGGTGTAGTTGATCTCTGCCTGGTTTTCTCTTTCAGAAGACCCCAGACTGTTGTTTCTTCTCGCGGTTAGAACCGGTAAGTTTACTGGCCCTCTAGTAAACCCTCCTTTAATACCATAGCCCGACATTAAAGCCTTCGAGTACTGAAGGCCTAATAATTACTATTATTCCCCTTTTTTTAGGGAGTCTGTTTCCAACAAAAGACTTTGAATCAAAGTGGTGACTGTTCGTGTTTTTCTCACTTGGTGAGTGTTTTATTTTGACCCTAGTAGTAACCATTGGTTATTAATCTTGCAATACAGCTTTAGTTTTATGGTGATCCATATATTTCATGCCCCCCACAGCATCACCTCAAAATTGCCGGTATCCGTTATAGATTTTGAAGACTCCACTGTCTACCTTATCCGAGGTTATTCAGGTGTGTAGCCATGGGAGAGGAGTTGGCCTAACGGCTAGGGCGCTCGACCTCGGACCTGGGGATCTGGTTTCGAGTCTCGGTAACCACGCCAAAAAACCTCCTGTGATTCTGGGCAAATCACTTAATCTCTCCATGCCTAAAATGAATGTGTGTCCTCATGTAACGTAACTGGTGCTATGTAAAGTGCTCTGATACCTGATTCGGTTCGGGTCTAGTTCGCGCTATATAAAACTCTGCAAAAAAATATTAATAATTAGATAACATTGAAGGTGTGCAGTAGTGTTTAGCCACTACATTTCACTAGTTTCCTTTATTGAATGGTATCCCCATTTGTGTTACAGAAGGTCTCCCCACAGGACAGACAGGTATTTTTATAGTACAGGGGTCTCTTTGCAGTTATTATAAGGTTTACTTCCACACTTGTTTTCTCCAACCCACAGACTTTAGGTGAAGGGTTCTATCCACTTTTTTTCCCGTGTCCCTTTACTATCATTATTTTTATTATCATTACGTTTTTGGATATGTGGAGTACATTGGTTCCTTCTATATGTTCTACACATGGCTGTTTTATAGCATTGGTAATTTCTGATCACAATACCATCATTTAACCACGGACTTTTATGTACTTACGTGCAACTTTCTGCTGTTTTTTCCTCTCGCTGCGTATTCACGCAATTATGTTAAGTGATATATGTTCATTGTTTTCTTTGTAGATTGGCCCCTGAAGAAGGGATTCTCAGGTCCCGAAATGCATCAGGCCCGCGTTTAAAAAATGCTTTCGTAAACAATTGATTATCTGTCTCTTTGTAAATGTTCTCAAGATACATGTATAAGGAATTCATGCTTTTGATTTCTATGTGAATGCAACTAAAAAATGATATCAATGTAAAAAATATTTTTGGGGGATTTCAACTATTACCTGTAAAGATTTACATTTACAAGTATGTTTGCTATTCTTGTGATTCATTTTTGATATAGGGTTGTTAAATTGCATTCAATGACCTAGAGGGTCACTTTGTGACCATTTGTGGATAGTGCGCAGTGTTGCGACCGTCTTGGTAGCATTTTTCCACTTTTGTCTATTGACCCCTGTTAGACAGCGAGGGTTACACTGCTGCACCAATTGTGTTAAGATTGTTTATTTGTTATCAATATTGGATTACCTTTTGAGTACCTTTAATTGGTGTGCGCTTCCAACCCCACTTCTTTTCTCAAATGACTTCTGTCTAGTGGAAGCTGCACCCACTACTGTCAACATGTCATTTGATTCCATTACGAATTTAACTGAGAACAGAGCTAAAGTTAAAGCATACACACCTGATGAAGCAAGTGACATATATGCTCTTATTCAAGAGGTTAAAACAGCAGATACCCATGGTGGTTCTGTCTCACAGCAGTTACGACAACTTGAATTCATAACAAGACGACAATTGAACCAGAAGCTTCATGCTTCAACTCTTGTCCAATATCAAAAGGCCAAGCGCATACCCCGAGGCTTACGATTAGCCATTAAACCGTTGTTATTCCGGTTCCATTTAAATTCTAACTTTATGGATAAATGGTACGCTATACTTAATAAGTGCAGCTTGGATCTGATACTCCTAATCATTGAGGAATTGTCCAAAACCATTAGGGAACTAGAGGAAGAAATATACACACTTAAAGGGGAACTTGAGACTAGGCTTGAAACTAATGCCTGGAAACTTCAACTTGAGGTCCTTAATCAGAAATTAGAAATATATGAAAAAGAACTACAGGAGGGTAAACTACGCAAATATAAACGTGATACAATTGACTATAAACTGAATGAAGTCTATACTTGGGCTGAAATTTATTCCAAAAGACGTTTTGTAGCACGAAAAACCACCACAGCTACTAACTCCTCAGAAGAAAGCCTAGTATCTGATACTTCTGCTCAACAAGTTATACAATCTCAAATAGCAGGACCTTCAACCATTAGCATAGAAACATCTCAACCATCGGTTACTGCACCTTTTTTAGTACAGGTACAGGATCTAGACAGAACCCCCACCAGTCAGGCCGAAGGTGCCACATCATCAACAGAAAGACTAGGCGAGGACAAAGAAAAAGTCGGACGATCATTGCGCAGCGGCAAGATCGTGACTTAGTCATGAATATTTCCTCTCAACAACTTAATTCCCAACAGATTGCAGTACTTAACCGTGGGATGTCTTTCGTACCCCCCAATACCACCACTCCTTTGCAAGTACAGACCGACATGTTTAAGTTCATGAGACTATTAAAGCTACGACACTTCTTCACTAATGTGGTTCCACCAGACCCCCATCTTCCATCCACAAGGGTCAGCCCATTCAAACCTAAAAGCACTTTCATGCCTCCAGTGTCCCACAAGACATTGGACACATTTGAGACACTTATTCACAACGACATTACGAAACTGTCTTTTACTACAAAAACACACGATAATCTCAAGCCACATGAACGCAAGATCATTACAGCCTTAGCTAATGATCCGACTTTAACCTTACAACCAGCGGACAAAGGGGGTGCCCTGGTCGTGATGGACACCCAATATTATGAATCCAAAGTTCAGGCTCACATCAATGATTCATCTACGTATATGGCACTGTCTTACGATCCTACTACGCAATTACAAGTAATGCTTGATACTCTACTTTTGGAAGCTCTCAACAATGATTCGATAGATGAGCCAACCAAAGCATTTTTGGTTACAACACATCCTAGACGCCCCAGAATCTATATGATTCCTAAAATGCATAAAGACGCCCAGGATCCTCCATTCCGACCCATTGTGTCGAGTTGAGGGTCCATTTTTGATCCTATCGGGAGATTTTTGGACTTTTACCTACAGCTTTTTGTTAAAAAATGGCCCACTTACTTGAAGGACACCACCCATTTCCTGCAAAAATTAGCTGGTCTTGATATTGACCCCCAGGCTCAAATTTTGCTATGCACAATAGATGTGACAGCACTCTACACCTCGATCCCACACTCGGCTGGGCTAGAGGCAGTAGAGTGGGCACTACTCCAGACTGACAGTATTGAGGTTGATAAAATCTTTATTTTACAACTCTTGAAATTTTGTTTACACAATAGCTATTTTCAATGGCAAAATAAGTTTTTTGTTCAGCTCACGGGGACATCCATGGGCTTTTCTGGAGCCCCGGCGTATGCTAATACATACATGTCGCAGTATGAGTTTGACCATATCATTTCAAACAAAACATGGTGGGATAAAATACCCCTTTACTCCAGATATATTGATGATATCTTCTTGTTATGGCAGGACTCTGAACAATCACTCATTAACATGATCAACACACTTAATGATTTGAATCCTCATATACGTTTAACGTTTAACATCAGCTCGGATTCCATTCATTACTTGGATGTTCAAGTCTTCAAAACACCTTTTAATCAATTTCAAACATTAATATATTCCAAACCGACAGACCGCAATAGCATGCTTCTGCATACCAGCTTTCATCCTAGGAGTTTACTTAAGAATCTTCCATACTCCCAATTTATCAGAATTCGCAGGTTCTGTTCAGATTCTGCAATATGTCAGACAAAGATGCAAGAATACACACAGAAATTCCTCAATCGAGGTTACCCTGAGCAGATTGTGCAGGATTGTTTACAAAAATCCCTTCAGAAAACACGTGATGAGCTATTACAACCTACTATTAAACAGGACAATAAACGCATGGTTTATGTTTCCAAATATTCAACTGTTTCTTAGGCTGTCAAACAGATCATTGTTAACCGTTGGGACCTTTTGCAGACTGAGCAAGACTTTCAGGGTATCTTTAATGAGAGACCACTGTTCGCCTACACTAAAGGGCTTAACTTACGCTCACTTCTAGGAAGACCTACCATCACAGATAAGACAAGGCTCTTTACAGGGACCAAACGTTGTAACAACTGTACCCACTGTCACAACGTGACCATTGGAAACACCTTAACACATCCCACATCAGGCAAAAAGATACACCTCAAGCAAAATACAGATTGCAATTCGGCCAACATAATATACTGCATCAAATGCCCCTGTGGCAAGGCCTATATAGGTAACACCACGCGTAAACTTAAGGTGCGAATCACCGAGCACAAGAGCCGGATTCGAACTAAAAGTATCACCTCAAGTTTGGCAAGACTTTGGGATGAAGCCCACCACATGATATCCCAACTGCGAGTACAAGTGGTTGAGCAAATCATGGTTACAACTGGTCTAGACATTGACAAATTATTACTACAAAGGGAGATACATTGGATTCAATTTCTAGGAACCATGCATCCAGTGGGGCTCAATGATCGGCTCGATATGATCTGTTTTTGTAGCACAAGCATCTTAATTGATCACCAGCACTACATGTGTTCAGCGCTCATACTGAGGACCAATTGTATCAATCTTATGTAAATGTCCACTTTTTTTGTGATATATAGATTGTATGTACTTTTCTGTTATTGATAAATTTTATCAATTCCGTTGTTTTCTATGTATCTTGAATGTCCATATGTCATTATTTTATCATCACTGTATGCATCTACGGAGTTAATTGTTGTTTAAGGGATAACCATGTACATTTTCCTGATTCTTCATCTTAACATTTTCTTACCTTTCTTCTCTGACACACTTTCGGTGCATGTCACCTTTTCATTATTTTTTGTTATAGGTTCTTTTCACATTTTTATTTCATATTTATGTGGCACCCAATGATATATTTTGATCTGCGCGTTTTTCATTAGTTATATCCTTTTTTCCGGTCTGTTTTGCACCGACCATCACATTATTGACTTGCAGTTTACTTCATCATCCTCCTAAGCAGCTCCCTTAGGTCCGCCGCGCATTTGGTTCTTTCTGCAAACGCGGTTTCTTTCTCCTTTGCATCCCAGTATCCTATTCCCATTTAGAATGTTTTTTCCTCTGTTTACACACCATTCCAAGATGGCGCTGCCTCATTTTTGGCACTAGTCCTATTTCCATCTCCAAACACCATTCCAGGATGGCGCTGCCTCATTTTTGGCACTAGTCCTATTTCCATCTCCAAACACCGTGTGGAATGCTGGTTAAGTATTGTGCAAGGTGGAGACCAGCAGCGTTTCTCTTTCAGAAGACCCCCAGACTGTTGTTTCTTCTCGCGGTTAGAACCGGTAAGTTTACTGGCCCTCTAGTAAACCCTCCTTTAATACCATAGCCCGACATTAAAGCCTTCGAGTACTGAAGGCCTAATAATTACTATTATTCCCCTTTTTTTGGGAGTCTGTTTCCAACAAAAGACTTTGAATCAAAGTGGTGACTGTTCGTGTTTTTCTCACTTGGTGAGTGTTTTATTTTGACCCTAGTAGTAACCATTGGTTATTAATCTTGCAATACAGCTTTAGTTTTATGGTTATCCATATATTTCATGCCCCCCACAGCATCACCTGAAAATTGCCGGTATCCGTTATAGATTTTGAAGACTCCACTGTCTACCTTATCCGAGGTTATTCAGGTGTGTAGCCATTAGATAACATTGAAGGTGTGCAGTAGTGTTTAGCCACTACATTTCACTAGTTTCCTTTATTGAATGGTATCCCCATTTGTGTTACAGAAGGTCTCCCCACAGGACAGACAGGTATTTTTATAGTACAGGGGTCTCTTTGCAGTTATTATAAGGTTTACTTCCACACTTGTTTTCTCCAACCCACAGACTTTAGGTGAAGGGTTCTATCCACTTTTTTTCACGTGTCCCTTTACTATCATTATTTTTATTATCATTACGTTTTTGGATATGTGGAGTACATTGGTTCCTTCTATATGTTCTACACATGGCTGTTTTATAGCATTGGTAATTTCTGATCACAATACCATCATTTAACCACGGACTTTTATGTACTTACGTGCAACTTTCTGCTGTTTTTTCCTCTCGCTGCGTGTTCACGCAATTATGTTAAGTGATATATGTTCATTGTTTTCTTTGTAGATTGGCCTCTGAAGAAGGGACTCTCAGGTCCCGAAATGCATCGGGCCGACGTTTAAAAAATGCTTTCGTAAACAATTGATTATCTGTCTCTTTGTAAATGTTCTCAAGCTACATGTATAAGGAATTCATGCTTTTGATTTCTATGTGAATGCAACTAAAAAATGATATCAATGTAAAAAATATTTTTGGGAGATTTCAACTATTACCTGTAAAGATTTACATTTGCAAGTATATTTGCTATTCTTGTGATTCATTTTTGATATAGGGTTGTTAAATTGTATTCAATGACCTAGAGGGTCTCTTTGTGACCATTTGTGGATAGTGCGCAGTGTTGCGACCGTCTTGGTAGCATTTTTCCGCCATTCCTTAAAGGCATCCTTAATAGCCAATAACTCCTTCTCCGTGATGGTGTAGTTGATGTCTGCCTGGGTCAGTTTCCTGATTGGTAAGCAACTGGATGTAATTGGCCTGTGGTCTTATGTCGCTGGGATAATACTCCACCCACGGCTTGGTCCGACACATCTGTCTCAACATAGAAGGGTTCAGTAGGATCAGTGTGTAACAGGGCAGGCGCCGTGGTGAAATCTTTTTTCAAGGACTGAAAGGCTTCCTCCGACTCTTTTGACCATTCGAACTTGATTCCCTTTTTCAGCAGTTTAGTAAGAGGAAGGATCTTTCTAAAAAACTCATTATTAAATCTCCGATACAAATTAGCAAATCCAATGAAGATTTGGACTTCTATTACACTCGTTGGAGATTCCCTGTTCGTCACCGCTTCCACTTTCCGCTGGTCCATCAGAATTCCGGTAGGCGAAATAACGAAACCCAAGAACTCTACTTGCGAAACATTGAAAGCGCATTTTTCCAATTTCACGAACAACTTATTTTCTTGCAGCTTCCTCAAAACTCCTTTCACTTGTTCGTGATGTTTTGCAACATCAGATGAGTATATCAGAATGTCATCAATGTACACGATTGCACATTGGTCAATAAATTCCTTCAAGATGTCATTGATGAAGTGCTGAAAAGCAGCGGGCGCATTGCACAATCCATAAGGCATTACCTGATATTCAAAAAGCCCAAATCTAGTCCGGAATGACGTCTTCCACTCATCACCCTCGCGCATTCGAACTAGATGGTACGTGCCCCTCAGATCCAATTTAGTGTAGACTTGGGCTCCTTTTACTTGATCCAGGAGCACCAAGATCAATGGCAGGGGATACCGGTTCTTCTTAGTGATCCTGTTGATGGCCCTGTAGTCGATACACATCCGTAAGTCTCCCTCCTTCTTTGGCAGAAAAAATAATGGAGAAGAGACAGGGGACTGAGAGGGCCGAATAAACCCGTTGGCCAAGTATTTATCCAAATACTCTTTCAAGTGAGATGCTCTTTCCCTGTCAATGCATAGACACGACTACAGGGCAGGTACAAACCTGGTTCCAACTCTATCTTGCAGTCATAGACCCGGTGTGGAGGTAATTGTTCAGCTTCCACTTCATTAAACACTTCCCTGAACTCATTATACTCTTCAGGAATTTCCTGGATGTGTATTACACACATAGAATGCCCAGATGAACACAGGGATAAGGCCGGATTGCTCTCTAAGGGTTTCTCTTTTGTACCAAAACAATTTTCGTGGCAATAGCTTGAGTCCATTACAATGGTTCTAGAACTCGATCGTGGGATTATGTTCAGTAAGCCACGGGAGACCAAGAATTAACTGAAACTGTGGAGCATCAATTAAGTTGAACTGAATCTTTTCTTTATGCCTATCGCTTGAAATCAGTTGAATTAGTTCCGTGTGGCTCACTATTGGCCCTGACGAAAGGTTTGTTCCATCCACTGCCCGGACGGGCTCGCTCCTAATCTTCTTGAGGCCAGATGTAGGAGCCATTTACCGTCCGGTAACGGCCGATTTCGGGCGTTACCGACCGGTAAATGGGTTTTCGGTATGTAGGGGCACTTTTTTACAGAATCGGTAAATTTACCGATTCGGTAAATTTACCGATTCTGTAAAATACCGAATCGGTATTTTTACCGATTCGGTAAATCTCAGATGTAGGTGGGACTCTTCAGAGTCCCAAAGGCCCTACAAATTCGGTATTTTACCACCCAATCCAATTGGGTGTTAAAATACCGAATTCAGGTGTGCATGCACATGCGTGCATGCACACCTATGCCATGTGACAGACAGACATGCCCTTAGGGCATGTCTGTGTGCCACATGGTGCACATGTCAATTTTCGGAGTGCCAGAGGGTGTCAAAGTGACACCCCCTGCACCCTTGCTAAAATCGGTATTTACCGATTCTGTAATTACAGAATCGGTATTTCCCATTGATTCCTATGGGCTTCACAGCCCATAGGAATCAATAGGAAATACCGATTCGGTATTTACGGCATCGGTAAATACCGAATTTTAGCGATTCGGTAATTCCACATCTGGAATTACCTACATCTCCCCCCCTCTATTTTACCACTTCTTAAATACCGAATCGGTAAAATTTGCTATTTAAGAAGTGGTAAAATACATTTACCTACATCTAGCCCTAGATTTCTTGAATGCCCACTTTGGCCGCAAACCTTAAGTCGCAGAAATTACCGGTGGCTCCTGAATCTATCATGACCAATACATATGTCAGAATTGTCTGCCTGAACCTCACTTCCATGGACAGATTCAAATGTGGAGCCGCCGATTGCAGTGTGTTCGCTACCTGATGTTCTGTTGGAGTCTTTTTAGAGATCGCACCCGCCTGTTCAACTCCGTCCACAGGTGGTGCCGTTAGTTTTCCTTTGGCTTGAAGGTGTTTTTGGGTTTATTCAGGCAGTTTCTAACGAAATGCCCATTGGATCCGCAATACATACACACGTTACTGGCTCTTCTCTTGTCCTTCTCTTCCTTGGATAGAGGCCCTCTTATTGTTCCAATCTGCATTGGTTCTGATCCGGATTGGGTTTCTGAACTTCTTGTGCCTTCAGATCGAGCTCTATCAAACCTGGGGGTTATAGTTCTAAAGTCTTTTTTCTTTTCTCCTCTTCTTTCTCCCTGGCGGAAATCAATCTCTAAGACCAAGTCTATGAGGGCTGAAATCTCTGTTGGTCGATTTGGAATTTGGGCCAACGCATCCTTTAATTTGTCTCTTAAACCGCGGTAAAACACTGCCGCTCTCTTGCTTTCTGGCCAGTCAGTCTCCACCACCAGCTTGTTGAACTGGGCCAGATACGCAATCAGATCTCGATTCCCTTGCCGCAGGTCGAGTAGTTCATTATCCACCACTTGAGATATCCTCCGTCTGTCAAATATCCGAAAGGAATTCTTGTTTGAATTCATCAAAGTTTCTCAACAAAGGATTATCCCGGGTGACTAGGGGCATAGACCATGAAGCTGCATCCCCGCTCAGATATGAGAGTATGAAAGCCACCTTGGACTGCGCGTCAGGGAATATCGAAGGGCGGCACATAAAGTGTAAGGAGCATTGGGAGAGAAGTATTTGCACCTTCTGCGGATCCCCGTTAATTCTTTCTGGGGCTGCCAATGGTATAACAGGGGATAGAGAATGAATGACTTGTGTGGTTGATCTATTTGTGGCTTCTAATACAGGATTCATCGCCTCCCTCTCTAGACTACTAGACTGTCTTAATCTTAGCGCTAGTTCTGCAGTTTCTTTCCTAGCGCTGACTACTTCTTGTCTAAGGGTAAGATTTTCTTCCCTGACTGCTCCCAATTCTTTTTGTATGGCGTCTAGAATGGTTCCTAAGGATTGTACATCAATTCCTTCCATCATCTCTGTTCAGGTGCGAAGGCAACTTGGGCACTTCACTCTGTCAGAATTCGAAGCTTGTGTTATGTTTGGCTTACCGGTTCTTGCACGGGAACAGAGATGCTAGGTCCCAAATCCCTCTTGGCAATGCTAGAAGGTTTTTTAACAGACCCTCCAAATCATTACCTTGGGGGACGGGGGAATTGGATAAAATAACAAACAAAGAAGAGACTGGTTCATTATTGGCTCCTTCCGTCAGCTACTTGCAGACGTTCTCTGTTCTTTCAATGGAACCTGTAAATTAATACACCATTAAGAAACTAAGCAACTCTACTCTCTTTCTAAATCTGCTCTACAGATATGTATACTTATCTCACCCACCCTGGCTTTGCTGGATGTTTGCTACTCTTCTGTTCTTAGTTGTAGTATTATCTTCCTCCTCTGTTTAGTTGTTACTATTTTAAATAAATGACAAATTAATACTTCTTTTCTCATTTACCTACACTAATCTCTAGTAGTTTAATATAAGTAAGTGCACTTACTTCACTAACTAGAAGAGTTCTTCTCTAAATGTGGGTTCTGTTATCTCTCTATACTTTCTTGTGCTGCCTTATATCTGCGACCACTTCTTTTGCCTCTGTTCTTTTGTCTCTTACAGGTTGAGAAATGTAGTCACCTATTAGACAGTCTCAGGTCAGTATTTAC
Source organism: Lissotriton helveticus (assembly GCF_964261635.1). Lineage (NCBI taxonomy): Eukaryota > Metazoa > Chordata > Amphibia > Caudata > Salamandridae > Lissotriton > Lissotriton helveticus. The sequence goes on along the minus strand of NC_136065.1, from coordinate 886,541,530 downwards.
ATATTTACATTGCTTTTAACTGATTGACATTCTGTGGTTTATTCCCTTTTGACTGCTGATACTTTCTCTTAATTGTCTGTTGTCTTTTAGCTTGGGGTCGCTCAACGATAAACTCTGTGCTCAGGTAAGTTCAATAATTTATTCACAATTCAATAACTAAGGATTTTCACTTAACTCTTTCTTTCGAAATTCGGCTCCTCTGCACGAGCGCTGTTTTCAGAGAATGGTTCTCTCAGCGCTGGACTGAAAAACTCCGTGACTCTTCTCCTCAGCAAGACGGCGCCACTTCTCTTCAGCTTCCGACACCGTATCTGTAAAACACTCTGCCGCCTTCGACTCGCGCTTGGATTACGCGCCGAGTCTTCTTCAATAGCGCACCATAAAGGTTTACCAAAAAAAGAAATACAAACTGTCTCTAAAATACTAGGAAAACTCTGTTATTCTAGCGCTACTTCCAGAAACGTCTACTCAGGCTACTGGTTAGGGTGAAGTGCGCAGTTCGCAGAGCGCTCGCGCATCACCTAGCCTTCTCCACAGCTGTGTTCTGGAGTCTAGACTGCCAACCCATTCCGTGACTTGGGAACTTGGACGGCCATCTTGGATCTCCTGAATCTTATCAAATCAGACCAAGTATAGGCACTATGGACCCCTTGGCATGCTTTGACCGAATTAACCCTGCAAAGTGCATGAGCTGATGTTAGGGTCCTGACAACAAGAAAATGCCAACTTTCTAACAGTAAAACACACAAGATGATGGACGGAATATTGCACAATGGCAAACCATTCCACCCCAGTCACAGATCTGGGTTTAATCCATCGTTATTTTGCTCACCAAGCCACCCCAGTTCAGACATGGCCATATGCAAATCAGTCTTGGCCATGTGCCTCATGGGAACAGTCCAGCCCGAACTGCCAAGCCATGTCTTCCCTGGACCAGAATCAAGCATCCTAGGACCGGTTTCTGGCTACCAGCCATCTTCAGCCAGGATAGCTTGACTCCGGTGGCATAGTGAGCACGGGACCCACGACAGGGCATACCCTTCCCACATAGGGTGAACAGCAAAACACACATGATTATGGGCGGAATGTTGCACAATGGCAAAACATTCATCCCCAGTCACAGATATGGGTTTAACCCATCGTTATTTTGCTCACCAAGCCACCCCAGTTCAGACAGGGCCATATGCAAATCAGTCTTGGCCCTGTGCCTCATGGGAACAGTCCAGCCCTAACTGCCAAGCCATGTCTTTCCAGGACCGGAATCAAGCATCCTAGGACGGGTTTCTGGCTATCAGCCGTCTTCAGCCAGGATAGCTTGACTCCAGTGGCATGGTGAGCACGGGGCCCACGTCTGGGCATACCCTTCCCACATAGGGTGAACAATAAAACACACAAAGTGATGGACGGAATGTTGCACAATGGCAAAACATTCACCCCCAGTCACAAATCTGGGTTTAACCCATCGTTATTTTGCTCAAAAAGCCACCCCAGTTCAGACATGGCCATATGCAAATCAGTCTTGGCCCTGTGCCTCATGGGTACAGTCCAGCCCGAACTGCCAAACCATGTCTTTCCTGGACCGGAATCAAGCATCCTAGGACCGCTTTGTGGCTAGCAGCCGTCTTCAGCCAGGATAGCTTGACTCCAGTGGCGTAGTGAGCACGGGACCCACGTCTGGGCATACCCTTCCCACATAGGGTGAACAGCAAAACACACAAGATGATGGAAGAAATGTTGCACAAGAGGCACATCATTCACCCCCAGTCACAGATCTGGGTTTAATCCATCGGTATTTTGCTCACCAAGCCACCCCAGTTCTGACATGGCCATATGCAAATCAGTCTTGGCCCTGTGCCTCATGGGGGCAGGCCAGCCCAAACTGCCAAGCCATGTCTTCCCAGGACTGGAATCAAGCATCCTACAACCGGTTTCTGGATATCAGCCGTCTTCAGCCAGGTTAGCTTGACTCCAGTGGAGTAGTGAGCACGGGACCCACGTCTGGGAATACCCTTCTCACATAGGGTGAGCAGCAAAATACACAAGATGATGGACGGAATGTTGCACAATGGCAAAACATTCACCCCCAGTCACAGATCTGGGTTTAATCCATCGTTATTTTGCCACCAAGCCACCCCAGTTCAGACATGGCCATATGCAAATCAGTCTTGCCCTGTGCCTCATGGGAACAGTCCAGCCCGAACTGCCAAGCCATGTCTACCCTGGAGCAGAATCAAGCATCCTAGGACCGGTTTCTAGCCTTCAGCCGTGTTCAGCAAGGATAGCTTGACTCCAGTGGCGTAGTGAGCACGGGACCCACGTCTGGGCATACCCTTCCCACATAAGATGAACAGCAAAACACACAAGATGATGGACGGAATGTTGCACAATGGCAAAACATTCACCCCCAGTCACAGATCTGGGTTTAATCCATCGTTATTTTGCCACCAAGCCACCCCAGTTCAGACATGGCCATATGCAAATCAGTCTTGCCCTGTGCCTCATGGGAACAGTCCAGCCCGAACTGCCAAGCCATGTCTACCCTGGAGCAGAATCAAGCATCCTAGGACCGGTTTCTAGCCTTCAGCCGTGTTCAGCAAGGATAGCTTGACTCCAGTGGCGTAGTGAGCACGGGACCCACGTCTGGGCATACCCTTCCCACATAAGGTGAACAGCAAAACACACAAGATGATGGACGGAATGTTGCACAAGAGGCACATCATTCACCCCCAGTCACAGATCTAGGTTTAATCCATCGTTATTTTGCTCACCAAGCCACCCCAGTTCAGATATGGCCATATGCAAATCAGTCTTGCCCTGTGCCTCATGGGAACAGTCCAGCCCAAACTGCCAAGCCATGTCTTCCCTGGACCGGAATCAAGCATCCTAGGACTGGTTTCTAGCTATCAGCCATCTTCAACCAGGATAGCTTGACTTCAGTGGCGTAGTGAGCACCGGACCCACATCTGGGCATACCCTTCCCACATAGGGTGAACAGCAAAGCACAGAAGATGATGGACGGAATGTTGCACAATGGCAAATCGTTCAGCCCATGGTTCGACCAAGGAATTGATGGAGTTCCATCAGTTTGGAAACTAATTGTAGCAGAGGAAGAGTGTGAGTATTAATAGGGTTGCTCATTTGCATTGCTTATGCTTAGTACGCGTATTTTGCATTTGCTGTGTTGTGTTTTGCAGAAATGATTTAAGTTCAGTGTGAATATGGTGCTTAATGCAGGGAAGTGGGTATCGGTACTGTCGTGGCCTAAGATCTCAGGCTAGAGAGACTAAAAGTCAAGTTGTCAGTGTAGAAGGCACTGGGTGGAGTTTCTGCTGTGTTGTGGTGCTGGTCGTGAGACGTCATCAACAGCATTATTAAGATAGGGACTTTATCTTTGTGTGATCATGAGGTGTGGTTGATATAGTTGATTTCAGTGCACAGGGAAGAACTGTATCAACCCAAGTGTGATCCCGCTGGTCGAGGTTTCACTTGAAGTGAGTGTCATGATCAGTCAGAAAGTGTTGCTCTGGACTCTCTCTTGTTTGTAGGAATAATTTTTAACTTCATTAGAGAAGCAGACAGAAATTGCTTGCAATTGTTTTGTGTGTAAATTGCTGGGAAAACGTGCTCATAAAAATTGTAAGAGGGTGAGCTGCTGCAAGGAGTGAGAGTGACATCATAGGTCGGTTGGTGTAGAGCTGCGCCGGTATTGGTTGTGACCTCGGCACAGAAAATTATGGGTGAAAAATCATTTCCTGGATTTAACAATAAGTAATTTGTGAATACTGCATATTGTTGTTCGAAAATGAAATTCTTTGTAGCATTACAAAGTCTAATGAACGGAAATGTGACTGTTAGAAAGGGGGAAGAGGCATCCCTTGAAGGTACACAAGGTTATACCATGACGATAGATGTGGGTATTCACACATGTTTTACCCGCAAAATGGTATAAGATCACTGAGAAAGATGGTTCTTTGACATTTCCTAGGTATGGGACATTTAGGGTCTGACTGATTAGGATGTTAGTCAGTTGGGCCGTCGATCGCTATTGCGGCAGTCAGGAGACCACCCACAAGCATGCGGGCAGTCTGACTGCCGTATTGTGAATATACCTATTGGTGAGACTTTAGATGGGCCTCTAGCACAAATAAATATGAATCCTAATTAATTGGGAGAATATTCAGGAATGGGAAACATCCTTTACGACAAAACTTTTACAACGCGGTACCGTTACCATGCAGGTTTTACAACGCAAGTCGTTACAACGACTTGCGCTGGAGGGCGCTGTAGGATAGGGAATAGTTTAATTTACTATCCAACACCTTCCCTACTATCCACGGGGACTGGAGTTGGAATAGTAAATTAAACTATTCCACTATCCAGCGTCCCCCAACGCAAGTCGTTGTAACGACTTGCGTTGTAAAACCTGCGTGGTAACGGTACGCATTGTAAAAACACACGTTGTAGCGTCATACATCCTTCAGGAATAGCATCCCCTTTGAATTCACTTGCTCTGAATGGTCCAGATGCATTGACCATTCCTGTTACAATCAGTCCTTTAGTGACTTAGTATAATCCTGGATTATCAGGATTACTGGAACGAATGCCACAGCTATCAACTCAGTGGGCTTGATGATGAGACCAATTCCTCAGATTCCTATGGTTCCGACACAAATTAATAACCCATTTGCTGCCAGTGCAGATCCTACATTTAATCAGACAAGGTTTAATGCAGCTAGGAGATTTCCTCAAAGATCACCACCCTTTTTCATGCCTAAAATGGATGAGCTTCCGAATGTGAACTACAGTACTCCTAGGCAGCGATGCCTATGGGAACGCCAATTTCTGACATGTCTCTTTTGAACTCACGACCTCATGCAAATAGTGATACCTATAGCTGAGAGATAATTCTTAATACTCCATTAAAACAATCAGGTCTTACTGCACGAGAACTCGATGATTGGCTCAGAGGTATAGATACCCCAACTGGTAGTGGGAATCCTGGAAATAAATAAAGAAATATTCAATTTCCAGAATGAAATGCTCACGAAGATGATGCGCTATTGTTGCTGTGTAAAATGTAAATATATTACTAGACGTGAAGGACAGGCTCATGAAAGATTATCCGAATTGGCTACCAATATGGAATTGACTTGCAGAGATCCAAAGCTTTGCAGAGAGGTTATTGTTTAAGCTTCACTGACAAGGACCTCATAGATATGACACTGCCTGTAGTTGTGTATGGATTGAAGCCTGAGGTTTGTTCCTTGATTCAGCAACATTTGATTTGTTGACAGAGCAAGCCCATTGATGAGAAATTGAGATATGTCAAGTATTGCAGTGATGAACTAGAGATGAAGTACAAGAAATTGAGGGAAATTTTAATGGTAGCACAAATCAAAGTTGGACAGCGAGGTCATAATCAGCAGTTTGATGGGAATACTAGTCCCATTCAAGGGATGTGTCAGCAGGGAGTTCCGATGATGCATGGTAGAAATGAATTTCAAGTGCAAGGTAGAGGGTGTGGTGTCCCAAATACAGGGATGATGTGGCTACTTTAAAGAAAGCATATCTGTGCAACATCTGCGGTAGGCTAGGGCATTGTAAGCACACATTTCTATTTAATGCTGGTAACAGGGCTAATGGGAATCAGGTTGAGAATGGTGGATTTGTGTAGTCTGAGGGGAATAACATGGTTCAGACACAGCAATTACAGAGACAAAGGGTTCACAATCCCAGTGTATCCCAAACTCAGGTAATGCAGATTCGACAAACCCCAACGCAACAAAATGCAAATGTTCAAAGATACAACATGAATCAAGTTTCCAATGTGAAAACCAATCCTTTTGTGAACCAGAGTACATTTCAACAGTACTCAATGATATAAACAGATTATGATTTCTCGCAGGACCTGTCAAAATAACGGTGCCTGAGAGGGGTGGAGTGTTACGTACTTGGTGCAACCTTGGTTGTAGACATGAGAGGTTCATTTGTGCATGGTGAGGTAAACGGAAATCTCGTATCATTCTTCATTGACACTGGTTATACACGCTCTGCTGTGAGAACAACAGAGGTTCCCAACCCACCCCTCTCGGGACAAAGAATCCAAGCTGTAGGAATTGCCAATAGACAAATGACTAGTCCAGTTTCAGCAGTAGTGCCTGTCAAAATAGGATCCTTTGAGGAGAATCACTGATTTGTGGTGTGTGATTCGAGTCCTGTGAATCCTGTAAATCTGCTTGGACGAAATCTCATGTGCAAGCTGAGGTGTTCTGTTTTTTGTACCCCCAACTGGAATTTTGCTTCAAACTCATGATGAAGACATTTCCTTTTAAGCTCGTAAGACAGAGATCACAAATTGGATTCTACCCCATGTTGACAAAAAGTGATTTGCCACCAGAGCTGAGAGATATAGTGTTACTTGAAGTCTGGCACTTTTCATGGAAAGACATATGTCTTATCAAAGGTGTTGAACCAGTCAGGATTACAGTGAAGATTAATGCTGAGTAATCAGGAATCCCACAATATAATATGGCTCCTGAAACTGTTGCTGGGATAACTCTTGTGACCGACTCACTGATTGAGCAAGGCATTCAGAAGGAGATTATGGAGAATTGATGTAACTCACCCATCATGGGTTTGAAGAAACCCAATGGAAGGTACTGCATTGTACAAGATTTGAGAAAGATTAACTCGATTTCCTTGTTGTCCTATGGTACTAAATCCAGCTATGATTTTGTTTCAGATTCCTTATGAGGCTGCGAGGTTCTCTGTCACTGATTTGCGCCAAACCTTATTTTCTATACCATTGCATGAGGATACCTAGTTCCTTTTCACTTTTCATTTCGGTAGTCATGTTTTGACATGGTGCCGAGTCCCACAAGGGTATATGGAGAGTCCATCAATTTTCAATTAGATACTCAAAAAGAATATGGAGTCCCTGCTGATGCCCTATCATTTAGTCCTAGTCTAGTACATTGATGACCTATTGTTGTTGTCAAGCACACAGGAGGCTTTCAAATGAGACATAATTGCTCTGTTGAACCACTTAGCTGAGAATGGGCATTAAGTGTCTCAGACTAAATTGCAGTATTGTAAGATTGCAGTCCTGTACCTAGGACATCATATCGAGAAAGGAGCGATGAAGTTGTCACAAGAGAGAATCTCGGCGATTCTAAAAAATAATCCACCACAACACAGAAAGAAGTTAGGATGTTCTTCTGAATGGTGGGCTACTGTTGACAGGGGATTTCTAACTTTTCTCTAATGGCTAAGCCTTTACAGAGGCTGATACATAAAGACATATCACATCCGGTATCATGAGATGACAGTTGCATGCGTGCTGTCTTAGAGCTATGAGAGTATCTCAGCCATGCCTCAGGCTGGGAATGACTGATTATAATACATGTTTTGCTTTGTTTTTCAGTGAAAGGGAGGGCTGTGTTCTCTGTGCTAACCCAGATGCATGGGAATTCTTCCAGACCTGTTGCATACTTTTCTGCCACACTTTGTGCAGTAACTGCTGCTTTGTCTCGCTGTCTTAAAGCCGTAGCCTCAACTGGAGTCAGCACTGAGCAGTGCGAGAACACTGTCATGGGTCATCCTTTGACAGTTTTTGTTCCCTATTCTGTAGAAGTTTTATTAACTCGTACCCTAACCCAGTATTTGATCAACAGTCATCTCACCAAGTATGAGCACTTCATACTTGGCGCCAAAAACGTCTCATTAAGGAGATGTACTGTACTAAATCCTGCAACTCTATTATCTATACCTGGAAATTAATCTGTTGAAGGTGAAGTTGAACGTGACTGTCTTGATATTACTGAACTATGTACCAAGCCGAGACCTGACATACAAGATATGCACCACCCAGATCAGATTATGTGATTTTTGTTGATGGTTCCTACTTACAAGACCATGATTGAAACCTGAGAGCTGAGTTTGTACTGCCTCAGGTGTGGTCGAAGCCTCCTGATTTCAAGGAGTATTTTCAGCATGAGTGGCCAAATTGATTGCTCTTACTAGGGCATGCTGTGTTTCAAACCAACTGAGAGTCACAATTTTTACTGATAGTCAGTATGGCTTTGGTGTCCTTCATGACTTTGGATTATTGGTTATGGTCACAACGGGATTCACAACCTCTTCAGGGTCTCCCATATGTAACGGTGACATTGTTGATAACCTTCTGAAGGCACAGGTGCTTCAACCAGTCGATCGTGACCTACCATTAGCTCACAAACACCTTCAGCATAGCTTAGAGTCTTTAGTTCATTTGTAAATAAGCACAAGGTCCCAATTTCCTTTTAAACTTAAGGGAAGGCTGTATTTATTTTATATTATCTTCTTCAGGTTGCTGGTAGCAGGGCCTGATAGTGAACAGTGCTGGAGTCTTTAGATTTATGAGCCAGGGCACAGAGGTGAAAAACTGAAGAACTGAGGTATTTAAATATTAAATACAAATTCTTGTCAACTCAATATTGCAACATGAGAAAGAAATGATGTTTCTGTATGCTTTTAAATGGGAGAAAAATAAAATGTAGAGTTAACTTAATGATTAAGTTAATTCTTCATTTTAGTTTTATCCCTTTTCAAAGTGTTGCATTTACAAACAGCAGGCCTCTAACTCCCAGTGGCTCGTAGACAATGTGACATATTTATAACTGAAAAATACTGTTATTTGTTTCAAATTGGAGAAAATTAAAGCGGATAAAATGTTGTCTATGAAACTTTGAGTCAATGTTTTTATCTACTTTCAATCAGTCCAATTATGTCTTAATATTTTATGAAACATGTTTCTTCATTTTAAAATCCTCCTATTTAAAAAAAATTGCTGTATTTTTCTGTTATAATTATGGCACTATGTCTACAAGCCACTAGGTGCAAGATGTCTGCTGTTTGGCAATGCAACCCTTTGAAATAGGAGAAAATGTAAATGTTGAGTTTTATGGAACCTATATAAACATAAGGTTAACTCTTCAGTTTATTTTTCTCCCATTTCAAAGTGTCTCATTTATGCACAGCAGGTATCTTTCTTCCACTGGCTGGTAGACGTGGTGTCCTATTTATAACCGAAAAAAGAGGCATTTGTTTTAGTGGGAGAAATTTAAAGTGCACTTTTTTTCCTCCATATTATGAATATTTTTTTGTGGAACATGTTTCTGCACTTAAACTTTCTCCCTTCAAACGAAAATGGTTGTATGTTAGTGTTATACATGTAACAGTGCCACATATGACAAAACATGTCTGTGCCGCCAGTCCATACAGCATAGACTCTCATTCACCAATACACATATACCCCATTTATATGCACACATGTTCCTATATCCTCTAATGACCACACTCTCACTGATACGCATGGCAGTCCTGTCATGCTGCCCCTAGTCAAAGTATTTTGTTCAAACTCTAGTGTTTTATGGAGTTACATGTATGTCATTAGAACATAAATGTCATTGTTGGAATGGTATCTATGTCATCACTCTGTTGCCGGGTGAGGGAATTGGAATGTGAGGGTTGTGTTAGATGGTGTGGAGTTGGTTGGTTGAGGATGGGCTCTGTTTTTCCTCACTAGTGGGTTTAATTGTATTTCGAAATAAATTGCTTTCTTCACTAACTCATCGGCTGTGCATCTTCATTACACCTAGTCTTTGGCTCTATGGATATTAGACTTAAATTCAATGAAACTGGGAGTGGGGGGGCTCTGATAATTTTGATCAAGTGCCTTGGCCTTCGGTAGCTCATTATGATTTTCACTGATCAGAAAAAGCTCTCACTACAGAAAAGATTGGTGATCCCTGCTTTACGGTTACTAGGGGTGGGCGGCAAATTCCGTTCCGCTCTCGGAACTTGCGAAATTTTGGCTTTTTTGCATTCTGAGCGGAAAACAAAAATGTTGAAACTTCCGCGATCTGCGGCTGAGCAGAATTCGGGCCCCATTAGGTATTTTGAAACCTCACCAGGAAGAGCTTGCAGGAGCCCGAGTGTCCACTTCTCTACCTTCTTCCCGCCCTCCCTTCCTCCATCCATCCCTCCCTCCCTCTCTCTCTTACTTTCCATCCGTCTCTACCTCAAGCTCGATCCTACTGATTTGCTGGCAAACTTCCTCCATTTGTTCCACAGTGAAATGGATCCAAAATCAAATGAAATGGATGGGATTCCAAGATGGTCTAATACCCTGTATGTGACTGATGAGAACGGTTTGCGATAGCATGTGCGTGGTTTCTAACTCTGAAACTGAATCTTTCCTAAAATTTTGTCTTTGGTGATTTCAAATCCTAAGTGACACAAGACCAGCTCTAATCACATCCTCAATTGTGTGACCTGGGATTTTGTCGTGGTTTCTTATTTTAGTCATTTTTGATGGATTGTCACATTTCAGGGAAGTACATAGCCGCAGCACAGCGTCCTGATGGGACCTGGAGGAAGCCACAGAAGGTGAAGGATGGCTACGTCCCACAGGAGGTGGTACCGGTGTACGAGAATAAATATGTGAAGTTCTTCAAAAGCAAACCAGACCTTCCGCCAGGTCTTATCTCTGATGAAGCTCCTGCTGGTAAGACAGTCCAGAAAGCAGAGAATGAGTCTGGACTGTCCAAGACAGCAAAGAGGAACCTGAAGCAGAGGGAGAAACAAAAGCAGCAGCATGACAAGGGGGACCAGATGATGTGTATCAGCCCTGCCTGGCAATAGGAAGGGCTTCTGTCAAGGCAGATGTTGGTGTGCGGCAGTAGTGGTGACGGCGATGCTAAATCAGCAGCATTTGTTCCCCTGTGAAATGGATCCAAAATCGAATGAAACTCTGTTGCTGGAAAAGCAGTCTGTTTCTTTAATTTTTCTCTTTCAAAGTGCAGCGTCTAAATAAATAAATAAAGCACGGCACGTTGGCCGCAAAGCAGCAAATGAATAAAATAAATAAAGCAAGACACGGTGACCAGGTTGGTTTTATTCTCACGCAAACACAGTAGCGCCACTTTACAAGCGATACTTTCAACGGGCGCAGCAAAATCACCGCGAGCACGCGAAATTTCGCGTGCTCACGGAGATTTTTTGCAGTTCGCAGAATTTTGCGAAAGGCAACTTCGCAAATTCTGCCCCCTCCTAATGGTTACCTGCCCCAATTGCAGTAGTGAAATGTGCCACATAACGAAATGGCACTGATTATGTGAGCACTGGCAATCGGTATGCCCATGAGACTACAAGATACTGTGCTCTGAATGTTTGCACTTTTAATGAAATAATGAAATAAAAAATTGGATGCCATTAATTGTAATCTGTTGTTGACTGCAGTGGATACTTGGGAGGAAGTTAAGAGGTTCCAGGAGGAAGTGTCAGAAGCTGATCAGCAGGCTGGATTAGACCAAGTTGTGTCAAAAGATATGAGGATGATATTTGGGTTTCGGGAGATGGAAGACATGTGTTGGCGGATAGCATGTTACCTCTAATGGAGACTGTACTTGTTCAGGCAAACATGGTTTAACCCAAGGTTCATACTGATGGCTGAAGGACTGGGTTACTAATGTGTTGTGTGCCAACAGCAGAATGTAGGCAGAAGAACAGCAGTAACACTGAGTCACATAGGGACATCAGGAGGCCCCTTCAAAAGGATGCAACTGGACTTTATCGAGATGCCTGTGTGTAATGGGTTGAAATATGTCCTAGTGATTGAGTGGATCTTTTCACAGTGGGTTGTATCTTCCCCAACCAGATGAAATTATAGTCTAACTGTGACTAAGTTGTTCTTGAGGGAGTTAATAACAATGTTCAGTTTCCCAAGTTCTCTGGAGTCAGACTGAGGAACTCATTTTAATAATGAGGTCCTGAAAAGGTTGTGTGCAGCATTACAAGTTAAACCATGGCTAAATTGCAGTTACAGACTAGATGCTTCTGGAATTGTGGAACAGGTCAATGGCACTTTGCAATACAGTTTGGCTAAAGTGTGTGCTTTTACATCATTGAAATGGCCTGATGCCTTGCCTCATGTGTTGCTGAGGCTATGCAGTACTCTAGATAGGATAATAGGATTGTCCCCCCTTGAGAGACTGCCAGCTGTGCCTGCAAATGTGCTTGTGAACATTACAGATGACATGATTCTTGATTACTGCAAAGGACTGAGTGATGTGATGCGTTCTGTGTTTCATCAAGTTTGAGAGGCCACAGCACCACCTAAACAGGAGCTGTGCCATGATCTCAGACCCTTCGACTGGGTTATGGTGAAGACGCACATCAGCAAGTCATGTTTGGAACCTTGCGGGCAATGGTTCTCAACTAGGTGATTCTAGTCACCATACAGCTGTGAACAGTGGAGGTGTCCCTAACTGGGTACACACTGCTCCTACTTGCAGAACCCCTTTTCCCCTTGATGATATAACACCACATATCTCTAATGTGCTGGTGGTTACACTGAGGTGGAGGGGAGTCAACAGTTTAAATCAGTACAGAAGGGCCCCATCCTGTGGTATTGAGTCCACCAGATTTGGACCCTGGCAAAGGGCCTAGTGCAGTATTAACAAAAGTTTTACATGGAGACCAGTGGCTTAGGAGACGGGAGAGAGGGAGATGAAGCATGTCTGAAGTGTATGTGCCATAAACCATCCCAGAAGATACGGAAGGACCTGGCTTAAGTGACCGTGATGAAGAAGGGCCAGTAATAATGAGAACAATGAGAGCTGACCTAGAGTACCCTGTGAGAGGTACTCCTCACCTGAAAGGACATAGCTAGCTATCAATGACTTGGGGAGATCATTTTGCAGCTTTTGCTTTAACAAAATTACATCCAATTGAACCTCCATGAACTGAACTTTGTAGATGAACTGAGTTTTGACAAACTACAAAGATGAGTACTAAGGGCCAAGTCTGCTGAGGGAGCGTAAAGTGTTCCTTAGAAGAACACAGAATAAGACTAAGAACGTCTCACACAGGAAACTGTACATATTTTACCTGAAGAACCCTTTCCACTTTGCTTTGCTATTTGTGCAAGTGGAATCTAACTAAATGGGCTGTGCTGAAATCATCAATTTCAATGGTGTGATATCAGAAGAACTCATGGAGCCTAACCCAAACAATAATAGATGTAGACGATTATGTGTAGGAGTATATTTAGGTGTGACATTAGTACTAATAGCTTTACTTGTAATGTTGAGTTTATCCCACTCTTCACATGCAGAGGAGCTTAAACCTACCAGTGCCCCTCAAACACCACTTCCTACTGACAACAGTTTACCTGCAATAGATGAGAAAGACTTACAGGTAGATGCTTTTAGAGGAGATTATTCATTGAATGTTCATTTAAAATTGCTTTACGAATATGTTGACACTATGGATGCCAGGTATTGTTGTGTTCGCATGCAATTACCTGTGCTAATTGTTGAGGGGATAACAGACCACCACCTCCCCATGACATATGGAGTTACCTGTAGCTTGTTGCTGAGTTTATTCTATGGAAAGTGTCATTTTCAATACTATTACTTGAACCATTACTTGTTTTTTTTACCTGAATTTCCCATCCTTAAGCTCTTAAATCGTCAGCCTGATGCTAAAAGCACTGAGATACCAGGACATTTTTTTAGACCCACAATGACATTAGATACTGTGTATGCACATAGACACAATTTAACTTGTTCCTTAATAGGAGTAGAAAATAAATTAATAGATTCTGTAGAAGACAGATGAAGAGGTATGTTGGCTAAATCAACAAATCATTCATAAGTACCCCAATGGTCCAAAGATTAAAGTGAACATAGTTTAGTGTGAAATATGTCAGTATTGGCTTTAGATTGGCAACACAAAGGGAAAGTATGCATATTTGTTAGGAAATCAACAACTGACACAAATTTCGTAGGTATTATTGAATGTGATCATACCGTTGAAGTTCGAGGAAATTGTGGATTATACTTAGATGGAGCAGATCCTGTTTTTCCTGGAGTTTATTATATTTGTTGGAAAAATGCATTGTTACATTGGAATGGTTTTCCAAAGATGTATCATGATGGACAACTTTATTATCCAGCAAGGGAACAGCACGTGAGAACAAAAAGAGGTGCTTGTGCAAGAGAAGTTGTACGAGACAATTTTTGTGTTCTGACACCATCTGTAGGAGTGATACTCAACTCACACAAGATTAGAAAGCTTTCTACTGTAGTTGATAAGTTTTCCACTAGTACAGTTGCAAGGTTTTTAGTTATAGATACTGAAACGGTTGCTATCATATCAATAGTTTTTCAGAATTGACTTGTATTAGACTACCTTCTCGCAAAGTATTTGTCGGATGTTAAAAGTTCAACAATGTTCCACTTACATCCATGACGGAAGAAAGGACTTGAAGAAGTACATAAAGGCCATTACTGACTTAAAGAAAGATTTGAAAGGGTTAGAAGCAACAGGTGCTAGGGAAGAAATAGGGAATGGATTTTCTGCATTAAGCACCTAGGTAGTAGAATTATTGGAAGTATTTTGAAACCCTTAGTGATAATTGCTCTTGGCAGATTATTCTTGTATGTAATTAAGAGAAACAAACATGCACAAGCAAAGAATGGAATGCAGAGAAAAAGAGCAGATGTAGAACTAGAAGTAGGCCTGGGCGGAGTTTGCATAGTTGCACAAAGTGGAACTCCACGAAGTGGCAAAAAAAACTCAGCCGCACTACACGGAGTTCTATGTGCAGGTGAAGTCTGCTGGCACGCCTGTTCACATTGTAATGGAAACAGGAGTGCGTTCTTGTGTTCCAAATCTCACGCAAATGGCATCACACAGTTTTCCTGTGTGTCCTCGACTTCCAAAAAACGTGTGTACAGCACCACACGGGCCTTCTTGTTTTTCTGCTCTTTGTTATGGTGCCAGGACTACCTAAGCCTTAATCTCTCTTTAACCCCTGTAATCCTCCTCCTTTAAACTTATCTATCCCTCATTTTTATGTTTTATATTAGTGTGTGTCTTTGTGTTTGTGTATTTGACATTTTTGGGACATTTTTGTGTGTTTTTGTGACTTTTTGTTTATTTCCCCTTACTTCCTTATTTATTTCTGCATTCATTTCCCTTCCCTTTGCTTTTTTTACTAACCCGACCAGCGCCATCACAGAGGCAGGGGGCTCCGTTGTGGGTGGCACCGCCTCCCAGGTGTGCAGGCCGGGCGATCTTTTGGTGAAGAGGAGGTGGTAGCACAGTTATCTTTGTGCAACACCCCCTTCACTCAGTGGGCGGCATGCCCGGTAGCGGTTACCCCCTGTGGAAGCGTTGGCTATGCTCGGGGAGGTTGCACCAGTGCGTGTGGTGCACTAGCCAGGTCCGGCGCAACATCAAGCACCTGAAACACTGCTAGACAGATATGTTAGACAGGACCAGGACCTGCTCGACCTTCTAGAAGTTGAGATTACGGGGCTCAGTGAGTATTCATTATTTATTGTGTTTGTGTTCTACAATGCTAACATTTTATTTCTGAATAGCATTCTGCTTACACTCATAGGTAAGTTACATTGAGGTTACATTGGAATATTATTGTGTGATCCAGTTTCTAGTTTCTGTTAGGCAGGTGCTCAGTGTTACCTACTCATACTCATCACTGGCGCTCACTTTGGCTGATTAGTTAAGAAGCCATTGCAGACTGTCCTTCTGCCACTGTAATCAATCAGTTATTTCAGTGAGGAGAACGTTCTCTCTCTGACTTTGTTTATGTAACTCATACAGTTCGAAGTTATTTCACAGTGATGTTTAGTATGCCTACATGCATTGCAAAAAAACAGGAGCTTGAGTTGTTCCATCAAGGGGGTTGAGAAATGGGAATAGAATCAAAGATCATTCACTGCAATGCATTAGTTCCAAATGTAGTTTTTGTTAAAGACATTTGAAATGGGCATTTCAACGATAGTCGATAGACTAGAAACTAGTACTATAGTTGATCTTTCCTAGAGAAGTGCAATGTGACTGTGCTTATCTGTCATAAACATTTAGTGGAGATTAACTGATTCACTAAAGTATTTTTTTTATTTTCTCCATTTCTTACATCAGCACCCGAGGACAATAAGAGGGCCGTTCAGGAGACGGGTCCGGGAGAAGCTGGTCAGCCGGCACCAACCACCTGTGCAGCTGCAGAGGGCTCTGCTGACGCTAATAAGTGCTAATATTTATTTTATTATAATCCTAATGTTGGATTTTATGATTGTTATGGGCTTAGGGTAGAATCTTGGGGTATTGGAATGTAGGTGCTGGGTTCCAGGATGGGCGTTGCTGCCTGGAGGCTGGTAATGCTTGTGAGAAATAAAGTTTCTCTGACACCCTTACCTGCCGCCTTCCTTCCACGTGGTGACGAGGATGGGATACGAATCACTCAACAAACCACAATGGATCCAATTTTTGTTTCATTCCTTTTATCTCTGCATTATTTTTTATTTTCTTATATTACGTGAATTTATTTTTTGTTAGCTGACTTTTTCCAATCTTTACTCTATCTCTAGTTCACTTATCTTCTGTTTTGTTGGTAATCTTTCCCTCTTTTCGATATATCTTGTGGTACTGTAAGAGTAAGACTAAGAATCACACATTTTGGTACTCTACTGTCTAATGTCAAGATTGCAGGCCCAAGTAAGCTGGTATTATAAATAATATTCACCATGTATGTTTGTTTGTGAAGGCTTTCTTTTTCCTGCTTGTGTCTAACAGTTGGGTTCACAAGAGAGTCCCATGTCATCTTGCCCCCCCTCAATGTAGTGTGTTGCAGTCTCATTCCTTTATACAATATACCAGCAGTTTCCCAAAGCCTTGCAGCATGGCTGGGAAAAAAGTATGAAGTCCCACTCACATTGCAATTGCAACCAACACCATATGTCTTTCATTTATCATTATTCCTGACCATTAGACCTGGCTTGTCTAACTTTGTGAACCAATCAAATGCCAGAGTGATATTTTTGTTAAAAGATACTGCAATGCTAACTTAACTGTAGTGATGTATTGCAGTTGTATTTGGTGTGGCGTGTCTGGCATCTAAAATATGTATCATGTTTTATTCTAGCCACACAGCATACCAGTGATGCCGGCTCCTGTGCCACTGCAGGAGGAGAGTCAATTGGAGCGGGAGAATTGACAGCTGAGATGTGCACTGTAAGTCATATGATTTCTTGCAATTACTAAACTCACTAGATAGTACTAGGACATCCTCAGCATGTGACCGTGAACCCTCCACAGCAGTACCAGCTGCAACAGTGTTTGAGGTATTATGACCTCTTTCATCTGCAACTTACCAAAAGCTCACATAATGTGTGTTGATGGATTGAGGGAAACATGAAAGAACGGAGAGTTAAAAGAAAGGAAATAGTAAATGAGTGAAAGGGTGGGTGGGTGAATGGGTGGGGGAAAGGGATGGATGGGCGAAAGAATGGTTTGAAAAAAGGGTGGATATTGAGTAAATGGATAATGGATTGGAAATTTTGATAAAAGACTGGATGAAAGAATTTAAGTAAAGTGTAATCATAGTGGCGGCTATGGGTGAATTAGAATGAAAGGATGAATGAATGTTTGGATTGTTTGAATGAATAAGCAAGGCAGCTTTTCTCATGAGGAGCATGCTGCTTAGTGCTCACCTACTTTTTTATGTAGGGTTTTCAAAGCTAAAGTTCACAGTGGGGCATATTGTTTTTTTTTGTTTTACTCACTTTACTCGCTGTATTTGTTAAGTGTACCAGATGTATCCCACCAATCATTCATCATTTTTGCCACCTATGACCAAAGTGCAGTGTGGGTCAATTTGTGATTGCAGTGTTGGCTGTGCAATTGCATCTGCATCAGTAAATGCAGCATTTACGATGTTTTCAATGCATTGCAAAGTGAACACACAAGGTGTGGTATTTACCTTCGCCCACTCAGCCACCTCTTAGTACTTCACTCCTTTATTTTTTCCTAAGTTCTTCCATCCTAACCTACCAAATTGGAAAATCCATTCTTGGCATGGGTATCGTTTGATTTTATAACCATGTGAATTGAAGTGATTACAGAATATTCTAATGGTTTCCATAAGGATGTATGACGTTACATCGCAAACTTTTACAACGCACACCGTTACAACGCAATTTTTACAACGCAGATACATTTACAACGAATGCTTTTACAACGCATGCCATTACAACGTAAGTATAGGTAAGTATATTATTTTAAAAAAAATGTAATTTATTAAAATTTAATTAATTTAATAAATTAAATTATTTTTTAATAATTCATTTTAAAATATATATACTTTAAAAAATTGTTTATTTTAAAAAGAACAATTATTATTAAAGAACTAATATTAAAAAATAATAAAATTATTACAATTAATTATTTAAATATTTAAAATTATGTATTTAAAAACTGAACCCTAAAAATACCCATTACCCTGAACCCTTAAAATACCCATGTACCCCATAACCCATACCTAGCCCTGAAACCTAAAAATACCCCTGTTCCCCAAAACCCATACCTAGCCCTGAAACCTAAAAATACCCCTG
Organism: Lissotriton helveticus; assembly: GCF_964261635.1. Lineage (NCBI taxonomy): Eukaryota > Metazoa > Chordata > Amphibia > Caudata > Salamandridae > Lissotriton > Lissotriton helveticus. Next base: position 886,523,069 of record NC_136065.1, on the reverse strand, counting down.
TACCCCAAAATCCATACCTAGCCCTGAAACCTAAAAATACCCCCGTACCCCTAAACCCATACCTAGCCCTTAAACCTAAAAATACCCCTGTACCCCAAAACCCAAACCTAGCCCTGAAACCTAAAAATACCCCTGTACCCCAAAACCCAAACCTAGCCCTGAAACCTAAAAAAAACCCTGTACCCCAAACCCCAAACCTAGCCCTGAAACCTAAAAATACCCCTGTACCCCAAAACCCAAACCTAGCCCTGAAACCTAAAAATACCCCTGTACCCCAAAACCCAAACCTAGCCCTGAAACCTAAAAATACCCCTGTACCCCAAAACCCAAACCTAGCCCTGAAACCTAAAAATACCCCTGTACCCCAAAACCCATACCTAGCCCTGAAACCTAAAAATACCCCTGTACCCCAAAACCCAAACCTAACCCTGAAACCTAAAAATACCCCTGTACCCCAAAACCCAAACCTAGCCCTGAAACCTAAAAATACCCCTGTACCCCAAAACCCAAACCTAGCCCTAAAACCTAAAAATACCCCTGTACCCCAAAACCCAAACCTAACCCTGAAACCTAAAAATACCCCTGTACCCCATAACCCAAAACTAAATATATACTATTACTTAAATTAATTTATTTAATTTACATTTAAAAAAATGATTTAAAAAAATACCATACTTACCAATACTTACGTTGTAATGGCATGCGTTGTAATAGCATCTGCTATGTAATGTCATGCGTTGTAAAGTCATGCGTTGTAACGGATCCTGCGTTGTAATGGTGTGCGTTGTAACGGTGTGCGTTGTAATAGTTGCGTTGTAAGGGTTGTTTCCCATTAATTTTACACCTGTTCATATATTTTTCCCTTTCGACTCATACAGTGACTGAATAAGCTAAAGATGATGAATCGATGATCAGTGTAGTGGCCCTTCTATTTTATATAAAAAAGAATAACCTCTACCCTACCTGTCTAAACCCTCTACCCTACCCTGCAGTAGAGTAAGTCAAGTTTCCTTTCCTTGCTTAGTGCCCAGCGAATGAATTTGTTGAAAATAATATGTGGTGGTGGACGAGGTGACTGAGTTAAGTGGGAGTAAGTGCATGATTTGATACACTGTGACTGATGAGCCGCATATATTCTATATAGCTTGTTCCTTTCCCTGTAGTGCATCCATCATTTTCCCTAAGGTCTACTTACAGCTGACAGGATAATATTTATATCTGCATTTCATATGTGAGTTGTGTGACATAGTATCTTATTTAATAGTCACCTGCCTTTTTGGAGTCAGGGTAGAATTAGTTCAAGTTCAAAAAGCTTTATTCGACAGTAAGTCATAAAAGCACATACAATACACAAAAGCTATCACAATACACAATAAATAGAACGTATACAATACACATAGTCAAAAAAGCATTACATTCCAATTAATTACTGTCGTATAGCAGAAACTATTAAAATTCATATGTAAAAAATTACTTCATTAAAGGAGGACAACTCTAAAATAAGAATAAGACCTTATAACTAGCTAGCAGCAGTTGGCAATAAAGTGCGTGCACGGATGGTCCAAGCCCACCTTAAAGATTTGGCTAAAGCAATGGCTATGTGGGGAGAACAGTCAGATCCTAGTATCCTTAAAGCTTCTGTACACCTCATAGTGCCTAGGGAAGAACAAATAGGCCTCAACCATTTACGTCGTGGGGCTGCATATAGGGGACATACAAAAAATAAATGGGCTATAGTCTCCACCATCTCTAGACAGTTATGGCATTTTTCATCTGAACAGGAAGCCCATTTATGAGTAAAAGCTTTTATTGGTAAAGTTCCTATCCTAAATTGAAAGTACAATTTTCGATCAAGGGGACTCTCAATTATATCCCAGTAAGCTTCACAGGACGGACAATATTTGTGGTCTAAAATGCGGCCAGTCAGGTTAGTATTCATACCGGCTAGGTAGGAAGACATCAGGACCATTTCCCAATATTTTTCTTTCAACTGTTTTTTTGTCTGGAAAACTGCAGTACCTGGGTCATCCCATAGTAATCTTAAATCCAGCTTTACCAAGAGAGACCTTAAGTCGTTTAGCCACTGAATTTTGTGAAAGCGATCTACAAGAATCACATCCTTCAGACCCTGGGCATAATGTTTAAGATCAGGGGTGGTCAAGATTCGCCTCCAATACAAAAGTGGGCGTAGCCTAACCATATCCACCACATTTTTCCTACCTAAGTCTAGTAAAAGCGGGGCCATTGGAGTACTTTGGGGGACACCAATTAAACCACGTAGGAATTTATTTTCAGCTTTTAAAAGGTGGCTCAATTTATTAAATCCCCATAACTCAGCTACGTAAAGGGCAGAGCTTAGCACTTTAATATTATATATTTCCAAAGCTTGAGTAATTGGTTTAGTGAAAGAGGATTTATGTTTAGAGGTTAATACACCTACAAGCTGATGGTATTTCAAGAGAGTCATATCCAAGTGGCTTTTCCATCCCATGTTGTTCTGAAGCATAATACCCAGGTAAGTGAAAGCATCCACCTGCTCTAGGAGAGTGTTATTCAAGTGAATTCTGCCTTTGAAGGGTTTATGCTGGTTAAAGGACATAAACTTAGTTTTTGCGGTATTGACCTCAAGCCCGTGATAAAAACCAAATTCCCTAAATGCATTAACGGCCTTCTGCAGGCCACTCGGGGTCCTGGAGACGATCAAAGTGTCTTCCGCAAACATGAGAACAGGGACGCAAACCCCAGCTAGAATGGGGGCATCAGTAGGGGAGCTACAGCGATGGTCCACTATTGCATTGATGTATAAAGAAAACAGGGTGGGAGCCAGAACACATCCTTGTCGAACACCACGCTCGACAGGGAAGGAATCGGTAACCTCACCCAGTGCCCCCATCTGATCCTCGCGAAATTGCTCTCATGTAGGCGGACGAGAAGTGTCAATAATTCAGGTGCCATCCCCAATTCACCGAGGACTCTCCAGAGTTTGCAACGAGGGACTAAATCGAAAGCCGATTTCAGGTCAACAAATACCGCATATAGTGTCCCTTTTGTCAAGACCACGTTCCTCCAATAGATTGTAATGAAGCGAAAGACTTGATCTATAGAACTGGTGCAAGGGCGAAAGCCAGCTTGGAATGGGGATAATATATTAAATTCCTCTACCCACGATTGAACTTTATTTTGAACTAGTTGGCCCATTACTTTTTGTGCAGAATCTATTAAGCTAATAGGCATGTAGTTACTGGGAAGGGATTTATCACCCTTTTTGAAGACAGGGATTATTTCAGCTCCCTTCCAGGAAGGTGGAATGGAAGCACCCTTTGCCACTGAATTAGATAACAGTGCAAAATACTGGCACCAGGTCGGTCTATCGCTTAAGAAAACATCTGCAGGAATACCATCCATAACTGGGGCTCTGCCACTTGACACACAATCTAGAGCTAAACTAACATCTTCGATGGAAAACACCTGGCCTTGATAAAAGATAAAGGGAGGAATAGGTTAATCTTCCTGTCGGACTGCAGGCATATTGGGGCTTAAAAAATTCTAACCACTGGGACGAAGCAACATTATTTTGAGGGGGCTCTGCGCGTCCTCCCCTATCCCATTTAATAATATTTCAGAATTGCTTGGAATCTTTGGCTTTGCAGTCATGCTTCAGGTCACGCCACCTTTCTTGATCGCACTCCCTTTTTGCCACCCTCTGTGTGTGCCTATAGGAATCCCTTGCCTCTCTTACTCTAACGGAGTTCTTAGATCTTAGTTCTACACTCAGTTTATGGCGGGCTAGTCTACAGGCCTCATTATACCACCTAGCCACGTTGAGTGTTGTACCCTGATTCCCCATTTTTGACTCTTTAGAGAAGAAGGTTTTTAAACTAGAGAAGAGTCGGGTATGAGCCTCTAGCATAATTTGAGGAAAATCCAAGCCATCGATTTGAGTATTTCAATTGGTCAGTTGGCTCACGACCTTTGTTTTAAGTGCAGTCAGTTTGACTGGATTTCCAATACATTTATTCCATTTGACATGGCGCATGTTATTAGAGGCAACAATGTCAAGTGTTGATACCCCTCCCCTCGGTGGCTCCCCTCTATCCCCATTTTGAATTAGAAATGTAGGACAAAGGGGTTATGGTCACTTTCCAGTCGAGGTTTAATAACCATGTCCACTAGACTATACCATAATCTTATATCAACCAGCAAATAGTCTATGTGGCTACTATTACGTCCATTATGAAATGTGTCTGCTCCCTGCTGGTCAGAAGGGGTTCACCCATTTGTCAATGTCAATGTCAATGGTATTTATAAAGCGCAAACAATCATCCCGAATGGGATATCACGGCGCTGTACTGACAGTAGTAAGTGGTTGACAGATAACAGAGTCGAGATTAGATTTAGTCAGATATGGGGAAAAGGAATGTTTTTAATTGTTTCCTGAAGGACAAATAACAGTCTGTGAGTCTGAGTTCCTGTGGCAGCTTATTCCAGTTATTTGGCGCCAGGTGGGAGAACGCCCGTCCACCCATCCTAGCTGTTTTCACACGAGTGTCACTTGCTCTGGCAGCTGTACGGGAACGCAGGTTCCTCATAGGAGCATAGAATCTGATTTTATTTTTTAGGATGCGAGGGCCCGTATTGTGCAGTGCTCTGTGTGTTATTCACATTAGCTTGAAGATGGTTCTCTGTCTCATTGGTAGCCAGTGAAGCTCACGCAGGCAGCTTTTGGCTGGGTCGTACTTTCTTTTATTGCAAATAGCCTTCGCTGCAGCGTTCTGTACGACTTGTAGTTTCGCGAACAGATAGTCTGCCATTCCCACGAACAGGGAATTTCCATAATCCAGCATACTCATTAATAAGGACTGGACCAGTATTTTCCTACACTCAATGGGGATCCATGGGAAAACTCGCCGGAGCAACTTGAGTAGTGCAAAGCCTTTGCCACAGATTGTAGATACATGGGTTTTCATGCTCAAGGTATTGTCTAGAATCACACCTAAGTTCTTGGCCGTTGATGCTGGGCTGGGAGCGGTGCCCAGAGTGGAGCGTCACCAACTGCTGTCCCACAGATGAGTATGTCTACCAAACAGCAATATCTCAGATTTGTCTGCGTTTAGTTTGAGACAATGATTGTGCATCCAATTGGCTAGTTCAGTCTCCGCTGTGAGACCTCTTTCTAAACCCATGGCTTTTAATTGAATTGCGGCTGCTGACCATCTTTTTACAGCTGGAACATCGAGTTTGGGGATACCCCATCTGAAGTCCTGATCTTCAGATAGTTCCTGATCTTCTTGGCCAAGGGGTTCAAAAGTGGTTTTAAAATCTCCGGCCACGATAGAAACAATTTGGTCTTGTAGAGCTTCTAACTGAGAGTCAAGAGAGGATATTATCTCAGAAGTATGCCCCCCAGTTAGCCCCCTAGCATAGACTTTGAAAATGGCCACCCAGCGATCTTGGCTCCATCCAAGCTTAACCATCAAGATATCGTTAACTGGGGACCAAATATGCTGGACTTTGCATCGTAAGCTCTGGCGAACCCATGCCACCAGGCCACCTGCAGGGCGGCCTTTAGGTTTTTTTAATGCAGGGATATAAAAGTTTAGGAATCCCAAACGAAAGACAGGGGCCACTGCCCAAGACTCCTGGAAAAGGTAAATGTCATACTGATCTATGAATCTGCAGCAGTCCGGGGACAATAGTTTATTTCCAATGCCTGCAATGTTCCATGAGAGCAAGGACATGTTTTCTGTCATTTTAAGGGCTGTCCTAACATTTAAGGGCCTCTCTATACCTACAGAAATGTCAACCTCTCTCGCTAGTATCGGCTGGGCAATGGAATAGTTGGAATAATAACCGGAAGTAAATTCTTAGTATGGACTCCTTGATCTATAATGGGATTGGGTTGTGCTAATAAAGATGTGTTAAATTCCTGAGTATCCCTGTCATTAATCAATAAGCTAGTCAAAAGGGGGTCAGACGACATGTTATCTAGGTAGGTAGCCACATTACCTTGCATTTGGAGTTCGCAAGCTCGGGTGTTAGATGAGATGTTTCCTATTGGGTTACTAGTGACAGCCTGTAGTCAGTCGCATTCCTCCATGTCAGTCAGGGCTCCAAAACGGTTCCTCAGGCCGATGCCATCAAACAGAGTTGGAGTCCCCCTCCCATATGGCAAGCAGGCAGACAAACAATTTGGCCTGTAGCTCATGGTTCTCCTTGAACACCATGTCCTATCATTGAAGAATTCTAAAGTTAGCGGTATTATTACTGAACCCCTTTGTTGAGGAGGGAGTAAATTTGCCAACACATTAGCTAACACTTCAGGACTAGAAAAATTCATGGCTATACAATCTCCCCCAAATCTTTTCTTATGGTATCCCACCCATGACACCCTTCTGACCATAATGATTTCCCTAGCTAGTTGCTGCCCACCCCTTTCAGATATCTTCATATTATTAATCAGCCAATGCAGTGCTTTATCAATTAAAGTGGCTGATGATTCCACTTGACCCGGTCCCAGGTGGGGTGCGTTGGCTAGAACAAGCACTAATGGTATAGCCTCTGGCACGAACTGAAAGGACTCTTTCTCTTGGTGGGGTTTATGTATGTTTAGGGAGGGAACTGGGCGGGAGGAAGAAGGGTCACCTTTGTCTAAATTAATATGCATGTTATTGGAGGTTTGGGTAACGCTACTTGTATCTATATCCTGGATGGGTAAACCATCCAAAACTGGGGAAGGTCAGATACACCCTTAGGTAAAGACACCTGCAAATCCTGCCCCTTCGGCATAACTAGCTGCCAGGGATTCACCTGGGGTACTGGGGCTAATATTGGAGGATAATCATTCGAGGGAACTGAGCCACTATTTTGCTCGAGAGCTTTAACCCTTTCTTCAATAGAATGAAGTCTGTTCAAAATGGGAGCCAAGGTTGATTCTAGTTTCACTTTAAATGTTACCCAAAGCGAATTGGATATGTCCTCCATAGATGACTGGTTGTTAAGGGATGGTTGTTTAACCGTTTTAGGCTTTGATTTCGTGTGTCTTACCACCTTCTGTTGTTTAGTTTTAATAGGGGGTGCTGGACCGCCAGCTCTGGTACATCTCCTAGTAATCGGAGCAGGCGGCGGGGAATTACAAAATGGGGCAACTTCAGTAAGGTCTGGTGAGGATACATTTTGGGGCTGATCATGGCAGCTAATAGAGGGGCAAGGCGTCTGTTCCAAATCTAACAACTCCCGTGGTAGCCCTGGAAATAGATTTAATGGCTGGGAATCATCAACCACTGGGGTATCATGTACAATACGAGTAATAGTGTGGCCTGGGTCCATGGAAAGACGCCTTTCAGTTCTTTCAATCTCCTCAGTTAGCAAGCTGGTAGCTTTCACTAAATATGAGTCCAGGGTAGCCCCTCCCACTTCATTACATTTAAGACCGTTGGTTCTCTTCTTTCCCGTTGTAAGTTAGCAGATAAGATGAGACAGTACCTTTCCTCAGAACTAATGTCAGAGGGGGGCCCAGCCCGGCCTCCTCCGGCCCCTGACAGCCACAGGCGGTCCTGCCCTTGTACCGGGCTTAGCCAACGCGTGTCCCGCGTGGCGGGAGGTGTTCCACGCTCTTGTAGCACCTCCGGGCGCAGCGTGAGCATCGCTAGTGCACCGGGGTAGCTGGGAGTTGAAGTCCTTGCTGGCCGTTGCCCACACGGCGCGATTAGGGGAGATGATGCAGCCGGCGATTTTCTGTGTGGAGGTATGGCCGTTGCCCTCACAGCGTGGTCAAGCTGCCTCCCTGCTGCTGCCAAGGTTGGTTTTGTCCCCCACACGCCCGCTCGGCGCTCCACACTCTTGTAGCGCCTCCGGGTGCAGCGTGAGCGTCGCTAGTGCGTCGGGCCCCGGGGTAGCTGGGAGTTGAAGTCCTTGCTGGCCGTTGCCCTCACGGCGCGATTAGGGGAGATGATGCAGCCGGCGATTTTCTGCGTGGAGGTATGGCCGTTGCCCTCACGGCATGGTCAAGCTGCCTCCCTGCTGCTGCCAAGGTTGGTTTTAGACAGAGAAATGCATTTGGAGAAGAGCAGGGCCTTTGGAATTAAAAATAGGTATTTGTCAACTACAGCTGCATACAGTAGCAAAATACCCAATGCACTGACTAGCAATGAGCATGGATTCATTATTTAAGCACAGCACACAACTTGTGCTCCATAGTGCATAATGCCGTACTCATTAATGAGAGGTAATTTATTTGAGCAAATCAAAGTGTCTGTTTATAATTACTTGAGAAGCCTTTAGAAGAATCAAATCACTGTTTTTTTTAATCTAGAGTATTTCTGCCCTTTAATACTTCTCTGCCACGTAGTCGGTGCTTGTTATGCAAGGTATGTGTGGGTATAACATAAAATTGGCCTTGTGACTCTCCTAATCATAATCACATCAAATTCCAATGGCCCTAGGGGACCAGCAGTGTACTGCTAATGTGCCACCCAGTAATGTCACACAATTGTTTGCACAGAGCATTCATTACAGTTTGTCTTTTTTGTTTTTCTCAATATAGCTACTCCTGCTAGCCCAGCTGGACCACATAATAGGCAGGAGATAGCTGCCCATCTGCGGCGGCAGAGGATGGAATGTATCCAGCAAGAATAGCAGTGGCTGGTTGCCCTGGAAGTGGATAAGGAGGAAACAAATATCTCTCAGCCATGCCCTAGTGCAGCCAGTCCACCTCAGCCTCTCGGTCATCTCATTGCAGGAGCCGCTATCAGCTTCCATCAACTTCTGCCAGTCCCTACCACTCTGACACAGGGCCATTGCTGCACCACATCCTGCAACGGCTGGACTCTATCGAGAGTTGGCTCACCACAATAAAGCAAAGCCTGGACCAGCTTCGGACTGACATCCAAAATGCTCTCTTTTAGCCCTTTTTACATTTTTTGTTTTGGTGGAGCGACTAGTTGGGGCTGGGTTGATAGGGTGGAAAGGGAGTTGGGATCAGGTTTGAGTTTCTTTGAACCTTTTAAATTTTGGGACATTGGGACTTGGGTCTGTTTGTTTGGAGAGAGAGGTGGGATGGCCATGTTATGTGGGTGGAGAGAGTGGATTTCTTTGTAAAAAAATAATGGTTGAAACTATTTTGTTTCTTTGAAATGTATGCCTTAAGTAGTTTGTTATACGTTTACTTTTCACTGGTGCCTCTCAGCTTTTACACAACATGTTTATGTGATTGTACGAGAGAGTGTAGCACTTAATTATGGAATTATACATCTCTAACTATCTTGACCATTAGCGGGAATGTTGCCATGACCTATATTGTCTACAAAAAACCTAGATAAACCATAGTAGCAGTTTGTTACTTACCTACTAAGTTAAGTAGTTCACTTCACTCCATAGCTGTCTTACCTGAATATAGATGAAGCAATAAAAGGAAAGGCATCACAACTGTGCAAGCGAGGTCCCACTTCCAGATCCACCCAGGTAATAATAATAATAATAAGGGAGTTTTATAAAGCGCGCGGTTACGCTCAAATAGCGTGTCCCTGCGCTAAGACAGAAAACTCATGAAGCCAAGCCGCAAGGTCAGCTAGAATTACCATCTGTATAGATGTGTTTTTAGCTTCTTCCTGAAGTCTGCTTCAGACAGTTCTAGGCGAAGATCCAGGGGTAGAGCGTTCCAGCCCTTCGCCACCAAGTAGCGAAATGATCTGCCTCCCATGCGAGCCTTTCTTATCTTCTGGACCTTTAGCAGGCCACCCTGGGAGGAACGCAGTGCTCGCGTGGGTTCGTACCTGGAGACCAGACTCTGGAGTGGTGCTGGTGCCCTCCCATTAAGGATACGATGGCAGGTACAGAGGGCCTTAAACTCGACCCTTCTCCTCACTGGGAGCCAGTGAAGAGTCTGAAGGGCAGCTTTGGAGGCTGATCTTTTAGGAAGCTTCAAAATAAGGCGGGCTGCCGCGTTCTGCAGCTCCTGGAGACGATTTAATACCTTACTGGTTGCTCCCAAATACAGTAGGTTACCGTAATCCAGGCGCGATGTAACGAGGGCATGTACCAGGGTCCAGCGGGCAGATATGGGAAGAAGATCTAAGACCTTCCGCAAACTTTTTAGGACGCTGAAACAGACACCCACCACCCGGCCTATCTGAGGTCCAAAAGCCAAATCAGCATCGAGCCAAACTCCCAGATTCTTGGCTTCCCGACAGGGTGTAGGTGCCTCGCCCAGGCAAGAGGGCCACCACGCCGACGACCACACAGAAGGGCTCCCCCCCCACCACGAGCACCTCAGTCTTATTGCCATTCAGTTTGAGGCAATTGGTGGACATCCAGGTTGCCAACTCTTGCATACAGGTTCTGAATTGGTCCACCGCAAGGCCAGGTGCACGCGATAGGGAGATAGCCAGCTGCGTAGCGTCGGCGTAGGATACTATGTGCATTCCATGAGCCTCCACTATTGAGGCCACTGGGGAGACATATAAATTGAACAGGGTGGGGCTCAGTGACGAGCCCTGAGGCACGCCCTGTCCCAAACAGATCTCCCCAGAGTAGCAGTCACCCTGGCGGACCTGGAAGCCTCTCCCCGTCAGAAAGGACTGGAGCCATCTAAGTGCAGTGCTCGATATTCCGCCATTATTCAGACACTGTAGCAAGGTGGTGTGTGCTACAGTGTCGAATGCCGCACTTAGGTCCAGCAGGACGAGGGCCATGGTCTGTCCTTCATCCACCCCCTGGCGTAAGGTCTCCACTGCCATCAGGAGCGCCGATTCAGTAGAGTGGCGGGGACGGAAACCAAATTGGGTGTCATGCAGGAGGGCAGCCTCCTCCACGAAATCCATCAGCTGTGCGTTAATAGCTTTTTTTGCCACTTTAGCCAGGTAGGGCAGAAGGGAGATAGGTCGGAGGTTCTCTAATTTTTCGAAACTGATGTTAGATTTCTTCCTCAGGGGTAGGACCACCGCCTGCTTCCAGTCTCTAGGCACTATCCCAGTCCTAAATGACAGGTCAAGCAAGTGCCTGATGTAAGGTTCCAACACTGGCAGGCTTTCGGCTAGCCGTTTAGGCGTGGTGGGGTCCCGAGGGGATCAGGACTTGATGTATTTACATATCTTTAAGAGGTCCTCCGGGGGCGGGGTAACGAAGTTGGTCAGTCTATGTCTATTCCCCCAATCCCTCGGACTTTCCATGAACTCAGTCCCTGCCATGGGGTGATTAGGGAATGACGAGTAGATTTTAGTTACCTTCTCGGCGAAAAAGTTCGCGATCTTATCACAGGATTCCGCCGAACACTCATCTGGGGCAGTAGCTGGTATCCCGCCCGAGAGAGATTTGTAGAGCAGAAAAAGCTCCCTCGCGGAGTTGCCGGCCTCACTGATTCTGGTGGCATAGTATACAGCTTTGGACTTCCTAATTAGTCCGTGATAGAGTCGCCTCTCAGTTAGATAAATCCCCCTGGTTTCCGTCGAAAAGGCCACTCGCCATTGCCTTTCTACTCGCTTCAGTGCTGCCTTTGCAACCCGCAGCTCGTCACTGTACCACGGGGCAGTTTTCTGAGTGCGGCCACCTACTTTAGCACGAGAGAGTACGCTCTAACTGTAAGATTACTCTGAATGATTGATTATCCACCGTAGGCAACTAAATGGAAATAAAAAGTCTGAGTTAGTGGGTTATAATATATGAAAGCTTTACAAGGAATTGACATTAGAATACTACATGATGACACAATAAGAATTCCTGATTGTGAATGACTACAAAAAATAGCAATAGCAGTCACTTTTTACTAATGGGGAGCTAGTAGTATTTACTAAATCCTCGAGCTTTGAAAAATGTACTCAAAGTCTAGAGAAGACAAACTTAGGTTAGGCATTTTCAGTTACGCAACACAAGGCCTGAATGATTATGCTGACGACTGATGCTCGTCATTCTATATCTAAAATATGGTTCACTTTTAATGCGTGGGTGGGTAAGGGGCCAGTGCTGGCTATTGTTTAGAAGATCCCCCAGTATGTTGGTATTGCTTTCAGCACATCTGCCCAGCCAAGTGTGAGATCCATCAATGGTGTAAATTAAGCCAAACCTCAATAAATCACACAGCCCAGGGGAAGATGATTAGGGGTTTGATTTGGGGAATTGTTTGACAAAGACAATCACTACACAAGGACAACATTAATCTGGGCATTGAGCAGTACATTATTCATCATCAATCTGTTGTAGAAGGAAACAAAGGAATGAGTATGACAGAGTACAGATAAATGCATTGCAACAAGTCCTTCTGCCCCCCCGAGACCAAAGTTATCAGATATCTAAATGTTCTGTCTTCTAGGTTGGGGTGTGAACCCACCTACCGAGTTCTCCAAATATGATTGTTAAAATAAAAATTATACTGTATTGCAAAATTAGGTGGTGTATCTGCAGATTGTAAAACAGTAACTGTATTTTAGAGTCAAGGAGAAGGACAGAAGGGAGGTAAGCTTCATGAGAAGTGTATCAAGAAGACTCCAAGGCAGACACACACAGCAGCATTTCACAAATAAATGCAGGTCTCGCCATTCCACATAGCTGAGTACTAAGCCTCAGACTCTTGGTTTGACTTTGAACTGAAGTTGATAATTTCTGGCTTCTATCTGTTGATGAGGTAGTCACGCAGCGCCCGCCCTGATTTCTTCCATCATCCTCCTGACTCTGTGTAACCCTGTCCCAGACCAGTCATCATGACCAGCAAGGTAGACATGTAGTGTACTGCTGTTTGAAGAACAAGTACAGAAACAGAATTGCTGTATTTTGCATAGGTTTTTGTTTGTTAACTACAGTGACTGTTCTGGTCCTTGAAGAACCAGAAAAAAGGAGAGGACACTGCAATTAAATCTGGCTAAGCGTGAAAGGGTCAATCACCTCCAGGGGGAAAAAATGATCACCCATCACGCAGGCCCCAAACATTGCACATCAATCATCACAAGAAAGTTCCCACATTACAGTTCAACACACCCTCCATTCACAGTCAGCCACCACATCAATATTCACTCACAGTCACTACATAATCAGATTACTCATTGGTGCAATGGTTACCTGTTCCAATCCAAGCACATTGGTAGGCACACCATCTCTTCTTTTATGCGAGCAGCAGATTGGAATTCAGAAGTCTTGTAAGTAAAATGATTGTCTGGGGCAGTCATCTTAGATGATGTAAAAAACAGAAGGATCATAGGACGGAACATACAGGTTAATTAATTTTCGCTATGTAAGTTTGTAAAGGCCAATCACCTCCAGGAAAGAAATGATTGCCCATCACTCAGGCCCCAAACATTGCAAATTATTAATCTCAAGGAAGCTCCCACATTACATTTCAACACACACCCGTCCTCAATGTCAGTCACCACATCAATCATCATCACTCACACAATCACTCACTCACTGTTGCAATAGTTGTAGATAACTCTTCCAATCCAGGCATGGGTAGTTTAAGCATTAGGTATTCATCTTTGATGCAGACAGCACACTCAAATTTGGTATTGGCAGGCACTCTTGTAAATCAACGATCTTCTGGGGCAGACCTGCTAGTGCAAAGTGATGCAAAAATAAATGAACAATAGGCATGCGATCAGAGCAACTATCGTCTCCAAAGTCATGAAAGAGTTGTGGAGGCTTCTTCAATGCACACTGGTTCAAATGCAATCTGGCAAAGAATGTGATTAAAAAATGGTGGGCCAGCATGAGTCTGACACAAAAACACAAAATCAGTTCAACGAGAATTAATTTGAAAAGTTTCATATGGGTGCTGCCATACTTAGTCCGGGTAGTAGATTTTGTCCTAAAACTCAAGTGGTTCACCCTGAAGTTGATCAGCTAACATACTTGATTGAATTTCTGATCAATCATCATCTTCCTCATGTGCTGTTCCAGGAACGGTGTAATTGTGTAGTATAAAATGTTGGTACATTTTGATCACAGTCAATCTCTCCATATTTTGAGGTAAGAGACTGGTACTTCCTACTGTATCAACTACACCAGGTGCACTGAAAAAACGCTTAGAAGACACACTGCCTCGAGGATAGGCCTGATACTTTTTGCCATCCTGCTGAGCTCTGGCCAATGGTGCTTCTTCCCATACCAATACATCAATGGATTTTAATCCACATAGACCTCTTTTGGATCATCCAGATCCTCTTAGAACATCCCGTGGATGGTCATTGGTGCTGCCACTTGCTCTGCCTGTTTTGCCATTGCCTCTGTACTGGACATGAGCCCTGCCAATTGAAACTAATACAATGCAGAGGTTGGGTCGTGTACGTCTGTTTGCTGTTGATGCCGATGTTCTGATTGATGGTGTTGGCTGCTGTGAGACTAGAGTGCCCTTTTAGAAGTTGAAGGAGGTACTCCAGAACTGTGTGCTGGGGCCTGAAGTTCCAGTCATTCTTCTACCAAGTCTCTAGCTTGCGCTATAATCCACCTCTTGATTTTTAAAACATCCCCTTCAGAAAAAAGTATGAAAGTGGGCAGAATTTTTTTGTACTGTGGATCAAGTAGTGTTGCACATAAATACTCTTTGGGCGTGAATATGTCTTGTTGTAGCCTTGTATTACAAGTCAAGCAAAGGATTAAGCTCTCAACCAAGGCATGTACTTCTGTGTTTTCATTCACACCTGCAGGGGCGAAGCTTTCAGATACCTTCTTTAACTGGTCCTGTAGGAGATGTGACAATGGTATAGCTTGACCCATCGTACTGTCCTCCTTGTTAACTTCCTGAGTGAAAACCTCAAAAGGAAGTACTTTCCCAACTGCATCCACTCTTCTTAGAATGACATAATAATTGACCTGTTTGTAGAGCTCAAACAGACATTGCATCATCTAATGGGTCGAGTTCCAAGGTGTTGCCACCTCCTGTATCAGGGCTTTAACTAGTGCTCTATTATTACACTGAACATTCCACTTCTGCTTCTAGGTTTAAAAGGAATGGCTGAAATGAGTGCAGATTCTTCTGCAGGTGGTCAGTAAATTGCTGGCTATTGCTGACTATTTTTTTTTTAGGAAATTTTGCACCACTAGGTTAATGCAATGGGCCAAATACAGACACTGAAATAGCCTTCATCGACATTGCCTTGACTATGTTGCTGCCATTGTACTTGACAACAAATATAATTCTGAGACCACTGGATCGCAGCCATTCATTCACGTTGCTATTGAATTCCTCCAAGATGTTTACAGCTGTATGTGATTTCTACATGGCCGACATGGCCACTGTTGAATACCGCTGAATGTTCTTCAAACTTTCTTCAGGGCCAATGCATGCAGATGTCTTTTGCTTACCCTTGCTAAAGAGATCCAGTGTGCAGTGATGCACATGTAATCAGTCACCTGACAACTGGTCACATGTCTGTCATCAGGTGGATGGTGTGAACAGAACTTTACAGCAAATCTTGTCCAACCAACTGCAGCACATCATGTACCAGTGCTGAAACAGCATCATTTGCAAAATAGGTATGACTTGGTACTTTCCATTTTGGGTAGATGGCTGCCACAAATTCTAAGAATCTCACTGCTTCCATGAAAGAAAAAGGTAGGAGGTCCAGCCCTAACATTTGTGCCAGCTTTCCATTGTACAAAGATGAGTAGGGTGGCTCCACTCATAGGGCCGCTACTGCCTAAACATGCCAGAAACAGTAGTCTGGATTCTTTTATTTTCTGGGGCCACTAACACAGGCATCTTTTGAGAAGATGGCAGTAACAGACTCAATGTGAGTCATGGTGTGGCAGTCACTGTATGCTGTAGAGTCTCTGTCTCACTCAAAGTTTTGTGCCATTGTGAAGTTGCTGAGGTGGGTGATTCTGCTGCCACACTGCTGGGGAAGTACTGCTTTGCGTAAAGATGTCACCCTCTTCTTCCTTATCATCACCTTTCACCGGGTTTGAACTTGTAACTTATGTTCCCTGGCTCTTCTCACCACCGAAACCACGTTCAGCAATTTTTTAAGGTGCTCCTCCCACTTGTTTTTGTGACGCGTTTTCATATGGGTTGTTTGTCTTCCAGTACCATAATGTGTACCAAGCTTACCTCGACAAACATTTGTGTTGCAAATGCTACATACTGCAGTGTGCTCCACTCCTTGCTAACTATAAAGTCCCAAACTGGAGAGGAGATCTTCTTTACAGTACCACTACGTGTGTGTCATAATTGCCCCTCTCCTTCTCCTGAGGTAGGGATTGGTGTAGGTCTCACTTGGGGCTTTGCAAATGTTGGAGCTGGTGGTGGTGCTACCTGTGCCTCATCACTCAGAGCATATTATTAGCAATGCCCGACTCTTCTGTGTCGCCTTCCACAATTACTGCCCTGTCTCATCATCCTCTTCATCATCCCTTCTACAAGCTACGTGTTCCTGGTACTTTTATTTTCCGTTGCCTCTCCTTTTGTCTCCTGGGCTCTGCCAGAGTCCACTATATCTCCCTTCCATCATCATCATCACCAGAAGTGATGCTTGGAGAAGGTGATGGAGTAGAACCCTTCCTTTTCTTTGCTGGAAAACTGGGAGCTAATGATTCTAAAAGAGAAGGTTCAACTTCTAGCTCGGAAGGAAGCTCAGCCTCCTGTTCTGCTTCAACGTCAAGAAAATGTACTATTGCTGGAAGAGGCTGCTGTCCACTTTGCTCTGTTTCCTGAAAAGATTGTGGTCTACTTTGCAATAGGGGCAAATCCAATTCAACGTCACTACTTGTTGGCATCAACCTGATTGGGGTGACTACCTCATTGACAGACTTGATCCTGGGCTTAAATTGGGGTGGCATTGTTGATGCAGGAGTGCTGCTCCCAGTTTGATCACCAGAGACTGGTGCAGCAGTAACAAGTTTGCTGAAAAAGATTTTGGGCGGCATACCAGTGGTGGAAAGTTGCTTTTTTTCACTGGCCATTTTATTGACAGCATCTTTCTTTGGGGCCATCTTCTTAAAGCTCTCAGTTGGCAGTTGCACCACGCTGTACATCCGGAAGTGAATACAAAGCAAACACAGCAAGAAAAACTTTTTGGCAGCTGATGACGATCTCATTGGGAAGCTTTTCCGATTGTAATGGTTTCTGAATCGTTTTCAAATGAATCGGGTTCTGCAAGTCAGAACAACTGATAACGGTGCTTCCAAACATCATTCGGTTGGATTCCCATTGACTTCAATGGGAGTCTGTGTTCCGAAAGAAAACAAAGGCTCCCATTAACAAAAGGGGTTGTTGGGGAAAACCTTGCACCCTGTGGCAGGCCACCAAGTGGTGCCTGCCAAACTGTGCATGCATTGTAAAGGGCTCGATTCAGAGGCACCCGGGTAAAGGGGGGCCTACTACGGGCCCCCAAAGCGAGACTCCAACAGGTGATCCATCTCCGAGGAACGATTCCGAAAGGCTGTCCTAATCTGACATCCTAATCGCTCGGCTGGAAAGGCGATTCATAGACCGCTGCAATTAGGCTCTGACTGACTCAGTTACTCCCAATGCCTTTGGGAACCGAGTCGGACAGTCCAAACACTTTCCAGCCATCGTAATCGCTCACTGGGAAAAGTGTCTGAGTCGGTCGGAAAAGCGCGTTCCGAATCGGATTTGCACAAACCGAATGATATTCGACCCCTTAGTGTGAAACATGGCATTGTTTGGAGTTTGAATTAGTACAGCCAAAGGTAATATTAGTGTGGTTGTTTTGTTAATTAGGTAACCACTTTAAAGTCAAACCACACCACCATACGGTAATTCCCACTAGAATATAACACATAATATACAGAATGATAGAGCTCCTTTCCCTTAGGTTAATATATTCTAAAAGAGGCACCTGTGGCACTCAAGGAAATAAATGGGTAAATGGAATTCTAGTCTTTTAAAAATTGAGTGATGCTAGAGTCTAAAGTGCACCACAGCCAGGGTGTCCACCAAGAGTAAGTTGAATTATATACCTAAAAATCTTTGCCATCCCTAGACACCTTGCCTCCACCATAGTAGACTGCACCACCAGAGCTTGGCGAAACCTAGCCCATCGTCTCTATATGACCACACTATACTCTCCCTTGTTGCCCCTCCAAAGCAGGCTTGACCTCCCTGTCATGAAGGAAGGAGGATGCCGCCAACTCCTCCGGAAGCTTTCCATCCAGAGCTGGGGTAAGCTCTATGTTAACTGCAAATTTTGTACCAGTGAAGAGTTCTTCTGTGATACCCCATCTACCCCCTGGAACGCTTTTTCTACATCAGACTAAGACAAGGAGTTAGGGCCCGTACCCTGTGCTTCCCATAGGAGCACCCCACCATGACTCCTCTAGAAAACCCTCCTGCAGAAAACTACCCCCACACATATTGCAGCACTCCTGTACTGCACTACCCAATGAGACTGCACAAATGACCTCTCTTAGCCAGCACATGCTCGGAGGAAGAACTCAGCTCCCCCTTACGGACTTCCAGTGGTCCTTTTGCTTCCAACAGACAGGAAAAATATCCGCCAGCAGCAGGCTGCGCATCATTCCCTATAAATATATACAGCATCTCTACTATACACCCTTGCGCCTGAAATGCCTTCGCCTACGAGACACCGACTGATGTGACCGATGTGGGACTGAGGGAGTGAATTTTAGACACCTAGCTTGGGATTGCCCTCCTATCCGACGCTGTTCGTCGGAGGTATTGGTAGCGCTTGAACAAATGACTGGACTGCACGTTCCTGACGATCCCCTTGTTATGCTCCTTGGAGACACCAGGGCATTGGCCGCTTCAATGCGGAGATACTTCTCCCTGGCACTCTTGCTAGCTTAGAGGCGAGGCCCGCAAATGGGGCAGAGGGAGGGCGCCCAAATTCAAAGACTGGCTGACTGACCTTATATATTGCCAAGATCAATTGCACACTTATGCCAAGCTCGTACCGCCTTCTTTCCACCCACGTGACATATGGTCTCCCCTCCAGTCGTACCTCCTGGAGCATGCTGCCACTGATGATGCAGATGTAGAACCTCAGCCGGACGGTTGACAGGGCTCACACATGAGATGAGTTTTGACTCCTAAGGCACCTAATTATGTCTGGAAGGTAAAACTCAAGTTGGTCGCATACGTGGGGCTGTGGTCAGTTCATACACAGTGCTAATGATATTTTGATGCTGAATGAGTGGTTAGCCTGCATCGTCAAAATTGTTAAGTGGTAATATTTGTTTCTTAAGGATTGTATTCAATGCTCAAAACTCAATAAAGAAATTAAACAAAAAATATATATATATACCTAAAAAACTGAATGCTTTTGTGGGCCTGTGAGCCTATGGTGGATGGATGGATGGATGGATGGAAAGATGATGGATCAAACGAGGCAAAATGAGAAAAAATAATATACAATAAAAAAAGAAAAAAAACAACATTTAAAAAAATGTAAATAAAAAATTATATTTTGTAAAATGTCAATCAATTTTTTTAAAAAAAGTAATAAAAAAAGAAAATGATAAAAAATAAATACATTAAATGAAATAAATTAACAATAAGTCAAATTATCCTTCAGGATAATATTAAACTGATATCTCATTCTTCCATTCAAGCCTATGGCAATGGCGCACTGGCTGGATGCAGAAAACGTCTATCAGCCAGTGCCGCATGGTCAACAACAACACTGAGCAAGAAAGCAATGTGAACAAAGAACACAAGCAGGCTTATGGCAACACCAAAATGGCTGACTACACAAAATGCCCCCCAGCGACAGGGTCACAGCAACAACAACCAGCAATGAGGCATGACCACAACACAGAACACATGCAGGCCTATGGCAAAAGCACACTGGCTGGCTACATAAAATGGCCGTCAGCCACATGGTCACACCATCAATAGCAATCAGCAATGAGGCTTGGCCACAACAAAAAGCCCATGCAGGCCTATGGCAAAAACACACAGGCTGGCTACACAAAAGGCCACCAGCTACATTGTCACAGCAGCAACAGCAAGCAATGAGGCATGCCCACAGCAAAGAACACATGCAGGCCTATGACAAAAGCACATGGCTGCCTACACAAAATGGCCATGAGCCACATGCTCGCAACAACACTGAGCAAGAAAGCATGGGAAACAAAGAACACATACAGGAATATGGCAAAAGCACACTGGCTGCCTATACAAAATGGCCACCAGCCACATGGCCACAACAACACTGAGCAAGAAAGCATGGGCAACAAAGAACACAGGCAGGCCAATCGCAAAAGCACACTAGCTGCATACACAAATTGCCGCCAACCACATGGTCACAACAAACAGCAAGGAGTCATGGCCACAACAAAGAACACATGCAGGCTTAAGGCAAAAACACACTGCCTACACACAATAGCCACCAGCCCCATGGTGACAGCAACAACAATCAGTAAGAAGGCATGGTCACAACAAAGAACACATGCAGGCCTTTGTCAAAAGCACATTGGCTGCCTACACAAAATGGCCACTAGCCACATGGTCTAACAACAAGAAGCACGGTGCATGGAAAGTATAAACACATACAGGACTATGGCACTGACCTAAAATGGCCCCTGGCCATATGGCATGGGGAACAAAGACAAATGATGGCTTAAGGCAAACACACTCACACACTGGCCAGACACAGGATTCATGGTAGAGCAGAAAAAAGAGCATTAATTCATCAATGTCAAAAATGAAAATTAAGTGGGCTAAGACACACATCCTCCAAAGGAATCAAATATAATGACCCCACCTATACACTGTTTGCACCCTCAAAAATCACATTTTGTAATTTAATACAGTACCATCCATGGTCTAATTGATGTTTCAATTCAAAAGACATCACAGAAACAGTTGTTTTTATGCACCCATAAGTACAACGGGTCTACTGGTTGGAAGGACCATTGGCAGACTAGTCCACATAGTGAATTTAATGAATATTGCCAATTTATAAAACAAATTGAAAAAATTTACTGAGCTGTACATAACTTTCCTTTCCAAAAGAAGTAAAATTACATGCAAAAAAATAAATAGGTCCCTACTGAAACTGCAGGCCACCCACAACAACAAATTTTAAAAGTCAAATAAAAGTACAAATCAATCCTGGTGCATGCACCAATCAAAAAAACAACAACCTTTACACCCGCTTTTCAACTTACTTGTGAAATCTAAAATGCAAAGTTCCTAAATCCAATGGTATATATGCAGCAGACAACAAGAACGATCCTTCCGCCTCCAAATCCCAATGAAAAGTGACCAGGAGATAGACAAAGCACTGGGAGGAGCCCTGCTGGAAAGGAACATGAAGTTGGAGTTTCTGGGGCACTTCCTTCCTGTTGGAAACAAAAGTAAAAGAAAAGAAAGGCTTATCGTACAAAAAAACCAACTCCATTGGGCAGTTGGAGAAGAAAAATCACTTCCAAAAACCTCTCAGCTGCATCTCAAACACAAAAGCTGCAATCACGAATGGCACTACGTAGGTCGCCGTCAGGGCCAGAAGCCAAGCGAGTGAGCGCGAAGCCTCGTGGGAGCTTTCTAGTGGTGCGAGGGAGAGTGAAGTCTTGTGTACGCTCACAATCAGCCCAAGAGTATCGTGGCACGATTATGAATGAGTATGTAAACGGGAAAAAAACATAATTTTGAACCCAAAAGGCAGCATTCAGAAACTCCGTGCTCCTCTGCAGAGTGCGGAGTGCCCAAATTCCGTTGACTCCGCAAGCTGAGTTTTAATCCTTGGTCTAACTAGAAGACAGACAGAGCCAATATCAATCAATCAATCAATAAATCAATCAAGAGTATTTGTAAAGCGCGCTACTCACCCGCTAGGGTCTCAATGCGCTGGGGGTGGGGGGGGCTGCTACTGCTCGAAAAGCCAGATCTTGACTTGCTTCCTGAAGGAGAGATGGTCCTGGGTGAGTCGTAGGTGGGTGGGGAGGGTGTTCCAGATCTTGGCCGCCAGGTCGGTGAAGGATCTTCCTCCGGTGGTGGTTCTGCGGATCCGTGGGACGGTGGCGAGGGCGAGGCTGGCGGAGCGGAGCTGGCGGTTTGGCGTGTAGAACGTGAGGCGGTTGTTGAGGTATTCGGGGCCCAAGTCGTGGAGAGCCTTGTGTGCGTGGGTGAGGAGTCTGAACGTGATCCTCTTGC
The DNA here is from genome assembly GCF_964261635.1 of Lissotriton helveticus. Classification (NCBI taxonomy): domain Eukaryota; kingdom Metazoa; phylum Chordata; class Amphibia; order Caudata; family Salamandridae; genus Lissotriton; species Lissotriton helveticus. Next base: position 886,501,015 of record NC_136065.1, on the reverse strand, counting down.
TGATGGGGAGCCAGTGCAGGTCCCTCAGGTGGGCGGAGATGTGGCTGTGTCGGGGGATGTCCAAAACGAGTCGTGCTGAGCCGTTCTGGATGCGCTGGAGTCTTTTCTGTAGTTTGGCGGTGGTCCCAGCGTAGAGGGCGTTCCCGTAGTCCAGACGGCTGGTGACGAGGGCCTGGGTGACCGTTTTCCTTGTTCCAGTGGGGATCCAGCGGAAGATCTTACGGAGCAGGCGGAGTGTGTTGAAGCAGGAGGAGGTAACGGCGTTAACTTGCCTGGCCATCGTGAGGGAGGAGTCAAGGATGAAGCCCAGGTTGCGTGCGTTGTCCGTGGGCTTGGGTGGGGGGCCCAGAGCAGGGGGCCACTAGGAGTCGTCCCAGGCAGAGATGGATGGGCCGAGAATGAGGACTTCCATCTTGTCTGAGTTCAGTTTCAGGCGGCTGAGCTTTATCCAGTCTGCGATGTCTTTCGTTCCGTCCTGGAAGCTGGCTCTGGCGGAGGTGGGTCGTTGGTGAGGGAGAGGATCAGTTGGGTATCGTCGGCATAGGAGATGATGTTGAGGTTGTGCTTGCGTGCGATGGCTGCGAGGGGGCTCATGTAGACGTTGAAGAGGGTGGGGCTGAGCGAGGAGCCTTGAGGTACGCCGCAGATGATCTTGGTGGCTTCTGCGAGGAAGGGCAGGAGACGGACTCTTTGGGTTCTGTCGGAGAGGAAGGAGGTGATCCATTCCAGGGCCTTTCCTTGGATCCTGGCGTGGCGGAGGCGGGTTGTCAGGGTGCGGTGGCAGACCGTGTCGAACGCAGCCGAAAGGTCGAGCAGGATGAGGGCGGCGGTTTCTCCGTTGTCCAGCAGGGTCCGGATGTCGTAGGTGGCCGCGATGAGGGCGGTCTCGGTGCTGTGGTTCGCTCGGAATCCGGACTGCGATGGGTCGAGGGAGCCGTTAGTCTCCAGGAAGGCTGTCAGCTGTTTGTTGACGGTTTTCTCGATGACTTTTGCAGGGACGGGGAGGAGCGAGATGGGGCGGAAGTTCTTGAGGTCTGAGGGGTCTGTGGTTGGTTTCTTCAGGAGGGCGCTGATCTCTGCGTGCTTCCAGCTCTCTCTGGGAAGGTGGCGGATATGAAGGAGTTGTTGATGATGTCCTGAAGTTTGGGTGCGATGATGGAGTCGGCTTTGTTGAAGATGTGGTGTGGGCAGGGATCGGCTGGGGAGCCTGAGTGGATGGTGTTCATCGTGTGGGTGGTATCTTCCGTGCTGACCGAAGTCCAGGCGCACAGGGTGGTGGTGTGGTGTGTAGGTTCGGTGGTGGGGTACGAGTTCTGAGCGCCGAAGCTGTCGTGTATGTCAACGATCTTACGGTGAAAAAAGGTGGCCAGAGAGTTGCAGAGGTCTTGAGAAGGCATGATGTCGTTGTTGCTGGCTTTGGGTATGGAGAGCTCTTTCACGACATTGAAGAGTTCCTTGCAGTTGTGGGTGTTGTTGTACAGTCGTTCTCTGAAGGATGACCTTTTGGTGGTGCGGATCAGCTGGTGGTGTTTGCGGGTGGCGTTCTTGAGGGCTGTCATGTTATCCATTGACTGGTTGTGGCGCCAGGCTTTTTCGAGGTCACGGCAGGATTTCTTGGAGTCTTTGAGATCGTTGGTGAACCACGCAGGGTTTAGGCTCAAGGAGGTAGTGAGTCGGTCGGTGGTGATCTTGCTCCATCATCTATGATGATGACATGAAGTTTCTGTTGGATTCCAGGAGAAAGATAATGAAAGTTGAATTATGATCTATTCATCTGATAAGACATTTATGTGATGGCTTGATTCGCTATCAGACGGGGGTTATGTGCAGCGCAAAGTTTGGGTACATCTGTACATGTTACAAATGCATACCAAGAACGTGCACTTAGCACATGTTTCTTGTGTGGTCTAACAACATTAAAATATGTTGCACTTGACATTTATTATTAAAATGCATTTATTGTAGGATTAGGGAAGTTACTTAAACTATGTGCTTTAGTTGAATCCAATAAGATATTAATAAACCATCCTTACTTAGTAGATGTACTCACTATAAAACATAAGTGTGATTTATGTAATGTGTGTCTTATTCTATTAAATGATATTAACTGTTTAGATGATTGAATAGAAACCATCCTGACTTAAGTAGCATGTGATTTCCCTAGAATTTATTAACATTTATGTAATGTGTGCATTACTGGCTCATATATTGCCTTAAATTGTAATTCCTAGACACACATATACCTTTATTATTTTACTGTATTCCACATGTAATATAAATCTAATGTACATATTGTTTATATTTACATGTTTTTAAATGTGCACATGCATTTTACAAGTACAGACTTGCTTTAACACATTAAGTTGACATTTTAGTACTGCAATTCTTCATGCTGCATAAACTATTGTTTTCCATTTCCTTCTCACATGACATTTCTTGGAGGTATTCACACATTTTGTTAGATACATTACTGTACTAGCAATAGAGAGAGAGCCTGAGAAGAAGACCATAACAAAAGAACATAGAGAGCCAAAGAGTTAACTGAAAGGTCTATTCAGCAACCTTACTACTGAATATGAGTGTGAGAAGAGGATGTTGTGCTTATGTCTAGTGTAGGATATTCTCTGAATGTTGCATTCTGTAAATTGAGAATGAAAGAGGTCAACAGGACCCCTGATAATGCAAACAGAATGGTGTTACCTAAACAATTTTAGTGAATAACTGGAGTCTACACTGTCTGAGGTTACGGCACTTTCCTATGGACTTTGAGAAGTTTACACCTCTATGTTTGCTTTGATTCTTTGCTAAGAGTGGCTTAGGCAAACACTTACTTCCTTGATCCAAGAAAACTCTTGACCGAGCTTCTGCAGTGTTGACATCTTCCTGCTTAATTTCCTGCCCATTTTGTTTTCCTTTAGGTTCTAGAACTATCCTCTTAATTTAGAGTTTACTTGAGGTGATTGAGGTTTATCCATGTATAGACAAGAACATCTGAAACTCTTCTCTGAGCATCATATACTTTTGTTACTCTTTTGTATTGCTGTGACTGAACTCCTTGTTTGCTTGATACTGGTTGTAGGAAAGTAGGATCTGCTTCTTATGGCTACCCCCACTTTTTGCTTGATGTTACATTGTTTTAGACTAGTTTGACTGAGAACTTGCTAATCAGGACCCCAGTATATCGGCTTGCTCCTTAAAATGTTATGCATATACTTAGGTTCACTCCAGATTGGATACTGGGGTACCCTTGTCAGTCCCTAGTATATGGTACACATGTTCCCAGGGCATAGGTAACCCAGACGCCTCCTATGGGCTGATGCATGTATTATATCACCCATGGGAGGCCATGCAAAATGGATCTACAGGCCTGCCATTGCTGCCTGTGTAAGCTGTTGCTTGCACCACTTACTTTGGATATATCTATAGGTCACTACACTTAAAACCTTTCAGTCAACTCTCTAGCAGGTCTTGACAATCCTAAAGGCAGAGTGCTGGGTTTTACGTGAGAGGGTGCCCCTGCATGAGTAAAGCCCCTCTGTAGCCTTCGGACACCATACTCCCGGGTTTTTGGTGACGCAGCCAGACATATAGGTAGAGGTGCATTATATGCTTGCGTAAATGCTCTCTTGAAAACGGCTCCAGCAAAACATGTCGTGTTTGGTATCAAAAACCTTGGAATCATACCTCCAAACTGGTAACCGGTGTGGGAGGTATGATTCCACCCTTGTGAAGCAAGCTACGTAGGGTCACTGGCCTTCCTGGTACCAGCCTTCTCGACCTGGGCAGGAGAAAATGGTTACCACCGACCAGAGACACATTTCTGCCCTCCTGCTGCTGAGCCAAGCTTGTGCAGGGGAAGGCAGGAAAATAGGCATCCTGTCCCATGGAGGTGTGGCCACCTCCCAGACAGGGTTTAGTGTATTGGGGCTGGCAACCCAGTGGTGACTGCCAAACTGTGCTTGCATGGGAAGAGGCTCAATTTGGAGGCCCCCAGGTGAAGGGGGGGCTACTACGGGCCACAAAAGCCAGATTCCAAAAGGCGATCCATCTCCGAGGAACGATTCAGAAAGGCTGACATCCTAATCGCTCGGCTGGAAAGGAGGTTCATAGACCGCTGCAATTAGGCTCTGACTCACTCGGTTACTCCCAATGCCTTTGGGAACCGAGTCGGACAGTCCGAACACTTTCCAGCCATCGCAATCGCTCACTGGGAAAAGTGTCCGAGTCAGTCGGAAAGGCGTTTTCTGAATCGGATTTGCACAAACCGAATGACATTCGACCCCTTAGTGTGAAACATGGCATTGTTTGGAGTTTGAATTAGTACAGCCAAAGGTAATATTAGTGTGGTTGTTTTGTTAACCTAGGTAACCACTTTAAAGTCAAACCACACCACCATACCATAATTCCCACTAGAATATAACACATAATATATAGAATGATAGAGCTATTTTCCCTTAGGTTAATATATTCTAAAAGAGACACCTGTGGCACTCCAGGAAATAAATGGGTAAATGGGATTCTAATCTTTAAAAAATTGAGTGATGCTAGAGTCTAAAGTGCACCACATACAGGGTGTCCACCAAGAGTAAGTTGAATTATATACCTAAAAACTCTGCCATCCCTAGACACCCTGCCTCCACCACAGTAGACTGCCCCACCAGCGCTTGGCATAACCTAGCCCATTGCCTTTATATGACCACACTGTACTCCCCCTTGTTGCCCCTCCAAGGCACGCTTGACCTCCCAGTCACGAAGGAAGGAGGCTGCCACCAACTTCTCCGGAAGCTTTCCATCCAGACCTTGGGTAAGCTCTATGTTAACTGCAAATTTTGTACCAGTGAAGAGTTCTTCTGTGATACCCCACCTACCCCCTGGAACGCTTTTTCTACATCAGACTTAGACAAGACGTTAGGGCCCTTACCCCATGCTTCCCATAGGAGCCCCCCACCATGACTCCGCTACACGCCCTCCTGCAGAAAATTACCCCCACACATATTGCATCACTGCTGTACTGCACTACCCAATGAGACTGCACACATGACCTCCCTCGGCCAGGACACGCTTGGAGGAAGAACTCAGCTGCCCCCTTATGGACGTCCAGTGGTCCTTTTGCTTCCAACAGACCGGGAAAATATCCGCCAGCAGTAGGCTGCACATCATTCACTATAAATATATACAGCATCTCTACTATACACCCTTGCGCCTGAAATGCCTTTGCCTATGAGACACCGACTGATGTGACCGATGTGGGAATGAGGGAGTGGATTTTAGACACCTAGCTTGGGATTGCCAGTCACCCCTCTAGCAGGCCTTGACAATCCTGAAGGCAGGGTGCTGGGTTTTATGTGAGAGGGTGCCCCTGCATGAGCAGAGCCCCTCTGCAGCCTACGGACACCATTCTCCCGGGTTTTCGGTGACACAGCTAGACATATAGGTAGAGGTGCATTATATGCTTGCGTAAAATGCTATCTCGAAAACGGCTGCAACAAAACATGTTGTGTTTGGTATCAAACACCTTGGAATCATACCTCCACACTGGTAACCGGTGTGGGAGGTATGATTCCACCCTTGTGAAGCAAGCTTCGTAGGGCCACTGGCCTTCCCGGTACCAGCCTTCTCGACCTGGGCAGGAGAAAATGGTTACCAACGACCAGAGACACATTTCTGCCCTCCTGCTGCTGAGCCAAGCTCGAGCAGGGGAAGGCAGGACAATAGGCATCCTGTCACATGGAGATGTGACCACCTCCCAGACAGGATTTAGTGTATTGGGGCTGGGTGGGTGCACTTCCAAGGTGCCTGAAATTCTGTATCTTGTGCACACTTGGTGTATCTGTGCATAGTCTAGTTCAAAGCACTCCTGGGAGCCGTCGGCTCCTGCTCTGGTGCGAAACTGGACAAAGGACATGGGAATATCCTCCCCACTGTCCTGACCCTCCCCTGGGAGGGTCCCCTGAATCTGTCCAACCGTCTCCAGTGGGTACAAAAGGGCTTACCTGGCTGCAGGACCCTAGATTTGAAGTGGACAATATTCTGATCAAGAAACCACTGACCTTTGACCGTCTGCACGCTATGGACTTCGCTGGACTTCGACTGGGCCCAACTTTGTCACCCTCTCCGTCTAAAGCATCACCTGTGCACCATACAGGCTCTGTGCAAGACCTGTGGAGCATCAAGGGCGACTGAAGTATCTCCCTTGGGGTGAAGGAGTCACTCCCCTGCAGTCACAGGCATGTAACGCAACTGACCGGTCTGATGATCCTGAGGTCCTGTGGACTCTGAAGGCTCCAGCAACACAAAAGGTGGGTTCCTACAATAATTAACGTAGAGTGGCCCTGTCACTGAGTTTGAGGCCAGTATCCCCTGTGGGTACAGCATAACCTGAACCACTGTGCACCACGTACATTTGCATGTGCATTAGCTTGTTGGTGTACCCCAACTAAGTGCATTGGGCTATTGATAGCCTTAACCTCTGCTCACATTTCATACAAAGGACTTTGGCCTCTTCACAGTCTGTGCCATGCAAGCTGTTGTTTTGTGAAACTGCTAGAGGTCACTTCGCGACTCATGTGCCTTCGGGCTCTGGGTCTATTTGAGGGACCACACTGATTTTCTTGGGCTCCCCTGGTTGTTTCAGGCCTGCTCTGACTCACGTTGCTGTGGTGAGTCTCCTGGACCTTGCTGGGGTAGACTGTGACCTTCCTCGATCTTATTCGTGGGTTGCTGCTGCCAAGGCTTGTTGGTGTTCCCGCAGGATGCCAACCCCTCAGCACTTGACATCCTTCATGGGACAACTCTTATCCAGCTCCTGGTCATCCTCGACATCTCCTGGTCCCCGTGGCTGCAGAGTCAAGGTCTCCCTCTTCACATCTGAAGCACCCAACATCGTTGGGCATTTGTCTACCAATCTCCTGGTCACTACTGAGTGACTCAGACTCTGTCCCCTCTGCTTCCTTTAAGAATCCACCTGTGGGTTCCATCGGACACTTTTCCTCTTTCTAGCAGTGGTATTTCTTTGAAGACTCCCATTGAGAATGACAGCGGTTTCTGATGCCACTTCGACCCTATACAGCTGGCTTTCCTGGGATAGGTAGCTCTGGTACTTTGGTATCCACGGGTGGGGTGGCTCTCCAATCTATGCTTTAAAGGGTTTCTTTGTAATCCACTGTGAAGGGTCCTTTACACTAAAACTGCAACCATGACTCTCCCATTGAACTGTACGTAGCACCCAGTCGTGTTCTCACACTGCACTTGTCCTCTGTGCGGTCCATTCTTACTCACCTTGGTTGGTTCCTTAGGGTCCCAGCAATTCTACAAACTCTAGTCACTGTCTTGATTCAAGTTGTGGCTCTTATACCACTATTTTAGGATATGGTTTGGTCTCCCCCGGGAGCCCTCTGTGTCTTAGTGCTACCTACATTTGTTTCTGTGCTACAGTATTGTGTGCTTTGTGTTTATCTGCATGTAGCAGATACTGTGAGGTATGTAAGATGTGTTATAATATTAAATACATATTTTTATGACTACTGTGTGGCTCTAATTTCTTTTCACCAATACAACAAGATTGCATTCTGGTAAAGTAACCTCCTTAACATTCCTTCAAGACTAAGCCTGAAGGCTGCTCTCTAAAGCTACCACTTGGATGGCTTGCTAAGGTTATCTTTGACCTCTTAAATCACCATAAGGGTTGTTTGGACTGGTGCAAGGTGTCCACTTTAATTAGTGGACATCATATACCAGGCCAACTTCGCTCATTGGTGTGCAGCGGTTGGGATTCAACCCTGCAATGTTTTACCAGATAAATCTTTGTATTGATTAACTGAAAACTGTTAAGTTCTAGTTACATATGATACTAGCTTGGATAAGTAAGTTCTACTGAACTTGGGGTTGGGTAAATTAAGGGTATAGCACACCCCTGTTCCAACCTAAGAGAGTTTAGTTTCCCACTAGGTTAGGTAGGTGCACACACCACACCACACCACACCACACTTAGTATGTCTAGTAAAGGAGTCTCTTTGAGATGTTACTGTTAGATGACCTTAGGAAGACCCCATGGTCAGATGAACAGGACCTAGTGGGTGGGACAGTGTTAGAATTGGGGGTCTCTGGTTGGCGCAAGTAAGTACTTGTGACAAGCAGGGACCCTCTCCTCTAAGTCAGGGCAAAGGATGACCCTTCAGAATTACCCTTGCTCACCCTCTAGGTGCGTGGCGTGAGCAGCCAAGGCGATTCTCCAGGCGTTAGTCAGTTAAGCATTTGTAGACACACACACAGTAAAATATACCAATCCCCCCACAAATGGACACCAGGCTGTGAGTATATAAAAATACGCTTCTTTATGTAAAATATATATATCTCTTAGGTCAGACTTATCACAAGATCAAATAACGTTTTTGGGGTGCCCACAGGTTGTAAATAGGCAAGCTTTCTTTGTTGTAGTTCAAAATGTACTTTCAGTCTTTATCACGGATGTTTTCCTGCAGTGTACCTTTCAGGATGGCTCTCTTAGTTCCTGGGGGGTATAGAGGGTCACACTGCTCCTTCCCAACTTGTTGCAGCCAGCCCAGGGGCTCCGGGATGCTTTCTGCCCGTTCCGGGCCGAGATCGGGGCCCGACCGCCCAAAGCTCACGCTTCCCGCGTGGGACGCGTTCGGCCCTGCCGGGGCTGTCGATGCGGGCGGCCCCCACGGGTCTGGGGGGGCTCAGGCAGGGGTGAGTGTTGGCCTCGGGGCGGCCCACGGGAAGCAAGGGCCAAAGGACCTGGGGCCGCTTCTGTCACTGCGGCCGGGGCGCTGGATGCAGCCCGTGACTTCTCCTGCCCGCCTGGATCGGATTCCAGCGGGAGGGGCTGAGGCGCTCGCACAGAGCGGAGCGGCGCCGCGAGCAGGGACAGAGAGCGGTGCGAGTCAGCTGCGAAAGGCGGCTCGCACCACAGCTGATCTGGAGGCCGGGGGCACTCGTAGGCAGGGCGGCTGGCACAACAAAAAGGGGAAAAACAAACGTTGCGGGCCCCGAGCCCGTTGACGGTCTCGGTGGCGGCTTTCCTCCGGGGACAAAGGCGAGGTGCCCAGCGGCTCAGGCAGAGCGAGGCTGGCACCCGAGGCGTCCGTCCAGTTCGGAGGTCTGTCCCCTGGGTCTGTTTTGCGTCCGGTAGGGATTTCTGGCGGGAGGGTGAGGCACAGCAGCGGGCCCTCTTAGGCGGTCGACACAGCGATCCCCTCAGCGGGGGAAGAGCGGCTCAACGGAGCGGAGCTCTTCCTCGGCGGGGACGAGGAGACACAGTCGGTCACGGCCTCAGGGAGGGGCTGGGGGGCACCACAGCAGCGAGCCTTCCAGGCGGTCAACACAGCGATCTCCTCAGCGGGGGGAGAGCAGCTCAACGGAGCGGAGCTCTTCCTCGGCGGGGACGAGGAGACACAGTCGGTCACGGCCTCAGGGAGGGGCTGGGGGCACCAAGGTCACAGCTCCGGCAGTAGTAGATATCCCGGTGAATTACCGGCAGACGAGCAGAGGCAGGTTGAGCCAGATGGTCCTGTGGCTCAGGTCAGGGGGCAAGCTCAGTCAAGCCCTTGGAGAATGTTCAAGCACAAAGCAGCAAAGTCTTTTCTTATCAAGTCTTTTCCTCTCCTTTCTCAGCAAGGCAAGCAGCAGGCCAGTTCTCCCAGCGTCTCTTCTCCTTCTAGTCAGGCAGAGGTCCTTCGTGGTGAAACAGGATTCTAATTTACAAGGAGCAGGGCTCCTACTTTTATACACAGTTTCTTTTGTTCTCACTGGCCAGGGGGGCCTCTGCATAACTGCTCTCAGCTCCTGAGCACTTGTGGTGGGTACTTCTGCTTCTGCATTCAGTGTGAGGGCAGGCACATCAGCCGCTCCCCAGGGGGGCGGAGCCGGCATTGTGAAGACAGGGGCAGCCTGAGCACTCTGTTGACAAGCTTCGGTCTTTCCTGGGCCAGGTGCAGGCTGAGTCATCAGTCGCTCCCCAGGAGGGCGGAGCCAGCATTGTGGTGGCAGAGCACAGCCTGATGCATCATTCAGGGGAAACTCCCACCACCCACTAAGGTGTCATCTGGCTATTCACTACCTGTCAACTCCCAGCCCTGTCACTCACACACACCAGACAGTCAGATCCACATCCAAGCAGAGGCGGGCTGAAATGGTTAGGCAAGCAAATGCTAACTTTCTAAAAGTAGCATTTGCAAACACAGGATATTAAAATAAACTTTACTAAAAGAAGTATTTTATTATTCTGAGTTCAGGCATACTAAACATTAATTTCTACCATGTTCCCTGAGCCTGCTGGGATTATAGAGTGTAATAATTCCAGCAGCCCATCTGGCCTAGAAGGGAACTGGTAGCCTTACAATAGTGAAAAACGAATTTGGCAGTAATTCACTATCAGAACATGCCACACACATCTGGGCATGTTCTACCTTATACTTACAATGCACCCTGCCCTCAGGCCTACCATAGGGGTGACTAATATGAAGTTAAGGGAAGGTTTAGGGGCTGGCAAGTGTGTGCACTTGCCCAGCCAGCATGACAGTACCAGACTGTACGCAGGTTCTGCAATGGCAGACCCTAGACACATTTTAAGGCTGCTTCTGTGGGTGGCGCAACCAGCGCTGCAGGCCCACTAGCAGTATTGGCATTCACAAGCCCTGGCACTCCTGGTGCACTTTACTGGGGACTGACAGTAAATCCAATGAACCAATCAGGTATATCAATCACATGTACACTTTACAGTAGGGAGCACTTGCACTGCGGCACGGGTTGGCCGTGGCGCAGTGCCCTGAGTAGCGGACACCAGCGAAAACATCTGAGGCACAACAGCAAAAAGTGGAAGGGAAACTCACGCCAAGGTGCCAGGTCTAACACGTGTCCCCTCCAGCTGAAATGTGGGGGGAACTACCCTTCCCCAGGGAGTTCCACATCACTAAGGCGGAAAAACCTGGACAGACCGTCAGCGTTGGCGTGATCTGTGCCAGGGCGGTGTTCCACCGTAAAGTCCATACCCTGTAGGGAGATGGACCACCTCAACAGTTTTGGGTTCTCACCCCTCATTTGCATCAACCATCTGAGGGGCCTGTGGTCTGTCTGAACCCGGAAGTGAGACCCAAACAAGTAGGGTCTTAGCTACTTCAGTGCCCAGACCACAGCAAATGCTTCACGCTCTATTGCACTCCACCTACTTTCCCGGGGAAGTAACCTCCTACTGATGAAGGCTACAGGGTGGTCCCAGCCCTCCTCAGTCATCTGTGAGAGAACAGCCCCTACACCATGCTCTGAAGCGTCTGTTTGCACTATGAATTCCTTGGAGAAATCAGGAGCCAGGAGCACGGGTGCCGTGCACATGGCAGTCTTCAGGGTGTCAAAAGCCTTCTGACAGGTGTCAGTCCAAATCACATTCCTGGGCTGCTTCTTAGAAGTCAGCTCTGTCAAGGGGGTCACAATAGTGCCATAGCCCTTGACAAACCTCCTGTAATACCCAGTGAGCCCCAGGAAGGCTCTCACTGCAGTCTGGGTCTTGGGGGGTTCCCAAGCCAGGATGGTCTCAATTTTGGGTTGCAAGGGTGCCACCTTGCCACTCCCCACTTGGTGTCCCAAGTACACCACGGAACCCTGCCCAATCTGGCACTTGCTTGCCTTGATTGTGAGGCCTGCCTTGCGCAGCGCCATCAACACTTCCCAGAGGTGCCGCAGGTGTTCTGGCCAGGTGCCACTGAACACTGCGATGTCATCCAGGTAGGCGGCACTGAACTCATCCAGCCCGACCAACACCTGGTTGACCAACCTCTGAAAGGTGGCAGGGGCATTCTTCATCCCAAATGGCATAACCCGGAACTGGAAATGCCCATCTGGTGTGGAGAATGCTGACCTCTCCTTTGCCCCATCGGTCAAGGCGATCTGCCAGTACCCAGACGTTAAATCAAACGTGCTGAGGAACCGGGCAGCCCCTAGCCGATCAATGAGCTCATCAGCTCTGGGGATAGGGTGCGCGTCAGTCTTGGTGACTGAATTGAGTCCTATGTAGTCCACACAGAACCGGAGTTCAGGTGTGGCTCCCGGCGCAGCAGCCTTTGGGACCAAGACCACGGGGCTGGACCAAGGACTGCTGGAAGACTCAACCACCCTAAGAGCAAGCATCTTGGAGACCTCCTCCTTGATGCAGGCCCGGACCCTGTCAGTTACCCTGTAAGCCTTATGCTTCACAGGTAAGCTGTCTCCTGTGTCCACATCATGGACGCACCAGTCTGTGACACTAGGAACCAGGGAGAATAGGTCTGGAAACTGCCCCAGCAACTGGCGGCAGTCCTCCTGTTGCTCAGGGGTCAGGGTGGGTGAGAGGTTAACTCCATCCACTGACCCATCTTTCTCACAGGCCACTAAGAGGTCAGGAAGAGGCTCAGACTCCTCTTCCATTCCATCATCAGTGGCCAACAGCATGCCCACTTCGGACCTTTTCAAGTGGGGCTTGAGGCGGTTGACATGTAAGACCCTTAAAGGATTCCTGGGCGTCTTCATGTCCACCAAGTATGTCACTGAGCTCTTGCGCTCCACAACCTCAAATGGGCCTGTCCACTTATCCTGAAGTGCACAGGGTTCCACTGGGGCCAAGACATACACCTCCTGTCCAGGCTGAAGCTCTACCAGAGTGGCATTCTGGTCGTACCACCGCTTCATCTCCTCCTGGCTAGCTTCCAGATTTGCCTCAGCAAGTTGTCTGAAGCGCCTGGTTTGGTTTCTGAAGGCCAGCATGTAGCTATATACATTCTGGGGAGGTTTCCTGGGAGATTGCTCCCAGCCTTCCTTTACCAAACTCAGTGGTCCTCTCACGGGGTGACCATACAGCAGCTCAAAGGGGCTGAACCCTAGAGACTTCTGTGGCACCTCGCGGTATGCAAAGAGCAGGCATGGTAAGAGGACGTCCCACTTACGCCTCATTGGACCTTCCAGGCCCATGATCATGCCCTTTAGGGTTCGGTTGAATCTTTCAACCAACCCATTTCCTTGGGGGTGGTAAGGTGTGGTGAACTTGTAGGTCACACCACACTCTTGCCAAAGGGACTTCATATACTTGGATATGAAGTTGGTCCCTCTGTCGCTCACCACCTCTAGAGGGAACCCCACTCTGGAGAAAATTCCCATTAGTGCACGCCCCACCACGGGGGCCGTCACTGTCCTCAGAGGGATGGCTTCAGGGTACCGGGTGGCATGATCCACCAAGACCAGGATGAACCTGTTGCCCATGGCTGTCTTGGGGTCCAGAGGCCCAACAATGTCAATACCCACTCGTTGGAATGGAGTACTGACCACAGGGAATGGTTGGAGTGGAGCCTTGTTCTTCCCTCCACTCTTTCCACTTGCCTGGCAAGTTGGACAGGTCCTACAATGAGCATCTGAGCTCTTGTGCATTTGGGGCCAGTAAAAGTGGGTGACAAGCCTGTCATAGGTCTTGTCCATCCCCAAATGTCCTGCTAACGGCACATCATGAGCCAGTCCCAGTAGGAAGGCTCTGAACTTCTGGGGTACCACCAGCACACGGGCTGACCCAGGTTCAGCAGTCTTAGGCTCTGAATACAGGAGGTCATTCTCCCAGTACACATAATGTGTTTTGGCCTGAACACCATTGGCCTGGTCTGCAGCCTGCTGCCGCATACCCACGAGAGAAGGGCATTCTTTCTGCTCCCTGCAGAATTCCTCCCTGGAGGGGCCTCCTTCTTGCTGCCAATGGGTCAGCTCAGGCAGGTCCCCCAGTTCAGCAATCTGTTCCCCTGTAGGCTCCAGGGCATCCCCCTCAAGGTCTGCTTCCTCCTGGACCGTGGGAACAGCAGGGGCCGGTTTCCCGCGCCCCCTGCGCCTTCTCTCTAAGGCCGGTTCCTGGGCCTCTCCTTCAGGTCCCAGGACTTCTTGATCACCCCTACTGGCTGCCATTGACCGGGTGGTCACGCACGCCCAGTCAGGTAGACCCACCATCTTCAGGTGAGTCGTTTTCTCCACCTTTTCCCAAGGGGAGTCCTCCAAGTCATTCCCTAGCAAACAGTCAACAGGCATGGTTTTCCTCACACAGACCTGCAGAGTACCAGAGACCCCCCCCCACTCGAAGGGAACTTGAGCCATCGGACACTGACTCTCTGAATTGTCAGCGTTGATAACCCTACAGTAGGCATGGGGTACAACCTGCTCTTGAGACACCAGGTGCTGCCTCACTGCAGTCACACTGGCTCCTGTATCTCTAAGAGCCTCCGCTTTCTTACCATTGATGGTAACCACCTGCCCATATTTTTTAGTGTTAGAGGGCAGGTAGTTTGTAGGGACCATCTCACTGTCTCCTAGTGAGACTAGGGTCATCTGAACAGGATCTCCACCCCCCGGGACCATCACTTCTTCTCCTAAGTGAACACTGGTCACTTGTCGGGGCGGAGCACCAGTGGGTGCTGGTTTTCCAAACAGGCGACACTTGGGGTCACTGGCTATGTGCCCCGGGTCACCACATTTGTAACAATTGAAGGGCCCCTTTGGAACAGGTCTACCTGTTGGGGCCCCATTCTGCTTTGGGGGTGGGGGAGGCTGAGAAGTTGAACCCTTCTGCTGGTTCCCTTGGGGATTACTTTGGGGGCCTTTAGGGAACCCTTTCTGTTTACCCCTGTCCCCCCCACTCTTCTGCTGGGGACCCTGCCCACCCTTGGCGGAGTCTCCCACTGGACCCTTGTGGACCCTGGTGCTGAGCCAGCGGTCCGCCTCCTCAGCAAGCTTCCTCGGGTTGGACAGCTTGCTATCAATCAGGTGCTGGCGTAACTCAGGAAAACAGTTATCAGACAAGTGCTCCCATGCAATTAAATCAAAGAGACTTTGAAAATCATTCACCTTGTTACCCTTCACCCAACCATCCAGGGCTCTGCAAAAAAAATTCACATACTCCACATACGTAGTCCCAGGACGCTTTGCACACCCCCTGAACCTCTGTCTATATAATTCAGGGGTAAGCCCATACCTGGTCATTAAGGCCTCTTTCATGTGGGGATAAGAAATCTGTTCTGCAGTGGGCAAATCTAGCAGGGTGTCCCGCCCTTCGCTAAGGAACCTTCCCCACAACCCCGCTCCCCAATCTTTCTCAGGGACCCGGTGGGAGGACATGGCTACCTCATATGCCCTAAACCACTGTCCTATGTCATCCCCCCTAAAGAATTCTTTAACTATATCTTTGGGGATGTACACCTTGGACTCTACCTGCACCGGCGTTGTGCTGCCACCAGAAGGAGCTGCTCCCAAACCTCTTTGCTCCAACTCCTTCATTCTCAGGTCATGGTCCAGCTGGCGTTGCTGTGCCTCCATGGCCAATCTTTGCTTGTCCATTTCCAGTTTTTGTTTTTCCATTTCCATTTGCCCAGCTAACCTTGCCATCTCCATTGCATGTGCCCTGTCTGCGGCTCTGTCTGCCAGCTCCTCTGGTGACAGGCCTCTGGTGGGCTCTACAGCGCCATCTGGTGGAACGATATCCACCGGGGTCTGTGGATCTCTTGACTCCCTCCAGGCTCTCAGCGCCGCCACGAGTTGGGTCTTGTTGCTCAATCCACCTTTGGCAATTCTGCATTTTGTGCAGAGATCTTTCAGCTGGTCATTGGTTAAGCTCCTCAAGGCTCCCTCTCTCCAATCTATGTCATCTGCTCCAGAGAAGGTAGAGAGCGCTGTTCCGGCAGGAAGTGAGCCAGGCATGGCTTCAGTAATGGCAGATGTCTCAACAAAATTAGCAAAAAGGAACTGGAAACCTGTGGCTGCGTTATAGATCTGCTCTCCCTATGTGGTGATCAGTAATTCACTGTATGTAAACTACAAATGCAAATTCGCAAATCCTCACCGCTGCGACCAATGTTAGAATTGGGGGTCTCTGGTTGGCGCAAGTAAGTACTTGTGACAAGCAGGGACCCTCTCCTCTAAGTCAGGGCAAAGGATGACCCTTCAGAATTACCCTTGCTCACCCTCTAGGTGCGTGGCGTGAGCAGCCAAGGCGATTCTCCAGGCGTTAGTCAGTTAAGCATTTGTAGACACACACACAGTAAAATATACCAATCCCCCCACAAATGGACACCAGGCTGTGAGTATATAAAAATACGCTTCTTTATGTAAAATATATATATCTCTTAGGTCAGACTTATCACAAGATCAAATAACGTTTTTGGGGTGCCCACAGGTTGTAAATAGGCAAGCTTTCTTTGTTGTAGTTCAAAATGTACTTTCAGTCTTTATCACGGATGTTTTCCTGCAGTGTACCTTTCAGGATGGCTCTCTTAGTTCCTGGGGGGTATAGAGGGTCACACTGCTCCTTCCCAACTTGTTGCAGCCAGCCCAGGGGCTCCGGGATGCTTTCTGCCCGTTCCGGGCCGAGATCGGGGCCCGACCGCCCAAAGCTCACGCTTCCCGCGTGGGACGCGTTCGGCCCTGCCGGGGCTGTCGATGCGGGCGGCCCCCACGGGTCTGGGGGGGCTCAGGCAGGGGTGAGTGTTGGCCTCGGGGCGGCCCACGGGAAGCAAGGGCCAAAGGACCTGGGGCCGCTTCTGTCACTGCGGCCGGGGCGCTGGATGCAGCCCGTGACTTCTCCTGCCCGCCTGGATCGGATTCCAGCGGGAGGGGCTGAGGCGCTCGCACAGAGCGGAGCGGCGCCGCGAGCAGGGACAGAGAGCGGTGCGAGTCAGCTGCGAAAGGCGGCTCGCACCACAGCTGATCTGGAGGCCGGGGGCACTCGTAGGCAGGGCGGCTGGCACAACAAAAAGGGGAAAAACAAACGTTGCGGGCCCCGAGCCCGTTGACGGTCTCGGTGGCGGCTTTCCTCCGGGGACAAAGGCGAGGTGCCCAGCGGCTCAGGCAGAGCGAGGCTGGCACCCGAGGCGTCCGTCCAGTTCGGAGGTCTGTCCCCTGGGTCTGTTTTGCGTCCGGTAGGGATTTCTGGCGGGAGGGTGAGGCACAGCAGCGGGCCCTCTTAGGCGGTCGACACAGCGATCCCCTCAGCGGGGGAAGAGCGGCTCAACGGAGCGGAGCTCTTCCTCGGCGGGGACGAGGAGACACAGTCGGTCACGGCCTCAGGGAGGGGCTGGGGGGCACCACAGCAGCGAGCCTTCCAGGCGGTCAACACAGCGATCTCCTCAGCGGGGGGAGAGCAGCTCAACGGAGCGGAGCTCTTCCTCGGCGGGGACGAGGAGACACAGTCGGTCACGGCCTCAGGGAGGGGCTGGGGGCACCAAGGTCACAGCTCCGGCAGTAGTAGATATCCCGGTGAATTACCGGCAGACGAGCAGAGGCAGGTTGAGCCAGATGGTCCTGTGGCTCAGGTCAGGGGGCAAGCTCAGTCAAGCCCTTGGAGAATGTTCAAGCACAAAGCAGCAAAGTCTTTTCTTATCAAGTCTTTTCCTCTCCTTTCTCAGCAAGGCAAGCAGCAGGCCAGTTCTCCCAGCGTCTCTTCTCCTTCTAGTCAGGCAGAGGTCCTTCGTGGTGAAACAGGATTCTAATTTACAAGGAGCAGGGCTCCTACTTTTATACACAGTTTCTTTTGTTCTCACTGGCCAGGGGGGCCTCTGCATAACTGCTCTCAGCTCCTGAGCACTTGTGGTGGGTACTTCTGCTTCTGCATTCAGTGTGAGGGCAGGCACATCAGCCGCTCCCCAGGGGGGCGGAGCCGGCATTGTGAAGACAGGGGCAGCCTGAGCACTCTGTTGACAAGCTTCGGTCTTTCCTGGGCCAGGTGCAGGCTGAGTCATCAGTCGCTCCCCAGGAGGGCGGAGCCAGCATTGTGGTGGCAGAGCACAGCCTGATGCATCATTCAGGGGAAACTCCCACCACCCACTAAGGTGTCATCTGGCTATTCACTACCTGTCAACTCCCAGCCCTGTCACTCACACACACCAGACAGTCAGATCCACATCCAAGCAGAGGCGGGCTGAAATGGTTAGGCAAGCAAATGCTAACTTTCTAAAAGTAGCATTTGCAAACACAGGATATTAAAATAAACTTTACTAAAAGAAGTATTTTATTATTCTGAGTTCAGGCATACTAAACATTAATTTCTACCATGTTCCCTGAGCCTGCTGGGATTATAGAGTGTAATAATTCCAGCAGCCCATCTGGCCTAGAAGGGAACTGGTAGCCTTACAATAGTGAAAAACGAATTTGGCAGTAATTCACTATCAGAACATGCCACACACATCTGGGCATGTTCTACCTTATACTTACAATGCACCCTGCCCTCAGGCCTACCATAGGGGTGACTAATATGAAGTTAAGGGAAGGTTTAGGGGCTGGCAAGTGTGTGCACTTGCCCAGCCAGCATGACAGTACCAGACTGTACGCAGGTTCTGCAATGGCAGACCCTAGACACATTTTAAGGCTGCTTCTGTGGGTGGCGCAACCAGCGCTGCAGGCCCACTAGCAGTATTGGCATTCACAAGCCCTGGCACTCCTGGTGCACTTTACTGGGGACTGACAGTAAATCCAATGAACCAATCAGGTATATCAATCACATGTACACTTTACAGTAGGGAGCACTTGCACTGCGGCACGGGTTGGCCGTGGCGCAGTGCCCTGAGTAGCGGACACCAGCGAAAACATCTGAGGCACAACAGCAAAAAGTGGAAGGGAAACTCACGCCAAGGTGCCAGGTCTAACACGTGTCCCCTCCAGCTGAAATGTGGGGGGAACTACCCTTCCCCAGGGAGTTCCACATCACTAAGGCGGAAAAACCTGGACAGACCGTCAGCGTTGGCGTGATCTGTGCCAGGGCGGTGTTCCACCGTAAAGTCCATACCCTGTAGGGAGATGGACCACCTCAACAGTTTTGGGTTCTCACCCCTCATTTGCATCAACCATCTGAGGGGCCTGTGGTCTGTCTGAACCCGGAAGTGAGACCCAAACAAGTAGGGTCTTAGCTTCTTCAGTGCCCAGACCACAGCAAATGCTTCACGCTCTATTGCACTCCACCTACTTTCCCGGGGAAGTAACCTCCTACTGATGAAGGCTACAGGGTGGTCCCAGCCCTCCTCAGTCATCTGTGAGAGAACAGCCCCTACACCATGCTCTGAAGCGTCTGTTTGCACTATGAATTCCTTGGAGAAATCAGGAGCCAGGAGCACGGGTGCCGTGCACATGGCAGTCTTCAGGGTGTCAAAAGCCTTCTGACAGGTGTCAGTCCAAATCACATTCCTGGGCTGCTTCTTAGAAGTCAGCTCTGTCAAGGGGGTCACAATAGTGCCATAGCCCTTGACAAACCTCCTGTAATACCCAGTGAGCCCCAGGAAGGCTCTCACTGCAGTCTGGGTCTTGGGGGGTTCCCAAGCCAGGATGGTCTCAATTTTGGGTTGCAAGGGTGCCACCTTGCCACTCCCCACTTGGTGTCCCAAGTACACCACGGAACCCTGCCCAATCTGGCACTTGCTTGCCTTGATTGTGAGGCCTGCCTTGCGCAGCGCCATCAACACTTCCCAGAGGTGCCGCAGGTGTTCTGGCCAGGTGCCACTGAACACTGCGATGTCATCCAGGTAGGCGGCACTGAACTCATCCAGCCCGACCAACACCTGGTTGACCAACCTCTGAAAGGTGGCAGGGGCATTCTTCATCCCAAATGGCATAACCCGGAACTGGAAATGCCCATCTGGTGTGGAGAATGCTGACCTCTCCTTTGCCCCATCGGTCAAGGCGATCTGCCAGTACCCAGACGTTAAATCAAACGTGCTGAGGAACCGGGCAGCCCCTAGCCGATCAATGAGCTCATCAGCTCTGGGGATAGGGTGCGCGTCAGTCTTGGTGACTGAATTGAGTCCTCTGTAGTCCACACAGAACCGGAGTTCAGGTGTGGCTCCCGGCGCAGCAGCCTTTGGGACCAAGACCACGGGGCTGGACCAAGGACTGCTGGAAGACTCAACCACCCTAAGAGCAAGCATCTTGGAGACCTCCTCCTTGATGCAGGCCCGGACCCTGTCAGTTACCCTGTAAGCCTTATGCTTCACAGGTAAGCTGTCTCCTGTGTCCACATCATGGACGCACCAGTCTGTGACACTAGGAACCAGGGAGAATAGGTCTGGAAACTGCCCCAGCAACTGGCGGCAGTCCTCCTGTTGCTCAGGGGTCAGGGTGGGTGAGAGGTTAACTCCATCCACTGACCCATCTTTCTCACAGGCCACTAAGAGGTCAGGAAGAGGCTCAGACTCCTCTTCCATTCCATCATCAGTGGCCAACAGCATGCCCACTTCGGACCTTTTCAAGTGGGGCTTGAGGCGGTTGACATGTAAGACCCTTAAAGGATTCCTGGGCGTCTTCATGTCCACCAAGTATGTCACTGAGCTCTTGCGCTCCACAACCTCAAATGGGCCTGTCCACTTATCCTGAAGTGCACAGGGTTCCACTGGGGCCAAGACATACACCTCCTGTCCAGGCTGAAGCTCTACCAGAGTGGCATTCTGGTCGTACCACCGCTTCATCTCCTCCTGGCTAGCTTCCAGATTTGCCTCAGCAAGTTGTCTGAAGCGCCTGGTTTGGTTTCTGAAGGCCAGCATGTAGCTATATACATTCTGGGGAGGTTTCCTGGGAGATTGCTCCCAGCCTTCCTTTACCAAACTCAGTGGTCCTCTCACGGGGTGACCATACAGCAGCTCAAAGGGGCTGAACCCTAGAGACTTCTGTGGCACCTCGCGGTATGCAAAGAGCAGGCATGGTAAGAGGACGTCCCACTTACGCCTCATTGGACCTTCCAGGCCCATGATCATGCCCTTTAGGGTTCGGTTGAATCTTTCAACCAACCCATTTCCTTGGGGGTGGTAAGGTGTGGTGAACTTGTAGGTCACACCACACTCTTGCCAAAGGGACTTCATATACTTGGATATGAAGTTGGTCCCTCTGTCGCTCACCACCTCTAGAGGGAACCCCACTCTGGAGAAAATTCCCATTAGTGCACGCCCCACCACGGGGGCCGTCACTGTCCTCAGAGGGATGGCTTCAGGGTACCGGGTGGCATGATCCACCAAGACCAGGATGAACCTGTTGCCCATGGCTGTCTTGGGGTCCAGAGGCCCAACAATGTCAATACCCACTCGTTGGAATGGAGTACTGACCACAGGGAATGGTTGGAGTGGAGCCTTGTTCTTCCCTCCACTCTTTCCACTTGCCTGGCAAGTTGGACAGGTCCTACAATGAGCATCTGAGCTCTTGTGCATTTGGGGCCAGTAAAAGTGGGTGACAAGCCTGTCATAGGTCTTGTCCATCCCCAAATGTCCTGCTAACGGCACATCATGAGCCAGTCCCAGTAGGAAGGCTCTGAACTTCTGGGGTACCACCAGCACACGGGCTGACCCAGGTTCAGCAGTCTTAGGCTCTGAATACAGGAGGTCATTCTCCCAGTACACATAATGTGTTTTGGCCTGAACACCATTGGCCTGGTCTGCAGCCTGCTGCCGCATACCCACGAGAGAAGGGCATTCTTTCTGCTCCCTGCAGAATTCCTCCCTGGAGGGGCCTCCTTCTTGCTGCCAATGGGTCAGCTCAGGCAGGTCCCCCAGTTCAGCAATCTGTTCCCCTGTAGGCTCCAGGGCATCCCCCTCAAGGTCTGCTTCCTCCTGGACCGTGGGAACAGCAGGGGCCGGTTTCCCGCGCCCCCTGCGCCTTCTCTCTAAGGCCGGTTCCTGGGCCTCTCCTTCAGGTCCCAGGACTTCTTGATCACCCCTACTGGCTGCCATTGACCGGGTGGTCACGCACGCCCAGTCAGGTAGACCCACCATCTTCAGGTGAGTCGTTTTCTCCACCTTTTCCCAAGGGGAGTCCTCCAAGTCATTCCCTAGCAAACAGTCAACAGGCATGGTTTTCCTCACACAGACCTGCAGAGTACCAGAGACCCCCCCCCACTCGAAGGGAACTTGAGCCATCGGACACTGACTCTCTGAATTGTCAGCGTTGATAACCCTACAGTAGGCATGGGGTACAACCTGCTCTTGAGACACCAGGTGCTGCCTCACTGCAGTCACACTGGCTCCTGTATCTCTAAGAGCCTCCGCTTTCTTACCATTGATGGTAACCACCTGCCCATATTTTTTAGTGTTAGAGGGCAGGTAGTTTGTAGGGACCATCTCACTGTCTCCTAGTGAGACTAGGGTCATCTGAACAGGATCTCCACCCCCCGGGACCATCACTTCTTCTCCTAAGTGAACACTGGTCACTTGTCGGGGCGGAGCACCAGTGGGTGCTGGTTTTCCAAACAGGCGACACTTGGGGTCACTGGCTATGTGCCCCGGGTCACCACATTTGTAACAATTGAAGGGCCCCTTTGGAACAGGTCTACCTGTTGGGGCCCCATTCTGCTTTGGGGGTGGGGGAGGCTGAGAAGTTGAACCCTTCTGCTGGTTCCCTTGGGGATTACTTTGGGGGCCTTTAGGGAACCCTTTCTGTTTACCCCTGTCCCCCCCACTCTTCTGCTGGGGACCCTGCCCACCCTTGGCGGAGTCTCCCACTGGACCCTTGTGGACCCTGGTGCTGAGCCAGCGGTCCGCCTCCTCAGCAAGCTTCCTCGGGTTGGACAGCTTGCTATCAATCAGGTGCTGGCGTAACTCAGGAAAACAGTTATCAGACAAGTGCTCCCATGCAATTAAATCAAAGAGACTTTGAAAATCATTCACCTTGTTACCCTTCACCCAACCATCCAGGGCTCTGCAAAAAAAATTCACATACTCCACATACGTAGTCCCAGGACGCTTTGCACACCCCCTGAACCTCTGTCTATATAATTCAGGGGTAAGCCCATACCTGGTCATTAAGGCCTCTTTCATGTGGGGATAAGAAATCTGTTCTGCAGTGGGCAAATCTAGCAGGGTGTCCCGCCCTTCGCTAAGGAACCTTCCCCACAACCCCGCTCCCCAATCTTTCTCAGGGACCCGGTGGGAGGACATGGCTACCTCATATGCCCTAAACCACTGTCCTATGTCATCCCCCCTAAAGAATTCTTTAACTATATCTTTGGGGATGTACACCTTGGACTCTACCTGCACCGGCGTTGTGCTGCCACCAGAAGGAGCTGCTCCCAAACCTCTTTGCTCCAACTCCTTCATTCTCAGGTCATGGTCCAGCTGGCGTTGCTGTGCCTCCATGGCCAATCTTTGCTTGTCCATTTCCAGTTTTTGTTTTTCCATTTCCATTTGCCCAGCTAACCTTGCCATCTCCATTGCATGTGCCCTGTCTGCGGCTCTGTCTGCCAGCTCCTCTGGTGACAGGCCTCTGGTGGGCTCTACAGCGCCATCTGGTGGAACGATATCCACCGGGGTCTGTGGATCTCTTGACTCCCTCCAGGCTCTCAGCGCCGCCACGAGTTGGGTCTTGTTGCTTAATCCACCTTTGGCAATTCTGCATTTTGTGCAGAGATCTTTCAGCTGGTCATTGGTTAAGCTCCTCAAGGCTCCCTCTCTCCAATCTATGTCATCTGCTCCAGAGAAGGTAGAGAGCGCTGTTCCGGCAGGAAGTGAGCCAGGCATGGCTTCAGTAATGGCAGATGTCTCAACAAAATTAGCAAAAAGGAACTGGAAACCTGTGGCTGCGTTATAGATCTGCTCTCCCTATGTGGTGATCAGTAATTCACTGTATGTAAACTACAAATGCAAATTCGCAAATCCTCACCGCTGCGACCAATGTTAGAATTGGGGGTCTCTGGTTGGCGCAAGTAAGTACTTGTGACAAGCAGGGACCCTCTCCTCTAAGTCAGGGCAAAGGATGACCCTTCAGAATTACCCTTGCTCACCCTCTAGGTGCGTGGCGTGAGCAGCCAAGGCGATTCTCCAGGCGTTAGTCAGTTAAGCATTTGTAGACACACACACAGTAAAATATACCAATCCCCCCACAAATGGACACCAGGCTGTGAGTATATAAAAATACGCTTCTTTATGTAAAATATATATATCTCTTAGGTCAGACTTATCACAAGATCAAATAACGTTTTTGGGGTGCCCACAGGTTGTAAATAGGCAAGCTTTCTTTGTTGTAGTTCAAAATGTACTTTCAGTCTTTATCACGGATGTTTTCCTGCAGTGTACCTTTCAGGATGGCTCTCTTAGTTCCTGGGGGGTATAGAGGGTCACACTGCTCCTTCCCAACTTGTTGCAGCCAGCCCAGGGGCTCCGGGATGCTTTCTGCCCGTTCCGGGCCGAGATCGGGGCCCGACCGCCCAAAGCTCACGCTTCCCGCGTGGGACGCGTTCGGCCCTGCCGGGGCTGTCGATGCGGGCGGCCCCCACGGGTCTGGGGGGGCTCAGGCAGGGGTGAGTGTTGGCCTCGGGGCGGCCCACGGGAAGCAAGGGCCAAAGGACCTGGGGCCGCTTCTGTCACTGCGGCCGGGGCGCTGGATGCAGCCCGTGACTTCTCCTGCCCGCCTGGATCGGATTCCAGCGGGAGGGGCTGAGGCGCTCGCACAGAGCGGAGCGGCGCCGCGAGCAGGGACAGAGAGCGGTGCGAGTCAGCTGCGAAAGGCGGCTCGCACCACAGCTGATCTGGAGGCCGGGGGCACTCGTAGGCAGGGCGGCTGGCACAACAAAAAGGGGAAAAACAAACGTTGCGGGCCCCGAGCCCGTTGACGGTCTCGGTGGCGGCTTTCCTCCGGGGACAAAGGCGAGGTGCCCAGCGGCTCAGGCAGAGCGAGGCTGGCACCCGAGGCGTCCGTCCAGTTCGGAGGTCTGTCCCCTGGGTCTGTTTTGCGTCCGGTAGGGATTTCTGGCGGGAGGGTGAGGCACAGCAGCGGGCCCTCTTAGGCGGTCGACACAGCGATCCCCTCAGCGGGGGAAGAGCGGCTCAACGGAGCGGAGCTCTTCCTCGGCGGGGACGAGGAGACACAGTCGGTCACGGCCTCAGGGAGGGGCTGGGGGGCACCACAGCAGCGAGCCTTCCAGGCGGTCAACACAGCGATCTCCTCAGCGGGGGGAGAGCAGCTCAACGGAGCGGAGCTCTTCCTCGGCGGGGACGAGGAGACACAGTCGGTCACGGCCTCAGGGAGGGGCTGGGGGCACCAAGGTCACAGCTCCGGCAGTAGTAGATATCCCGGTGAATTACCGGCAGACGAGCAGAGGCAGGTTGAGCCAGATGGTCCTGTGGCTCAGGTCAGGGGGCAAGCTCAGTCAAGCCCTTGGAGAATGTTCAAGCACAAAGCAGCAAAGTCTTTTCTTATCAAGTCTTTTCCTCTCCTTTCTCAGCAAGGCAAGCAGCAGGCCAGTTCTCCCAGCGTCTCTTCTCCTTCTAGTCAGGCAGAGGTCCTTCGTGGTGAAACAGGATTCTAATTTACAAGGAGCAGGGCTCCTACTTTTATACACAGTTTCTTTTGTTCTCACTGGCCAGGGGGGCCTCTGCATAACTGCTCTCAGCTCCTGAGCACTTGTGGTGGGTACTTCTGCTTCTGCATTCAGTGTGAGGGCAGGCACATCAGCCGCTCCCCAGGGGGGCGGAGCCGGCATTGTGAAGACAGGGGCAGCCTGAGCACTCTGTTGACAAGCTTCGGTCTTTCCTGGGCCAGGTGCAGGCTGAGTCATCAGTCGCTCCCCAGGAGGGCGGAGCCAGCATTGTGGTGGCAGAGCACAGCCTGATGCATCATTCAGGGGAAACTCCCACCACCCACTAAGGTGTCATCTGGCTATTCACTACCTGTCAACTCCCAGCCCTGTCACTCACACACACCAGACAGTCAGATCCACATCCAAGCAGAGGCGGGCTGAAATGGTTAGGCAAGCAAATGCTAACTTTCTAAAAGTAGCATTTGCAAACACAGGATATTAAAATAAACTTTACTAAAAGAAGTATTTTATTATTCTGAGTTCAGGCATACTAAACATTAATTTCTACCATGTTCCCTGAGCCTGCTGGGATTATAGAGTGTAATAATTCCAGCAGCCCATCTGGCCTAGAAGGGAACTGGTAGCCTTACAATAGTGAAAAACGAATTTGGCAGTAATTCACTATCAGAACATGCCACACACATCTGGGCATGTTCTACCTTATACTTACAATGCACCCTGCCCTCAGGCCTACCATAGGGGTGACTAATATGAAGTTAAGGGAAGGTTTAGGGGCTGGCAAGTGTGTGCACTTGCCCAGCCAGCATGACAGTACCAGACTGTACGCAGGTTCTGCAATGGCAGACACTAGACACATTTTAAGGCTGCTTCTGTGGGTGGCGCAACCAGCGCTGCAGGCCCACTAGCAGTATTGGCATTCACAAGCCCTGGCACTCCTGGTGCACTTTACTGGGGACTGACAGTAAATCCAATGAACCAATCAGGTATATCAATCACATGTACACTTTACAGTAGGGAGCACTTGCACTGCGGCACGGGTTGGCCGTGGCGCAGTGCCCTGAGTAGCGGACACCAGCGAAAACATCTGAGGCACAACAGCAAAAAGTGGAAGGGAAACTCACGCCAAGGTGCCAGGTCTAACAGACAGGGAATGAAGACAGGTCAGGAGGTTATACCTTTCATGACTCCAACCCTGGCCAGGAGGAACGAGATGCTTCCCACCTGATCAACTCATATCTTCAGGGAGATGCTGAAGAAAGCCAAGATGGACCCCTCTTCACCCCTCCTGGAAGAGTGCAGAGTTTATCAAGGAGATATAGATCTCCCTCTACAGAATCACATCACTCAGGACAGTCTGTAGGGACCTCTGTATCTAGCAAGAGGGACCAAACCTTTGATAGGGAATACCAATTTCTTGAATTTGAGAAAGCTAGCCTTAGGCTCAGGCAAGAGCAATTGCGCTTAATAAAGAGTCCCTAGAAGTCTAGAGAACTGGATAAAAGTTAGGACTAGAGTCCCATGGTGGCAGCAACAGTGTCCCTAGAGTTAAAGAACATTCTTTTGAAAATAGGAATCGGAGCAAGATTGTCCATCCCTACCATGTTGGGTATGACATCCATAAGTGGATAACTGCTTTAGAGAGGGCCTGTAAAGTACAGAGGGTCCCTCAAGAGCAGTGGGCAGCTATCTTGTAGCTCCCCTTTGCTGACAAAGATAGCAATAAGCTCCTTTCTGTTAGAGAAGAGGATACTGTCAATTATTCAGTCCTGAAGAGTGCTCTCATTGCTAGGTTTGGCCTAATGACTGAACAGTACAGGATTAATTTCAGAGACACCTAGAATGCACAGAATCAGGACTGGGTAGTCTTTGTTGACAGTGCCATTAAGGCTCTGGAAGGCTGGTTGCTTGGCAGCAAAGTGAATAATTGTACAGGATTGTACAATTTGATTATGAGGGAGCAGATCCTTAATAAGTGCCAAAATCAGTTGTTGCATCAATACCTGGTGGACTCTGATCTGACTTCTCCCCAAGAATTGGAAAAGAAGTCAGATAATTGGGTCAGAACCTGGGTGAAGCAGAGAAACTAGAACACTGGTGGTGACCAACAGAAGCAAGATGGTAAAACCTCAGATAAGGGTGGGGACAAGGGCAAAGATCAAAAGTATTCATCAGGGCCCCAAAAACCTGCATCTGGGGGGGAGCCACAGTCCAACAAGGATAAAGGCAAGAAGAAACCTTGATGTTACTTGTATGAAGAAAAGACACATTGGACACAAGATGCCAATTGTACAAAGCCAAGGATTCAACACCAACCAGGATCAACCAGTAGCTTTTATTAGCAGAAGGTTGACCCCCAGAGAGAAACGTTGGTCAGCCATTGAGAGGAAAGCCTTTGCTATGGTTTGGGCTCTGAAGAAGCTGAGTCCATACTTGTGTGGCACTCACATCATTGTTCAAACAAACCATAAGCCCCTCTTATGGCTAAAACAGATGAAAGCTGAAAACCCCAAACTTTTGAAGTGGTCCTTTTCCCTACAGGGGATGGACTATACAGCGGAACGGCGACCTGGGAGTAACCATGCCAATGTAGATGGACTCTCCATATATTTCCACTTAGAATATGAAGACTCAACTGGGCAAGGTTAGTACGTTTGGGGGTTGTGTAGGAAAGTAGGATCTGCTACTTATAGTTACACCCATGTTTTGCTTAATGTTACACTGTTTTTGAAGAGTCTGACTGCGAACCTTCTAATCAGGACCTCAGTTTATCTGCTTTCTCCTTAAAATATTATGCATGTACTTAGGTACTCTCCAGATTGGATACTGGGGTACCCTTGTCTGTCCCTAGTATATGGTACACATGTACCCAGGGCTGGGTACCCCAGAGGCCTCCCATGGGCTGAAGCATGTTTGATGCCACCCATGAGAGGACATGCAAAATGGAATGAAAGGCCTGCCATTGAAGCCTGTGTAAGCTGGTGCTTGCACCACTTACTTTAGATATAGGTTTACTATATTTATAGGTCACTACACTTAAAATCTATCAGTCACACCTCTAGCAGGCCTTGACAATCTTGAAGGCAAGGTGCTGGGTTTTAGGTGAGAAGGTACCCCTGCATGAGCAGAACCCCTCTGCAGCCTCAAGACACCATTCTCCCTGGTTGTCGGTGACGCAGCCAGACATATAGGTAGAGTTGCATTATATGCTTGAGTAAAATGCTATCTCGAAAATGGCGGTAACAAAATATGTTGTGTTTGGTATCAAACACCTTGGAATCATACCTCCAGAGTGGTAACCGGTGTGGAAGGTATGATCCCACCCTTCTGAAGCAAGCTTTGTGGGGTCACCGGTCTTTCCGGTATCAGCCTTCTCAACCCAGGCAGCACATATTGGTTGCTGCTGACCAGAGACACGTTCCTGCCCTCTTGCTGCTGAGCAAAGCTTGAGCAGGGGAAGGCAGGACAATAGGCATCCTGTCACAGGGAGGTGTGACCACCTCCCAGACAGGATTGAGTGTATTGGGGCTGGGTGGGTACACTTCCAAAGTGCCTGTAAGTCTGCATCTGGGGCACACTTGGTGTCCCTGTGCATAGTCGAGTTCAAACCAGTCCTGGGAGCTGTTGGCTCCTGCTCTGGCGTTTTACTGGAAAAAAGATATGGGAGTATCCTCCCCACTGTCCTGGCCCTCCCCTGGGAGGGTTCCCTGAATCTGTCTAACCATCTCCTGTGGGTACAAAAGGGCTTACCTGGCAGCAGGACCCTAGATTCGATGTGGACAACATTCTGATCAAGAAACCACTGACCTTCGAAAGTCTGGATACTCTGGACTTTGCTGAACTTTGCCTGGGCACGACTTCGTCTCCCTCTCCGTCCAAAGCATAGTCAGTGCCCATGCATCATACAGGCTCCGTGCAGGTCCTGTGGAGCATCAAGGACAACTAAAGTATCTCCCTTGGGGTGAAGGAGTCACTGCTCTGCGTTCTTAGGCACCGTACTGCAACTGACAGGTCTGCTAATCCTGAGCTCCTGTGGACTCTGAAGGCTCCAGCAACACAGAAGGTGGGTTCCTAAATTCTTTGAGGTTGAGCTGCTGTCTCACCGTGTTTGAGGCCAGAATCCCTCGTGGGGAACGCATAACCGGAACCTTGTGCTCCACGTACATTTGCATGTGTAAATGTGTGTTGGCATTCCCCAACTAAGTGCATTGGACTACTGATAGCCTTAACC
This sequence comes from Lissotriton helveticus, assembly GCF_964261635.1. Lineage (NCBI taxonomy): Eukaryota > Metazoa > Chordata > Amphibia > Caudata > Salamandridae > Lissotriton > Lissotriton helveticus. Next base: position 886,471,496 of record NC_136065.1, on the reverse strand, counting down.
TATGTGCACATTTCTTACAAAGGACTTTGGCTGCCTCACACTCTGTGCCCTGCAAGCTGTTGTTTTGTGAAACTGCTAGAGGTCCCCTCACGATTACTGTGCCTTCAGCTTGTGGGTCCATTTGAGAGACAACACAGATGTTCCTGGGCTCTACTGGTTGATCCTGGCCTGCCTCTCCTTGCTGTGGTGAGTCTCCTGTTCCGAGCTGTGCCAGACCGTGATATTCCTCAACCTTCTTCATGGGTTGCTGCTTCCAAAGCTTGTTGGTGCTCCTGCTTGACACTGAACCCTTAGCACTAGACATCCTTCGTGGGGCAGCTCATATCTGGCTCCTGGTCCTCCTCCACATCTCCTGGTCCCCATGGCTGCAGAGTCAAGGTCTCTCTCTTCACACCTGAAGCACCCGACATCGGAGGGCATTCATCTACCGAGCCCCTGGTCACTTCTGAGTGACCCAGACTCTGTCCCCTCTGCTTTCAGGTTCCTTCTTTCAGAACCCACCTATGGGTTCCAACGGACACTTTTCCTCTTTCCAGAAGTGGCATTTCTTTGAAGACTCCCATTGAGAACAACAGCGGTTTTCGATGCCACTTCGGCCCTATGCACCCGGCTACCCTGGGATAGGTAACTCAGGTACTTCAGTATCCAACCTTCTATGTTCTAAAGGGTTTATTCGTAATCCACTGGGAAGGGTCTTTAAACACTAAAACTGCAACCACAACTCTCTGCTTAAATTGTACGTAGCAAGCGGTTGTGTTCTCACACTGCACCCATCCTCCATGGGGTCCCTCTTTACTCATCTTGGGTGGTTCCTTGGGGTCCCAGCGATTCTACAACCTCTAGACACTGTCTTGACTCAAGGTGTGGTTGTTATAGCACAATTTTTCATATATGGTTTGGTCTCCCCCGGGACCCCACTGTGTATTGTGTGCTTTGTGTTTATCTGCATTTATCTGCATGTAGCAGATACTGTGAGGTACTTAAGGTGTGTTATAATAATAAATACATATTTGTATGACTACTGTGTGGTTCTCCTTTCATTAAACCAATACAACAAGATTGCATTTGGTAAAGCAAGCTGCTTAACATTCATTCAAGACTAAGCCTGAAGACCGCTCTCCATAGCTACCACTTGGATGGCCAACTTCTCACACTGGATCTTCGAAACTTCTTGAGGAGGTTGGGCTTCCCAGTTTTTTTCCTGTATCTTTATAGGATGGTGCTCATTGTTGTGTTTCTTAACTTGATTAATAATTTGTAATAAATCTTCTTAGCCATAGCTACTGATTCCTGGTCCCTATTGTGTAGCCAAATGGGTTACACTCTTAATTGAAAATTGATTAAGTTAATGTTAACTCTGATCTCATTTCAGTTGGGGAAAAAGGTACATTGGGAGACTATTGATAAGAAAGTGGGCCCAGAGAGTGATGTATCACACTTGCTGCCAGTTTTGCATTTTCCCTGAATCTCTTTATATGGAGATGGACACTGTTTGTGAGCCATAGGTTCTTGTCTATTTTCCAGTTTCGTAGAAAGGAATACTTCTGCCAAGACCTGGTCTTGGGACATGTCCTAATAATTCTCTTCCTGCAAGCAATACACCCATTCTTCTAGTGCTCCTTCCTATGATGAGACCTCAACTATGTCTTCCGGTCTGCCCCTTCTCCCTACCCTGTTAATCATAGCTCACATACCACCTGCCATCAGACAAACACACAAACAATATGAAATGTTCACAGACCTATTAGCAAGTACCCAGACACACCATCAGATGCCGACACACATCACCAGATACCCATATGCACAACATCATACAGCAATGAAACAGAATGCATTAGCATGTCAGCCGTCCTGCTTCACCATAGCCCAAAACCCTACCTAGCCTGATACAGGTAACATCTACATATGTGGTTTATAAATTCTCATATTAAATTAGCCTTAATATCCTAGCTTTATTCTGCCCCATCTCTTTCATAACTTGATCACCAATTTATTTTAATTCTCACTTTGTGTGCTTACCTCCTAGTTCCAGGACACCCTTTTGGGTAATTGAAGGCTCTGTAAATTATCCAAACAAAATACCCACCCTGTTTTCAATTTCAATATTATGGGCCAGCTGTCCCAGGCCCCCTTCAACCTCAAAAACAAAGAAATATGATACCTTACAGCTGATGTTCTACCCTATTCACAGTAGCAAGCAGGTTGTCAGAGAAGCTATAAGCTCTGCGGCTTCTCTTTGGACAGCAACAATGTTCAGGTCAATGAGGCCCTGAACAGAGACTAGTTGGCCAGGCGCCTTTAAGTCATTTGAGAACAAGGCATAATCTCAGCTGTACCAAGTCACCTTTATTCTCAAAAAAGGAAGGAGAAAATGTCTCAGAACCACTGTTGCAATATGAAGGCCTCCAGATTAAGTTCTCAGATACAGAATCTTAATGAAAGCTGTATAAGCAAAGTAAGCAATTAAATTAAACAAAGACCTAAGGTTGGTGATGTGTTAAGTTTGACAGTAGTGTAATAGTTGCTATAATACTAAACATGAAAAAAGAGATCATTCCCAATTTAAGGTACTACCTCAATCTTTGCTGCCTTGGACACAGTGGTGACATAAATGTAGCTTCTTCTCCACCATACACCACTTATTTTATAATTATGTAATTACATTCATAATTATTGGACTTGGCCCTTTTTGCAGGGTCATCCCTGAACTTTTTGCCTTCCTCCTGTATTTTTACTGACCTGTTGTTGCTTGTATTAGGACTTTTGGCACTTTACCACTGCTGATCAGTGCTAAAGTGCATATGCTCTCCCTATGGTAAATTGTATGGATTAGTGATTCCATGATTTTCTGGTTTAAGTTACTTGTCAGACCCTAGTATAGTGCACTGAGTGTGCCCAGGGCTTGTGAACCAAATGCTGCTGGTGGGCATGCAGCACTGGCTCATATCGCAGAGCCTGTGTGCATTCTGGTACTGCCATGTTGACTGGGCAAGTGCACCCACTTGCCAGTCCCTAAACCTTCCCTTTTCTGCATATTAGTCACCCATATGGTAGGCCCAAGGGCAGTGTGAATTGTAGGTAAAAGGTAGGACATGCCCCGGAGTGTGTTGCATGTCCTAATAGTGAATTACAGCCATTTTCGTTTTTCACTATTGCAAGGCTACCTGTTCCCCATAGGCCAGAATGGGCAGTTTGATTATAACATCTTATAATCCTAACTGACTCAGAGAACCTGGTAGAAATTCGAGTTTAGTATGCCTGAACTCAGAATGATAAAATGCATCTTTTAGTGAAGGTGTTTTTAACACTTTGTGTTTGAAAATACCACTTTTAGAAAGTAGGTATTTTCTTGCCTAACTGGCCAAGCCTGCCTATGCTAGGTTGTGTATTTCTTGTCTGGAATTAGTGTAACAGGGGCTGGGGGATTCCAGGAGACAGGGTGAGCCAGCACAGGGCTGAATGGAGAGATCTGCATGTAGATGGATGGGAAGAGTTGCCCCTGGGACCTGAACAGGGCTGTGCCTTCCCTCCACAATGCTGGCTCCACCTCCTGTGGTGTGTCTGATGTCCCTGGCCTACACTGTGAAAGGAAAGAAGGAATCTTGTCAACAAAGTGCTCCAGGACTGTCGTAGTGGGCCTCAGCCAGGCCTACCAGTGCTAGGGGTTCTCCCTTCTCTGCACAGAGTCCTCAGACCATAGAATAGAAGTGTTCACAGAAATTGGAATAGAAAACAAAGTATTTATTAAACCTCATGAGGTGGAACTACATTCACACAACATCCTTCGGTAATGCATGAAGTAGCACACTGACTGGAAGGAACCGGGTTCTTTTATAACCACACAGGGGCTCAAAAGAAGGTGGTACAAGTACAAGCTGCTGTTCTTAGGCACATACAAGATCATACAGAAAATGCACAGTTGACAAGTGGGAGGAGCTAACTGTTAGCTAATTGGAGTAAACACATCCTGAAAGTTACATGTTAGGGACAGCTGCAAGCTCAACTGAGCATGCGTGGAGTGGCAGAAGTTAAATATAATCTGCCTCTAAGCAGAATTCATGAGCAGTTAACAGAAAGGTAGGACAGAGCACAAGGCGAGCACATGGCAAACAAAATGGCCAATGGAAATACAAAATGGATTCCACAAAACGGACAAGATAATCTCTAAATACAAGATGTCTTCTGCTAATGCTTAATGTAATCTCTGCTGAATTACAACAGATGACCCGTTCAGCATTAGCTGAAGACATTCGTTTATCTGGGGTAATCTAGATATGCATCCTGTACATTGATGTTCATCATCTCAGTAATACCCTTATCCAATATTTTCTGTTTTTATATCTGCTACATTTCTTTCAACAGGTATACAAGCGGTGATGCACATGGAGCAAAGCATAGGACCACATTGTATACAAGCACAGCATGTAAATAGTAGCATCAGTAGTATACATAGAATAGTCAGTAGCTTCCAGCCCCAAGTAGCAAAGAGTGTCCATATCCAGTTGGAAAATGTCCATGTACCAGTCTCTGTGTGAATTTCTGCCGCAATCTTATGCAGTTTTGATATTGCGTCGTATACTGAGGGTGAGTGATCCGGTATGAACACACAACAACTGCTTCCGATGATGTGACATGCGCCACCTCGATCAGCTAAAATCACGTCTAGCACCATCCTATTTTGGAGTGCTACAATCCTTGCAATTTGCAGTTCTTCTGTAATGTTCCCAAGTGCCATGGCTGTCTGATTGGTGACAGCTTCCACAACTCTAGTCAATTGTCTTATTTTCCTACTGTTTAATGCAGCACCCACAAAGAAGAACACACCTAAATTAAAATCGACATATTGTTGCAGAGTAGTGTCAGTTTGGTCTACTTCATCAGCACTTATTGTTCGTTCCTATCTGTTCTTAGAGATATCATGATATAGTTTCAAGTCCTTGTGATACGATGGAGGGGCCAAGAACACAGGGGGTAACAAGAATGATACATAACATACTCCAGACCATCCAATGGGGAGTTGATAATATCCCTTATTACCACATACAAAGTAAGTATTATGCGAGGCTGTAAAAGTGCTGTTGTTGGCACCTTCAATAGTTAGAACTACAGTACATTCACTCCTTCCTACTAAAATTCTTCCATCACTACTAATAAACAAATCTGCTTTAGCTCTAATAACAGAAATCACAAATTGTTCATTGTTTGCAAAAGTTCTTATATTTGTGAAAACATATTGTGTTGAAATATTGTCCGGTTGATACTCTTCCCTCTCCCATGTGTTCCCTTTGGCTTGAGGATAACCATTGTTATCTTGGTAGCATACTTTGTTAAGGCGAAAAAGAAGCCCGCCTACTGTACGTCTTCCAGATGCAAACAAAAGCGCATACCAAGCTTGACATGAACCATTATGGGAAAACGGCAGGGGAATAAAAGGTGTTCCTCCTTTCTTTTGATGTGCAGGTATCATCCCACACACCCAACAGTTGGTAGTATTTGTGGCACTGTGAGTATGGTGCAACATCTGGATAAAGGTATTATTTAAGTAGGATTGTCGATGCTTCTGCTCATGGTAGGGAAGCGTAAAATAGTTGTGTTCCACTGGAACTGGCATAGTGGCAACAAAAAGCTGTCGAGCAGGAGCCACTTTCTCATCAAACCAGGTGATTATCGCCATAACCACCAGGGCAACAACAAACCCTAAAGCACAAATGATTCGCTTCTTGAGCATTTTAGCAACAGTGATAATTACATTTTTCTGCAAACTCGTTGAAACAATCGTTGGAGCTCTTATCCCTTGGGTAGATGCTGATTTCTTCACCAAAGATCAAGACGGGTGTCACTACACTACGCAGGGCTGATCCCCCCCTTGTCATATCGGCATTCCGTTTCCGCTAACCCAGGGTGGTAGCTCAACCAGTCTTTTTCAAAACTGCAGATTCTTTCCTCGGTCTCAAGTAGTATCGCGATGCTCCAGGAATCGTGTGGTCCGGGAAGTCTTCCACAGATTTGTCAGGTGAGATAGCTTGACCTTTCTCTGTCTCCAGAATCTCTTGATTATTATTATTTTTTTGTGTGTTTTACAAAGCGCACAGCTGCCCCAACGGGGCGTCCCGGCGCTGGTAAAACTAGGAACCGTGAGGGTGGGGAAGGAGGAGAACATTATGTGGAGAAAAGATGGGTCTTTAGTGACTTTCGGAATGCCCGTTCAGTTTGACATGTGCGTAGAGTAACCGGGAGCTTGTTCCAACACTGAGTGGCACAAACCTTGAATGTTTTCCCTCCGGTACGAGTGCGTTTGAATCTAGGGGTTTCCAAGAAAAGTAGGGAGTTAGAACGTAATGTCCTGGCCTTGACATACGGCCTCAGGGTGCTTTTCAAATGGGCCGAGCCATTGCCCTTAGACGTGCGAAAAGCCAGAGTCATGGCCTTAAATACACATCTCTTGGCAATCGGTAGCCAATGCGGTTTTCGGAGGAGAGGGGAGATGTGATGTCTAGCTGGGATTCTCTCCACCAGCCGAGCGGCAGCATTTTGGACAGTCTGTAGTCTATGGCAGAGGCCTGCTGTGATACCAAGATAGAGTGCGTTGGCGTAGTCAAGGTGAGATGTTATCAGTGCTTGTACCACAGTCTTACGGCAGTCTGCCGGCAGATAGTTGATAAGCCGGTTAATCGTCTTGATCTTTGCAAAACAAGATGTTGCTACTGTTTGAACCTGAGCATTAAAACTGAGCTGATTGTCCCAGCGCACTCCCAGGTTTCTCACCGAGTCTTTGGGCGTGGGGGCTTGGCTCAGGTCATCTGGCCACCACAGATTGGAATCCAAAGGGGATGGTGAGTTAAAAAACAGGATCTCCCTCTTTCCTGCATTGAGTTGGAGGGAATTGGAGTCCATCCAACTGGAGATATCTCTAAGACAGGATTTCAGCGGATCGAAGGCAGATGCGGAGGGGGTATCAAAGGTGAAGAGTAACTGAATGTCGTCAGCATAGGAGGTGGATTTAATCCCAGTTCGCGCAATCAGTTTAGCCAGGGGGGTGAAATAAACATTGAACAAAAGCGGGCTCAGGGATGAGCCCTGAGGAACTCCCCATTTGAGTGGTCTAGCGGAGGAGGTATATGGAGAGGTATATACCTGCTGTGTGCGGTCACATAGGTAAGAAGAGAGCCACTTCAGAGCCGTTCCACCAATGCCTAGGTCCCCCAGCCTTCTCAGCAGGATCTTATGAGAGACGGTGTCAAATGCTGCTGAAAGATCCAGCAGCACTAACACCGCCCTCGACCCCCGGTCCAACGACCATCTCACCGAGTCAGCCATTTCAACAAGGGCTGACTCCGTGCTGTGGCCTGACCGAAAGCCGTGCTGAGAGTCATGTAGGAGCCCATTGGACTCGATGTAATTTGCCAGCTGGGAGTGTACCAGTTTTTCGAGGATCTTAGCTGGGGCAGGCAGGAGAGAAATAGGTCTGTAGTTACTAGGGTTGTCGGGGTCCAAATTGGGTTTTTTGAGAATGGGCATCAAAGAGGCGTGTTTCCATTTGGCGGGAAAGCAGCCCACTCTCAGGGATTCGTTCCAGATGTGGTTCAAGTAAGGATTGAGCAAGGGAGCCAGTTTCTTATATTGTTTTGCTGGCCAGGGATCATTAGGCGAACCAGACCTACATTTAAATAGTTCTGCCATGGAGTCGGCTTCGGAAATGACTGCAAATTCTGTCAGATGGGCCACTGTAGCATGTGAGAAATGGATTCCTCTGTCGGATCATCTCTGACGGAGATTGGGAAGGAGGAGTGGATGGTCTCAATTTTTTCCTCAAAGAATTGTGAGAGTTTATCACACAAAGACTGGGAGGCAGGCTGGATCTGAGTCAGCGCGTTGGGGTCCGTGAAGGATCTGACTATGCTGAAAATCTCCCTGGCGCCGTTATTAGCATGTTTAATTCTAGAGGCCAGAAAGACCCTTTTGTGCTCCTCGATCATTCTGCAATATTCTTTGAGGGCTGTCTTATAGATGGTTTTACTATCCAGGGAATAGTTCTACCTCCAGAGGCGTTCTAGAGATTTGCACGCGGCCTTTTCCTGACGGAGCTCATTGGAATACCAAGGTGCAGATGGTGTAGCCCTGTAGGTTTTAATAGGTTTAAGTGGAGCCAGAGCCTCTAGGGCTTGACTAATCCAGGCATCCAGGTGGTCAATACCAGTGTCTGGGCCAGACGACGGCATGGGTTGGGAATTTTTTAAGTGTTCCTGGAGCGTTTCAGGAGTGATACAGCTCCAGTTTCTGCCTGATGCTTTAGGGGGGATAGTGGGTCTAGTGGAACAGAAAATACCTATCTCAAAAGGGATGAGGAAATGATCCGACCAAATGACCGGAATAGGGGAGGCTGCCCGAATACTGGGCAGGTTGGAACAGATCAAGTCTAGAGTGTGTCCTGCTTTGTGCGTGGGTAAAGCAATTTTTTGCACTAGATTGCAAGCCGCCAGCGTGGAGATAAAGTTTTGGCTGTGCGAGCAGGACTCCTCATTTGCGTGGAGATTGAAGTCGCCTAAAGCAGTGAAATTGGCGTAGCGTGTGCTAAGCTGGATAATATGGTCTGCCAGGGCCGGCAGATGGGAAGTGTTGGAGTGGGGGGGGGCGGTAGACAAGTATTCCCGAGCAGGAGGTAGACGGGGAGGTTTGCACATTGAAGGGTAGACCTTCTATACAGTCAAGTGGGTCATAAAGAGGGAAGGTAGCCGTCCATTTGGATTTATGGATTAATGCAACGCCACCTCCCTGTTTGCCATTGGGCCTATTGGCTCAGACAATGCTATAACCCTCCGGAAGGGCGAGGGTGATGATGGAGTTCGTGGTGTCATTTAATCAAGTTTCTGTTAAGAAAAGCAGATCCCAGTTGTTATCTCGAAGGGACTGCCAGATGTCAATGGCATGTTTACTCAATGATCTGCAGTTAATCAATGCAGCTCTGAGGGTGAAACAGGGGCAGGCTCCATGAGTGGCAACGGAGTTCAGAACGCGAGCCGGACTGTATGTATGATCGAGGGGAGGAAGGGAAAATTGGCAGACTTCGCATACAAAGGCAGAGCTCCGAGCATATGGGATAGGCCAGGGGCAGATCAAACAGGGGGGGGGTCTCAGGGACATCAACTCAGTCCGAGTGTATGTTATGGTGATATCATTGGTGAATCGGGCAGGGGGACCGGCCCCGGCCGCGTCGTGATCGCGGACAAGCGCAGACGAGCTTGCCTTAAGCGCGCCTTTGGCGCGCAATCGGCGCGCCCGCTCCAATCGTCCGCTGCGCTTCCGGCACAAGCACATGTTTATAGGGCTGGAATGGTGGCAGGGGGTGTGGCCTAAAAGGGGGTGTGTCCCTCTGCTCGGCGCGGGGAATGGCGGCCGACGAGGCTCCAAGGGTTCACCCTCTCCAGCGCTAAACTCGATGGTCGGTCAACACAGGAGGTTCCACCAAGGTAGGCGACACACGTTGGCATTGTGTGCCGTTGACCCCTTCTATTCGTCACTCGAACTGCTGCCCTCGTTGCTAGGAGGACTTGCTCTGGTCCTCGCCACCTCAGCTCCAAGCTGTTCGATCGGTCGAAGACCTTGACCATCACGTGGTCTCCAGGCCGGAGATCATGAGCCTCACCTGCAGATCTGTCAGGAAGAGCTACTCGAACCTGTTGATTAATGGAAATTAAACTGTTGGTTAACTGTGCCAAATAATCATTCATGAGAACACAAGGTACATCATGTATGGGGCACGGCTTAGGAACTCCCCAAATATTCATTGGTCTTCCAAATACCACCTCGTAAGGTGTGAGCCCAGATCGTATGGACCGCAATGCCAGAGGTAACGCATCTGGCCTCTTTAAGGATGTGGAAGCCAGAATTTTCACTAACTTTAGTTTCAGAGTAGCGTTGTACCTCTCCTCTAATCTTGCTGATTGTGGGTGGAAGACTGCATGGAACTTCTGTTTGATCCCTAATCCTTTCAGGACATGCTCAACAACTTGCCCAATAAAATGAGGTCCGTTGTCACTCCACAAAAAGTTTACAAACACCGTATCTTGGGAAAAACTCTTTTAAAAGCACCTTGGCTGTACTGAGCGCTGTATTATCCTTCGTAGGGTATGCCTCTATCCATTTACTAAAGGAACATACCATCACTAGGACATACTTTCGATTGTTACAGCGTTCAAGTTGGATGTAATCCATCTGCAAAACTTCAAAAGGTGCAGTCGGTGTAGCCACCCCTCCTGTAGGAGTTTGTGTCCCTTTACCAGGTTTATACTGCCAACAGATCAAACAGGACTGTACTACTCTCTTAGCGGTGCAGGCAATCTCAGGATGCTCCCAAACTCGTGTAAGTAGTTTCGTTATCGCTAGAGCTCCAACATGTGCCAGCCCATGGGCCATTTGAACCATAGGGTGTAAATAGGCTGCAGGTAATTTCCACTTATCCATGTCTTTGTTGCGCCAACAACCCTCATCGTCAAATATTCCTTCTTTGGACCATTGCTCAAGTTCTGCTGTAGAGGCAGATCTCTGTACATCTAGTACATCCTCTCTAACATCATGCCATTGCTCAGCTTGAGATTTCACTACGTACATGGAAGTAGTGCTTCATTGCATTGCGGTTTCATGAGCCACGCGATCAGCAAAAGCATTGCCTTGCCCTATCTTATCAGTCACTTTCTTGTGTACGCTACACTTCACAATCACTATCTTTTTTGGATATGTCAGTGTAGCCAAAAGGTTATGTACTAGTTCTCCATGCATTATCTGCATCCCGTGGGATATAAGAAAGCCTCTTTCCTTCCAGAGTAGGCCAAAATCATGGGCCACTCCAAAAGCATAGCGGATGTCTGTGTAAATGTTCACACACAAGTCAGTGCTAAGTTCACACGCTCGTGTCAAAGCTATTAGTTCAGCTGCTTGAGCCGACTTCTGAGGTATGCAAGCTGTTTCCACTACTGTCTCAAGCGTGGTGATTGCATATGCGGCTGAAGTCGTGCCATCTGGTAACTTCAAACAAGACCCATCAACCCACAGTTCCCCATCTACATCTGGAAGGGGCGTATCTTGCAAATCGATGCAACCCTTTGTCTGTTCTTCAGTAAGGAATATACAATCATGAGGCTCCTTTGATTGAGACTAAGTCGCAGGACATGGCAACAAAGTGTCTGGGTTTAGTGTGGCGCATCTCTTCAGGGTAATATGGGGTGCTAACAGTGTCAATTCATATCCTGTCAGGCGAGCACTAGTTAGGTGTTGTGTACTGGTCTGATTCAAAAGGGCATCTACTGCATGGGGTACTAGCATCAACAGTTTGTGTGACAAAACTATCCCTTCACTCTGACGTATAGACACAGCTATTGCTGCAACTGAACGAAAACATCCAGGCAACGCACGAGCAACAGGATCAATAACTTCAGAAAAATATGCACAGGGACACTGCTTGTCACTGTGTGTCTGTACTAAAACTGACAATGCACATCCATCTTTCTCGTGTACATAGAGTGTAAAAGCTTTCGTGTAGTCTGGTGTGCCTAACACTGGTGCAGAGCAAAGAGCTTGTCTTAACTGACGAAAAGCATTTTGGCATTCTTCTGTCCATGGAAGGGGGATCGGAGTGTTTTTAGTCAAAAGCGCTAGCAGGGCTTAACAATGTGTGAAAACCCTAATATTCACTGCCTACAAAATGATGTCAAACCAATGAATGCACGGACATCTTTCTGTGTGGAAGGTACTGATGTGTCTAAAATTGGTTGAATGCGATCTGATGTCAGTGCACGGCTCTCCTTAGACAGAAGGTGTCCTAAATTGGTCACCTTCGGTCTACAATATTGCAATTTCATCCGTGATACTTTATGATTGTGTGTAGCAAGGAAAGAACGGAAAGACAAAGTACATTTTTCACACTGCTCAGGCGCATCGGCTACCAACAATATGTCATCGACATATTGTTTGAGAGCCACTCCTTCAGACAAAGTAAAGGAATCAAGTTGTCATTTTAAGGCTTGACTATAAATACTAGGACTCTCAGTATAGCCTTGAGCAACTCTACAAAATCTGTACGATCGATTATTCAAAGTTAAACCGAACAAATATCGGCTATCAGGATGAATAGGGATCGAAAAGAAAGCATTATTCAAGTCTATCACAGAGAATGTAGTCGCTGTTGGAGGAACCAAAGTAAGTAGTGTTGTTATGTCAGAAACCACAGGGTATTGCGGTACTACAATCTTGTTGACTTCTCTCAAATCTATGATAAATCTATAAACCCTAGTGTCAGTATCTTTTTTAAAAAATGGAAGAATCAGAATATTGCAAACATTGTAAGGAACTTCTTCCACAACCCCCACTATAATCAAATCATGAACAATGCATGTAAGTGCTTCTTCTCCTTCTCGAGAAATTTTATACTGAGGCAGCCTTGGCAATGAAGCACCCTCCTTGACACTAATATGCACTGGCGGAAGAAACATTTGTCCTACATCGGTGTCTGAAGTAGCCAACAAAGTACTAGGGAGTGAGGCTAGTGCAATGTCCTCTTTAACATTACAAGATCTCCCAATCACAGGGTAGTTGTCATTCAAAATAACCCATACTCCTTCCGGAGAACATCGTATCGGAGCCCTGAAATATTTGAGCATATCAAGACTCACAATATTGTCTGCTGTGTTTGGAGAAAGCAAAAATGGGCATGGAGCAGTAAAGTTATCAACATGGAATGCAAGTGGTTGTGACAATGGGCTAAGGGAAGGTGTTCCATCGAAAACCTATCGAAGTAGTGGTTAAGCCAGACAGGGGAGCCCTTGGAACCAATTGTTTAGATAAGGCGCTACGAGTAGCTCCTGTATCAACCAGAAACTGATCAGTAGAACTCAAAACATGTGCTGTAACATAGGGACCCTTCTGATCTACTGGAACTTCAACTGATTCCTTACCCCATCCTAGACAATCCTATGCATTCATAAGGAGAATCTTGAAACTCAGATGGCACATAATCGGACATTTGGTATTGGTTCTTTCTATCAAAAGTGTTAAACCCATCCTGTCCACGAATATTAGCCTCAAACCTAGCACGATCATTTGGGCTTCCTCTAGGCCGTGAATATCCCAAACGATTCCTCACTTGTCCCCGACCACGTGAACCCTGCTGAACACGCAGTACTGAACAGTCAGAAATCCAATGTCCAAACTGCCTGCAGTACACACACTGGTCAATAGACAAATTTGAACGATCAAAAGACCCACGTCTACCTCTGTCATTACCTCTGTCATTTCCTCTAAAAGGCGGACCATAGGCCTAAGCCAACATAACCTTTGTTTTTAAATCTTTTGTCTTTTTATCCTCATTACCCTGTGCTTCTAGCTCCTGGCGTTCGTAGTATTGAGCCATAGTCAAAAGAGAAACCGGAGAAGAAGTTGTCAATGAGCTTTCCTGGCCTTTAGGCGACTAGCTATTCCTGGCAACAAGTTGGCAACATATTTATCCACGAACAGATGTCTGCCCATGTCATCCGTTAATGACTTGCCACTAAAATCGTGGAATGTTTCCTCAAAGCGCGTGAAGAAATCTGACACTGACTCATCTGCCTTTTGCTTGCACGATGCTCACACGGTCCAATCTATCTTTTTAGGGGGAATAATCGTCTTTAATTTAACTAATATAGCAGCAGGGAGATCTAATATTAATTTACATGGTCTCTGTGCAGGCTCCCGTTATACATCCATTTGTTCTAACTCTGTGCATAACGCCCCAAAAGTTGCACTATCATCAACTTTACTCACAGTTCTCCACATATCAGGGGGTAATACCAATCAAAACAAATCAATATCTGACAAAGCCATAGTACAAGAGCTAATGGCGCCTTCAACTTCCTCATAAAAAGCTGCTGGATTTTTTCGTGGATCAGGCAATGCATTTTTAAGGGCCATGACATCTGCTCTATTCCAAGGAGTGTAAACCCAATTATAAATAAAGTACCCTTTCACGTCGACAGAAGTCTTATCATCACTTGTACCTGTTCCTTTAGGAGGAACATATAAAGGCGCGGCTTCCCGCATGGATTTCACATTTACAACATTCTTATCTATTTCGAGCGTCGGAGCTCGTGTCATGCTGATTCGAGATGTTTGTGCAGCTTCGTCTGCGGCCTTTTTCTCCACCCGCGAACGGACTGCTTCATCACGCAGTTTAACCAAGCGTCTGATCGTATCAGTCACCTGGGAGAAGACAAAAGAACCTTCACATAATTGCTTACAATCAGCTGCTATATCATCTGGCTCTACTTCCACCGAATATTTCATAAATCGTTCAAAAACCTCTGCGGCAAATGTATCGGTAAAATATATTTGCTCCCTTTCCTGCCAATCCTGTATGCTATCTAAAAGTTCAGAAGCAGTGGCAGTACCACGAACGGCTTTACACGCAGCAGATCTAATCTGAGACGCACGTTCTGATAACATTGAGCGAGTTTCTCGAGCTTTGTCCTGGTCTGAAGAAGCATCCTCATCTGACTCATGAGGAGCGGAAGGGAAAATATACGGAGGTGGAGAACGATCTAATAACAAGAAATCATCTTGAGGTTTATTAAGGATAGGAAAAGGGGTTGCCTAACAGCGTATTGGCCAGTTACCTGTAAATGGCGCTCCCTTTCCTCTCTTTCTTTTAATTCTTTAGTTTCCTTAGTTTTTAACTCTAATACTTTTGCATAAACAGTCTTGCGTTGTTCTTTTTCAATCAAGGCTTGCTCACGCTTCATTCGCTCACGCACTTCTTTTTCCCACATTCGCACACAATCAAACATATCTTGCCTAGCCTTTCGCTTAAACATTCGTTGCTCCACATGCTGTATCTTTCGTAAATCAAATGACCCATGTATAGGCCAACACAACTCAGGATCCTTCCTAGTATATTTATTCCATAACGTGCTGTACATTATAGAAGAAATACCATACTTAATATACATGTCCCTATTAGGTGTCCCCTCTGGGGGGCCGGTTGTGCTTCATCGAGTTTCAAACTGGTACCACCACAAAAGCAATGCATCCTTAGGAGTGCGCTAAAAACAGGCATGACAAAAATAGTGCAAAATATGCAGTATTATAAACAAAGTAGCGCTTAAAGTACTCTGCGTACGTTGCGCCGTTCAACTAATCAAAGTAGAGAAAAATCTCCTCATTACCTGCCTATACGAATTGCAATGCATATATGTACTAAGACATCAATCATCAAAAGTTGGCCAACACATACTTAGATACTAAGCCACAGTAAGCGTTACTAAACTACCTTACCAGTCCAAGGCATCAACATAACCCAACAGCAAGTGTTGCATCAAACAACTCTTACCAATCCTTTGGGTCCAGATTCCAACTGCCAAGTTCTCAAATCGACCAAGTGGTCACTGCACGGCGAATCAACAGAAGAGATCTCAGTCAAGGACCGGCACCACCTAGATGGTCAGATCAGAAAGAAATGAAAAACGCCGTGGATGCCAAGACTCGGGTCTCCTCCGGCAGTGATCACGTCCAAAGCGAAATTCCAATCCTTCGTTTCGACCAGTCCTTCGGGCATCCGAGTCGCCGATGAGCCCCACGTTGGAGCGGCAATTTGTCGTAGTGGGCCTCAGCCAGGCCTCCCAGTGCTAGGGGTTCTCCCTTCTCTGCACAGAGTCCTCAGACCATAGAATAGAAGTTGGCACAGAAACTGGAATAGAAAACAAAGTATTTATTAAACCTCATGAGGTGGAACTACATTCACACAACACCCTTCGGTAATGCATGAAGTAGCACACTGGCTGGAAGGAGCTGGGTCCTTTTATACCCACACAGGGGCTCAAAAGAAGGCGGTACAAGTACAATCTGCTGTTTTTAGGCACATACAAGGTCATACAGAAAATGCACAGTCGACAAGTGGGAGGAGCTAACAGTTAGCTAGTTGGAGTAAACACATCCTGACAGTTACATGCTAGGGACAGCTGCAAGCTCAACTGAGCATGCGTGGAGTGGCAGAAGCTAAATATAATCTGTCTCTAAGCAGAATTCATGAGCAGTTAACAGAAAGGTAGGACAGAGCACAAGGCGAGCACATGGCAACCAAAATGGCCAATGGAAATTCCCAAATGAATTCCACAAAACGGACAAGATAATCTCTAAATACAAGATGTCTTCTGCTAATGCTTAATCTAATCTCTGCTGAATTACAACAGGACTGACCAGAACTGGTTTGGACTAGGCAAAGGCCTCTCTGCCTTCAGAGAACAAAGGGAAAATTAGTATAAAAGAGGGGTCCCAAACCTCAGAACTTTAGATCACTTTTGGGAAATTACAAGATCCTTTGCTGATGAGAAGAACCAGAGAAACTAAGGAAGAGACTATCCCTAAACTTTGTGCTGTTTGGGGGATTGGTCTGCAGTGGTTGCCTGACTGCCAAATAAAAGGCGAAAGGATTTTGTGCTATTTTCAAATCAACTTGTAAAGGATCTCCAAGAGCTTGAGATAGAGCATGCCTCCTGCTGAAGTCTTAGGGACCACAGACTTCACCAACCAGCCCCCCTGCCTTCCCTTGCTGGGAATTGAAGTGCCTGCTGTTGAGCTTGGCCTTCTGAGATACTGCGTGTCACTGGGAGCTGGAAGGGTCACTCAAGATGAAAAAGCGTGTCGCCGCCGCAGCTGTTTTTGTCGCATCACCGGAGAAGTGTGTCGTGGTCGCAGCAGATGCCATCGCGTCACCGGAGAAGCGTGCCGCCGCTGCCACCATTGCATCACCCGAAGCACCTCACATCATGGGAGAAGAGTGTCGCCATCGCAGCAGATGCCGTCGCATCACCGGAGAAGCATGTCGCAGGGCCTGTCATGGCTCAGAAGAATCGTTGAGTCGCCACTCGGCCATCGGACATGCACGCATCATTGTCGAATCAAAAAGGAGACGCCATTTTGTTTCATTGCACCAGATCTTCATCTCATCACAGTGATGCTGGTCGCATCACCATGGAAGCGCAGTAAGAAACCAATGCTTCATCTCCCCACACGGAGAAGAACCTACGCATCACCTAAGCAACAGTAGGGACCCGACACATTGCCATTCTTGCGTGTAAGGAACCAACGCATCACCTTCCCTGCAACACTTTCATTGTATAGCGTTAAGCATCGCAAGCTACATTGAACTCAAAGTGTTGCAATTAACTTCTAAAGAGAACTTAGCTATTTTTAATGTACATTATTGTGGATTTTTGTTGTTTGTGGTCTTGTGTTAAGTCTATATAAAAATACGTATTTTTATACTACGGCCTGTGTGATGTCCATCTGTAGTGTTGTCACTGGGTTATTGTATGTTTTCACAAATGCTTTACACACTGCCTCTGAAATAAGCCTGTCTGCTCGTGCCAAGCTACCAAGGGGGTGAGCAGGGGTTATTTTAGGAGTGTACCCCCTTACCCTGACTACACGCCGGGGTCCCTACTAGTTTGAAGGTACCTACCTCTGCCTACTAGAGACCCCAAATCTAACAATAATACAAAAAGCATTCACCCATATTACAGAGAAAAAAACTTTAAACAGAATAAAATTCACAAAGTACCATCGTACATTGACATATATGCAGGAAGCTGAAACATATTACACCTCATGACCACAACAACACACGAAACAAGTAAGGCTTCAATGCAATTTGCTTAAAAAATACAAATACCTTTAGACAATCTAGAAATATATTTGCAATAAGCATTTACATTTATATCCATACCACTCAGGATCCTTGATCGCACCTTCATACAAGCTCTTATACACTAAGCCACATACTTATTCAGCGTCTACTTCATAACCTATTTGCACCTTCCTCAAGTGCTAGCAAGCTGAAATTACGTTTTTTTGCATAATAGAAGGGGAGGGTTGAGTTTAAGTAGTGCCTTCATTTCCACTAATTATTCAGTTCCAAACTGCAACGCTTGAAGGAACTGTTCCTCCACCATTTCATCCTTAGTTAGTTCTGCCTGTGGATTCTCCTCCATGTTTAGCATTTCATCGAGAAATCAGAATAATTTACATTACCACTCAACTCTAAGACAGTCTTTGAAATAGAAGGCACTATGGTTTATAACTGGGTTGAGGAAAACGTTGGAAGTAAGATTTTTCATTAACCTGCAAGAAGTGTTTATTTTATTTCCTCATATTGTGCAAACCAGCAAAGTGCTAACCTGTCAACTTTACATAAATATTAGCAATTTCCTTTTATGCATATAACTGCATTTCTGAATTTACAGTCTAATTGATAAGGCCTGAGTGGTGCAGTAAAAGAAAGAAAAACTTCATAAGGAAAGTAATTTAGAAAAAAAATCCTCTGACGAGGTTCACTGTAAATCTAACCCTGCTGCCCTCTCTCCGCCCATATGGATAGGAAAAACGGCATACGCCAGAGAAAACTACATTTATAGTTTTCTCTGATATATTGTTAGGAATTTTGCGAAGTGAGTAATCACTTCTTGTCATAGTACTTCCCACAGGCGTGCAGAGATTTGCAATTTATTTCTAAACAAAGCATAGGCTGGGAAAGGAAATAAAGTAATGCAGCGTCAGTATTCTTACACATAATTTTTCCTTAGCTTCTGTCTCATGAATCTTCTCTTTAGCCAATGTGAGAAGGTAGCAGATAGAGACAGACTTCAGTCTAAAATTGTGATTCACAGAGTAATGAGGGCATCTTGGTTGTGTCCAACATCAGAGAAAGGTTATTCCATTTATATATATATATATATTACAACAGCATGGTTCCATTTCCCTCGTCCTGGGCGCTGCTTAGCGGTGCGTCGCTCACCGCGGCTGAACCAAGCCGCCAAATATTTCCAACAGTGTCGATCCTTCGAACCAACAAAGTGAGCCGCCACAAACAACCAGTCTTCTTGCCAAAAGGTTTAATCTGCACAGAAATCCAACGCGTTTCGGTAGTTACATCTACCTTGTTCACGGTCAGTTTAAACTTGCAAAAGGCATTATTTAAATTGCCCCTATGTACCCAGAAAGTTATTGTTTCACTTCCGCCCGCAGGGAAATCTGGTCCATGTAGTTTGCCTTATCAAACATCATTATTAAAGTATTGGTGGGCGCTCCCATATATCAACTTTTCAAACAGTGAACTGAAAATCAGTTAATCTATAAAATAATGCCCTCCAGTGGGCTTTTAACCAAAAATTGTTTACAATGGTCATTGTCAATGATAATAAATCATAAGTTCTGTTTAGTCCTACCCTCCAGTGGATCGACACTGTTGGAAATTTATATATATATTCACTTTAAAAACCGTAGGTTACAAACTCGTTATAGTTAGGAATTAGCTTTTAAAAAACCTTTGAAATTCACTGGAAAAAAACATAGGTTTAACACTCGTTATAGTTAGGAATTAGCATTTAAAAAACCTTTGAAATTCATAGAAAAAACCATAGGTTTCACACCAGTTATAGTTAGCTGAACATCTTACTCACACAAAACCATTGAAATTCCCACGTTATAGTTAGTTGGACTCACTATAACTCGCGCGCCCGCAATCCACTGCTGATGATGTCACATATTACATCATTCATGACATGGTCAGTGACATCACTGATGACATCACTGATGACATCTCAAATGACATCACTGATGACATCTCAAATGACATCACTGATGACATCACTGATGACATCATCCAGTCTCTGTGTGTTTCTGTAAAGTTTAAATATGTTTTACATATTGAAGAAAGAGTGGACGTATAAGTGTCGTGATGAAGGATTTAGTAGGTGCGTGACTGACTGTATGAGTGAGTGATTAAATGTGTCTTACTGAATGCATGGGTTAGTGAGTAAACTGTCTGAATGTGTGCATCATTATGTCTGTTGTTGTGTAAGCTGCTGCATGTGTTGATCAGTAGCTATATGAGTGGCTATATGGGTTATTGATTGGTTGCCCAAGTATTTTTATGTGAGGCTGAGTGTGTGTGTGGGTGGCTGGGAGGTGTGTGACTCTGTGCATAGACGTGTGAGCATTTGATTCACTTGGTGTATGGGTTCAAGAGTTCATGTGGAAACAGCTGTATGGGCGGTTGACTGTGTGCATGGGTGTGTTGGTTAGTGAATGGATATCTCAGTGCTACATGTCCAAGTAAGTACATATGTAAAACACAGTGCATGTGAGAGTTTGCATATATAAATGACTATACATGAGAGCCTGTGATTGCGTAAGTGGCTGTGTGGATCAATGTGTAATTAGTGGCTGTATGGATCAATGTGTACTTGTATCAGTGATTGTAAAAGAGAGTAAGTATGTGTTAGTATATGTTTGAATAAGTAAGGTTTTGTGTGTATAACTGTATAGATGAGGAAATGGGAGTGTGATTGATTCTTTGCATGACTGACTAGGTGTGTGAGTAACTCCATGGATGAGTGGCAGTGTGTGAGTGTCTTTATAGGTGTATGAGTGCATATGATAGTGTTGTATTGATGAGTGACTGTATGTATGAGTGATTGTATGGGTGAATGAGTGGATGTGTGTAGACTTAGGAATCAGCGAGTGCGTATGTAGTAACTGGTATTGGTGTGTCAATGGTTTCAAGAATGGTAGTCTGTATTTAACACTGGATGTATCAAAGGTTAGAATAGAGTGTGAGGAGGTGCATTGTATTATCACATGAATGATGTCATCAGTGATGTCATCAGTGATGTCATTTGAGATGTCATCAGTGATGTCATCAGTGATGTCATTTGAGATGTCATCAGTGATGTCATCAGTGATGTCACTGACCATGTCATGAATGATGTAATATGTGACATCATCAGCAGTGGATTGCGGGCGCGTGAGTTATAGTGAGTCCAACTAACTATAACGTGGGAATTTCAATGGTTTTGTATGAGTAAAATGTTCAGCTAAATATAACTGATGTGAAACCTATGGTTTTTTTCAGTGAATTTCAAAGGCTTTATAAATGCTAATTCCTAACTATAACGAGTTTTAAACCTATGGTTTTTTCAGTGAATTTTAAAGATTTTTTAAAAGCTAATTCCTAACTATAACGAGTTTGTAACCTACGGTTTTTAAAGTGAATTATTACATTTTTTTAATAGCTATTTTTTATAGCTATTAATTATTATAATTTTTATAAAATTATTTAAATAATGTATATTTTTCTAACAATAATTTTCCAAAGTATTTTTCCTGTGTTTAAAAAA